>NC_072381.2:13843560-14146590 GCF_028885625.2 Pongo pygmaeus | reverse complement strand
TTCCTGATGTGCTAAACTTGAGATAATGAGTAAAAATTCAAATGGAGATATACAGTAGGATGTTAAAAACATATGTTTTCTGTTTGGGTGAGAGGTCTGTATTGGAGATAAGATGTGGACATTATCAGGGGTTCACTGGAGCTGGCTTGAGAGGCTCTCCAGAGCCAATTATGTGATTTCTTCTCAACTCTACATTCAGTGATGACACATGAGCAGCTTGAAATGGACTATGGCAGAGAATTTACACCATGGAAATTGGCAAACATTACAAAGCAGAGCTTTTATTCCCCTAGAGAGTTGATAAGGGTTACACATTCTCCAGTATACCACTGGAGATTGGCATTTAAAGCTAGAGGACTATATGATAATATCTGGGGAATGTGCATGGATGGAAAGAAAAAATGTCAGCACACTGGACCCGAAGCCACTCCAAAGCTTAGAGATGGGCTCCATGTGGTGGAACCAGCACTGGAGATGGACAGAGAGCAGCCAGTGAGGTACAAAGAGGATCCCAGAAGGGCATGATGGATTTTCAAATGCTGCTGATAGTCAAGTGAGATAAGGACTAAGAAATCACCTTATTGCAGCATTGTCATAAAAGATTGCACAAACTACATGCATCAAAATTGCTTTGTGTTGGCCGGGCATGGTGGCTCATGCCTGTAATCCCAGCACGTTGGAAGGCAGAGGTGGGCGGATCACTTGAGGTCAGGAGTTTTGAGAACAAACTGGTCAACATGGCAAAACACCATCTCTACAAAAAAATTAGCCAGGCGTGGTGGCGCTCACATGTAGTCCCAGCTACTCGGGAGGCTGAGATGGAAGGCTTGTTTGAACCCAAGAGGTCGAGGCTGCAGTGAGCCAAGATTACAGCACTGCAATCCAGCCTGGGTGACAGCATAAGATACTATCTCAAAAAAAAAGAAAGAATTGCCATGTGTTTCTCAGTACACGGATCAGATGCCTGGTCTCCACCTCAGACATCCTGAATCTAATGCTCATGGGCATATAACAGAGAAGACAGTTTGAGAAGCAGTGCCTTAATATATAGTGTTCCAGAAAAACAGGCACAGTGGGGTAGAGAAAAGAACACAGCAGAGGAAGTGACAAATAATGCAGATGGGAAAAGAGAGAAACTCTTAGAACAATTTTTACTCACCCTAAGGTCGGTCCTGGATACAGAGAGCAATTAGAGACCATGGTAGAGACTCATGGGGTGAAGATTATTACAACTAAGGCCAAGAGTGAGTTTCCTCCCTATAGCACTGAAGAAACAGCATGTTCCTATTTTAAATATCCCTCCCTTCAGCCACTATGTCAGAAAAATGGAGCTGCAATTGTCCCTTAGGTCTTTTCCAGCTCCCACAACCCCTGCAAAAAAAAAAGGCAAGAGAGAAGATGAAAGACCAATTTCAGTATCATCTATTGGTCACCTATGTCAAAAGCCAGCACTCTACCCCTAAGTCTTAGGTGTCCTAAGATCTAGCAGAAGGAAAACCTGTTTTGTTTTGTTTTGTTTTGCCTCAACTTTTTTCAATGGCTTGATGTAATCATGGGTCAGGGCTTCATAACCCAGCTGAGTCCCAGAATAGATTTAGAAAGTATAATTTAGGCAGGAGCCAGTCATCAACTACCCAAAATGAGCAAGTCCTAATTTGAACTCCGAATTTGGGGATCGACATCTATTCTGTAAAAGCAAATGGATTTGGATCAAATTGGAAGAAATCACTTCTAAGATCTCATGGAGTTCTTGTAGAAGAAAATCCTGCTATTATCTGCCAATTAGGCTGGAGGAAAGTAAGTAACAGCTGCTGACACTAGGAAGGAAGTCTTCCGTGTAGATCCTATCCAGAGAAGGCTTTCTATGGATTCACCCAGTTACATTATGCCTAGTTCCCCTTCCCCAGCCCCTTTAATTTTCCTTTAAGTAAGACGGTACCCCTGACACATGAAATTCATATCAGTGAAAGAGAAGTTTTAAAAGCAGACAAGTGGTACAGGAGCCCTCCCACGAGTCTGTGCCGATGCTTGTGAATTTGCCTATTTTGTTACCAAAGTGAAATTTATGTGCCTAGGTGTAGATGAGCAGAGTTGTCAGGGCTCTGCAAAAGCTCTTCCTCTGCAGGGTCAGTGACAGCCTTGCTTTGTCACTGGCCTGGTGCATAGGTGCCGGGTCTACCCATGTAGGCAGCAGTGCGGGTGTCAGGTTCTGGAATCACTGTCATTAAGATGTTAATCCCATATGCTATGGTCTGAATGTTTTTGTTCCTCTAAAATTAATATATTGAAATCCTATCCCCTAAACTAATGGCATTAAGAGATGGGGCCTTTGGGAGACAGTTAGTGCCCTTATAAAAGAGGCCCTCAAAAGCTCAGTAGTCCCTTCTACCATGTGAGGACACAGGAAGAAAGTTTTGCTTGTAAGCCAGAAAGTGAGCATTCCCCAGGCACCGAATCTGCCTTGATATTAGACTTTCCAGCTTCCAGAACTATGAGCAATAAACTTCTGTTGTTTGTAAGCTCCCCAGTTTATGGGATTTGTTATAGCAGCATGGAGAAGCTAAGATGCCATCCTTAAAGGGAGGATGAGGAGAGGGAGCTTCCTCCCCTGCTGAGCCGCAGCGTTGGGTTGTCAAATAGCAGAGCATTTAGGGAGAGGAGCTCATTAAGAAAAAAAAAGCAGTCTGGAAATGCATACGGGCACTTGTCGATTTGAAATCAACAACGTAGAATGGTGTGCTCATGTCAGCCTACTAGTCAACTTGGCTTCCTGAAGACCAATGGCCAACGAGCAGAACCCCGGCTCCCAAGGCCACGTACTGTGCCATTTGACATTACTCTCAGGGCAATATCTAGATCCTATGGCTTTTGGTTCACCCGTAGCGTCCATCTGCAGATCATCTTGTGTGTGTTTGAGACAGAGTCTTACTCTGTTGCCCAGGCTGGAGTGCAGTGGCACAATCTCAGCTCACTGCAACCCCCACCTCCCAGGTTTTAGCAATTCTTGTGCCTCAGCCTCCCAAGCAGCTGGGATTACAGGCGTGCACCACCACACCCAGTATTTTTAGTAGAGACAGGGTTTCATTATGTTGGCCAGGCTGGTCTCAAAACTCTTGGCCTCAAGCAATCCACCTGCCTAGGCCTCCCAAAGTACTGGGATTACAGGTGTGAGCCACCACGCCCAGCCCAGATCATCTTACTCGCCCTTTATTTCAAGTAGAATCTCTGGTTGGGTATTCTGTGTTCTCCTTGATGGTATTAAACCAACATACCTAATAGCAAACAAAAATATCTTCGGGACTCTGTGACTTCCTTTTTTCTTCTGTCAATGGCCTTAAGGTGGCATAAGAGAAACATGTCTCATGTATCTTAAAGTAGGGCCCGTGCAGGACAAGAAAACTTCTGTCCTTACGAGATCCAGCGGTCAGAAATTGGCTATGTTTGAGAGTTGATTTCTATCTCAGATGGTACACATAAGACCTAATCCTTTATCTTAACTCCTGTGGCTGTGCTTCCGTTCACTCTAGTCATCTTAGAAAATACAACCTCATAGAGGCATTATAAACTCAAATGTGTATAAGAGCCAGGCAGGGAAAAGAAATGTAGCAGGAAAATATGGAAAGAGGCACATTGCAAACTGGAAAACTCTTGTCCCAGCAAGTGAGGCCAGCTAGTACTCAGCTGTGCCACGGGAAAACCGGGGCCGGCGTTCCTGGATCTTCTAACTTTTCAAAAGAAAATGTATGCATTGTTCTTATATTTAAGGAAAAAAATCCATATGTCTGTATGTGTGTATGTGAGAGAGAAACAGAGTGAGAGATATGAAATATCTCCATTTTTATAATCCAACTTTAAAGAATAACATTGCATAAGATGTCAGTTTTCAATTTCTATAAGAAAAAGAGCACTGTCCTGAGGCAGGCAAATGACCTGAAGTCAGGAGTTTGAGACCAGCCTGACAAACATGGTGAAACCATGTCTCTATGAAAGTACAAAAATTAGCTGGGCATTAGCCAGGCGTGGTGGCTCACACCTGTAATCCCAGTACTTTGGGAGGCCGAGGAGGGCAGATCATGAGGTCAGGAGATGGAGACCATCCTGGCCAACATGGTGAAACCCCATCTCTACTAAAATACAAAAATTAGCTGGGTGTGGTGGTGCACGCCTGTAGTCCCAGCTGCTCGGGAGGCTGAGGCAGCGGAATCGCTTGAACCCGGGAGGAAGAGATTGCAGTGAGCCAATATCGCACCACTGCACTCCAGCCTGGGCAACGAAGCAAGACTCCATCTCAAAAAAAAAGGACTGTCCCACCCTAAATATCTACATATTCTCCCCTGCCCCAGGCTTCAATTTCATAAAAAGGAAACATCTTGCTACAAAAAAAAACTAATCTTAAAATAGATCCTCAGGCCCTCCAGCTGCAGCATAATCCTAGTGCTAAATCAGAATTTTTTTTTTTTAAAAACCTCTTCTGACAGGTCAAATGCAAATTTTAAAATATATTTGAATACATTGAATACACGTCCTCCAGCTAGAGGAAACAGGAAGATGACATCCTCTTTGCTGAGAACATGGTTTTATTACCTAGCAATAGGACAAGAACTTCAGAAGCAACTGAACCTCTCGTCTAATTACTGCCTGATAGAACAACTTATTAATATCATCAGCAATGTTCTTTTGTTTTGGGAAGATATTCTCCATTGATGGTGTTAAAGCAGAACAAATCAAGCAATTTCAGCCAATAGAACAATCACCCTACCACCTAGAGGTATATTTTGCTAACTCAAATTTGCAGACCAGCAGTGTGTGGTCCTACTTAAAACTAGAGATTGCACAAGAGCCAAACAGAGGTTCTTTTATGATCAAGGTGGCTGACTGGTAACAGCTGAACTAAAACCTTTCAGTTCTAAATCATCTCTTTCATGCTAGATGGAGTGGAATTCTGGGGTCCCAGCCAAGTCCTTGAGCAAGAACTTGAACGGATTCACAGCTCCTTTTCTGATGGAAACATTGTCTAAACCCTGAGGAACTCTGGATCTCACCACGATGTCAAATAGAATGATGTCCCTGCTGGGGGAGGAGGCAAGTCAGGCTTCTCCATTGTCCCTTCTAAACAGCAGCTCACACTTGTCACATCCACAGCAGAGATGCAACTCTTCAGTTTTAAACTCAGGATGTCCTCACTGTCTCTTGCCAGATAAGGCAACTACGAATTCACTACCTTCTAGCACTTAGCCAAAGTTTTGTAGGGACGTAGGACACCCAAGAGAAGCAGATCAATGGATATGTTGGCTAGTCATTACTTTAATCTCTTTACACTAAATCTTTTTTTTTTTGAGACAGAGTCTCACTCTATTGCCCAGGCTGGAGTGCAATGGCACAATCTTGACACACTGCAACCTCTGCCTCCCGGGGTCAAGCGATCCTCCTGCCTCAGCCTCCCAAGCAGCTGGGATTACAGGCATGTGCCACCATGCCTGGCTAATTTTTGTATTTTTAGTAGAGACAGGGTTTCACCATGTTGTTCAAGCTGGTCTTGAACTCCTGACCTCAGGTGATCTGCGCGCCTCGGCCTCCCAAAGTGCTGGGATTACAGGTGCGAGCCACCATGCCCGGCCTACACTAGATCCTTATTAAATTAAATAATCAAATATCAACATAGTTACTCTGTATTTTCTCAACTCTCTGCTGAAATTATTTTACAAAGTTAAGATTTAATTCCTCTCTATTGAGGGCTGATGTTTAGTGTCATTTTGTTTTGAATGAGCAGTAACCTATTCTCGGCCTGGACTGGGGCTGGCCATGTGACCTGAGACTTAGGCAGGACATGGAGGTGGGTGGGCAGCACCCAAGGCCAGGCATGGGAGTTTGCTGGGGTCAATGAGCCCGCAAGCCAGCCCACAGACAGGCTAAAGACTCATGAATCCGGTTAGATGTGTCAAATGTAATAGTTGGAGAATCAAGAAACAGGTGGAGACCAGAGAAATCAGAGGAGAAGAAGCCAGTTTAAAGCAGAGGTAGAAGCAAGTGTTTGTAGAAACCCCTTGAACTACTGGCATAGCTCCAGGTATGTCTAGGCATAGACTGGGCTATGGGCAGAGATGAGGTGGATAGGATGGTATCTTAGTATCATCTTGCTGAGAAAGCCAGCAGAAGAAACATCTATAAACATGCTTCTGAGGCTTTTTCAAAATGACCATTGAAGATCTTGTTCCTTATGTTATTCAGTGCTTTTTATATATTCCACTCCATTAATTCCTTTTAGAAGATAATAATAAGTATGTGATTCAATGTACTTACCTTTTTACCTCTGCTGCCAGGAAACTCAAGCTAAAGTTGAGGCACAACCTCAGTAACTTTCTCATTCTGGATGTCTTTTCATACTTTTAACTTATTATTTTCTTCTTTTTTTCTATTTTAGATTACCCTTAATTTTCTAGTTTACCCTCATATTCCATGTAAATATGTGCACATATTTTGTACCTCTGCCAAGCAGCATGGAATCCTATAACCTTCTCTTCTGTGTGTGTTACTTTCTGTAAGGGAAACCAACACAATGGAAACGTAGCCCATTGAGAATAAAAAATAGAACAAAGTATGCTACTTCTCTTCTCTTGGCAGAACACGTTGTCCCAATAGGTGTATCAAAAATGCTTCAAGGTAAGCCAAGACATGGGAACGTTGTGTTCTGAACAAGGTGGTTCTTTTTTCCCACAAGGGAATGAATTCATTTGGAATGTTAGGCCCTGACAGAACAGAGCCCCTCCATTCCACTCCATTGTGTCCTGGGAGTACAGGGGGACTTGGTGCAGCCCCTAGAGGCAGTGGCAGTTTACTGGCATTCCTGGGAAGAACAGAGGAGGTCCCGTTGGAGGAAAGCAGGTGTGCACCGTCCTGAATCTCCATGCCTGACACCCACCTTCATACAAGCTGCAGCTATGCCTGGGGGATGACAGCTCTGCAGAGTCCAAACTCACAAGGATAAGGGCTGGAAAAGAGGCTTTGCTGGTTTTCTGTTCCCACCAGGATGCTGAAAGCCTCCTTTTTGTCCTTTTCACTTTACGCTTCTTTTTTCTTTTCCTTTCTAAATGTTGCTCTCAGTGTACTCAGCTGAATGCTATCAGATACACAAATAACAATAGCTTCCTGGGAACGATTTGCTGCTGTGGGCCATGGGCCAGTGCCAAGAAGCCCAGGCACGCCAAGAACAGTGTTTTAGGAAAACCGCAGCTTTCAGAGAGCAGCTTCAGGATAATTGTTCAATTCCATTAGGGATTCTGGCTCCGAATCCACCTCGGAACCTAGCCCCAGTGTCTCCTCCAAGGGAACTTAGAGGTCCCCAACTCCATACCTTGGCTGGCTTTCTGTTTGATTTGTTTAATTTTCAAGAACCATCATTACTGGAACCTCGTATCTGATTGTGGTGTTCATGGAAAGAAAAATGAGAACAAGGGCTGAGAGACAGTGAGGCTTCCAGGGTGATCAGGTTGACTCGCAGAGGGAGAAATAACAGATTCCCAAATGCGGATTCTGGCACTTACACGTTTCTGAGAGTTTCCGATCTGGAGATCTAAGCGTTCACCGTCCTAGGGCTTGTCAGCCTCGCCAGCCTGCTGGGGCTCCCGTTGTTCTGTTCAGAGTCCAGGAAGCAGATCCGGCTCCCTGATGACAGCCTCAGGCCGAGATGTTCCTGCAACGGAAGGTTTCCCGGGAAGGGTTCCCGGGCAGGCTTCGCTTCCATCCTGGAGAGAGTTAACCAGGTCAGCCAGGGTCAAGGAGCAGATATCAAGTTACATATTTTCCTCCCTCCTTTCCTAGCACACCCCCAGACGTGCCCCACAAGGAAGGCCAGGAAGGAAGCGCACCCGCCCAACAGACAAGACAGGCCAGGACCCTGGAAAGAAGAGGAAGGCACATCCCTGGGCCTTCTCAGTCCCCACTTCCTCCTCCCTCCTTGTCGCACATTCCCCTCTGGATGGGTCTCACTCTCCAAGAAAATGGCCAGGAGCAAATCCAGGCAGAGAGGGAAGTTACTGAGACCCAGAAGCACAGCCAAGAATAGAAAGTACCTTTAATGAGCCCTTTCTATGTGTTTAATCTATGCAGATATTTTCTCCTCTGATCCTGGGAGCAGCGCTTTGAGGTTGGCTCTTATTCCTAACCCCACTTTCTAGAAGAGGAAAACAGAGAATAGAGAGAGATTAAGTCATTTGTCCAGGGTTACGCAGCCAGCAGCAGCAGATCCAGGATTTGAACCCAGGTAGTCTGACTCCAGAAAACTCTCCAGGGGGAATCTAAATGGGGGTCTAACCTAAAGTGAGACCCTTGGAATCCAAGCTGCTGAGAAAAGTGTCCTTTTAGAAAGGAACTCTAGGTCTGGTTGCCAGATTCAGCAAATGAAAATACAGGATGCCCAGTTACATCAAATTTAAATAAACAACGAATCATTCTTTCGTCTAAGCATGTTGCATGGAGTTTGTCTGAAATTCAAATGTAACTGGGTGTCCTGTATTTTATCTGGCAACTCTTAACTATAGGGCCACTCCCATCTCTCTGCCCAGTGTCTTGCCTTCCTCTCGTCGTCAATAGGCTGTCTCCCTGCTTTCTTCCATTTCCCCTCTGATGCCCATCTCTGGAACGTCTGAGCTGTACCTGTCCATGTATTCTTATTTAAAATCAATTATTGGCCGGGCACGGTGGCCCACGCCTGTAATCCCAGCACTTTGGGAGGCCAAGGTGGGTGGATCACGAGGTCAAGAGATTGAGACCATCTTGGCCAGCATGGTGAAACCCTGTCTCTACTAAAAATACAAAAATTAGTTGGGCATGCTGGGAGGCTGAGTCAGGAGAATCGCTTGAACCCGGGAGGTGGAAGTTGCAGTGAGCCGAGATCGCGCCACCACACTCCAGCCTGGTGACAGAGCGAGGCGCTGTCTCAAAAAAAAGAAAAAAAAAATCAATTATTAATGATCATCTAATATCACCTGAGCATCCATAATATGCCAGGGCTTGTTCTTTCAGAAGAATCAACATGGTAGCCTCTGGGCTACCAGAGGACCCCTGAACACAGGACCCCTGAAGCAGGAGCCACTACCGCTAAGACGCAGTGTGGTATGGGAGGTGCCACTAGGGGGCTGGAAGACTGAGACCCCCCTCACCCCTGGTCAACCAGAGTTCTGCTTCTAAGATATTTCTTACGTCCCCACCAAATATTTCATTTGGGAAAAGATTTCCATAATTGACAAAAAAAAAAACTTATTGAAAATCACTGTCCTAAAGCACACCTTCTCAAACATCAGTTTGTAATGGAATCACCTGGGGGTTTTGTCAAATGCAGATGCAGTCTGCATTCCTCCAAGTTCCCATGTAGTTGCTGAGGCTGGAGCCCATAAAGGGCATTTTGAGGTCAAGGATCTAAAGTATCCTCTCTGATGTCCATGCTTATAGGTTATTTTTCTTTTTCATCTTTGTTTCAGGTAGGTAGGTAGGTAGATAGATAGATAGATGGATGGATGGATAGGCAGATAGATCTCTATAGAAATCTATATAGAGATCTCTCTGTTCATCCATCTATCTATCCATCCATCTGTTCGTCTATAGAGATCTATCTATCTATCTATCTATCTATCTATCTATCTATCTATCGGTATCTATCCATCAGTTCATCCATCCATCTATCTATCCATCCATCTGTTCGTCTATAGAGATCTATCTATCTATCTATCTATCGGTGTCTATCCATCAGTTTCATCCATCCATCTACCCATCCATTCATCTATCTATGTATATATGTAGATATCTGTCTATCCATCCATCCAACCATTAATTATCTTTCCCACAGCTATTTTATGCAAACACTTAGACAAAATTAGTAGTGACTGTACAACCCACTCGAAGAGAAACAAAATCCTCCTGGTGGAAGGGATCATAAGAGAGAAAGGAAGGGACTGAACACGTTGAAATGTCCCTGTCTGAAAGCATTCCTTTCTTGGGCACTGGGGATACTTAAAAATACAATCCACTCTAAAGGGATCTCTCCTTCTGTGACATCCTACCAAGGTCAAAGAGTCCGCTATGAGAATTTCACGTTTGCCAAATTGGGAAGTCCTACAGACCTGAGCAGTCCTGGGCCTTAAAAACTCTGTAACTCCTGCATGACCAAATGGGAGTCTTTATGGTTGTGTATAATACTAAAGAAGCGCTCTTCATGGATTAAAAGCATATTGTAGCCTTTAGATATGAAGTACATTATCTTCACTCCTTCTCTGTTTTGTATAACTATTAAATAAGTGGGCCTGAGACACTGCTTTTGCCTACTGTCTGATCAGATTTTTTTTTTATTTTCTAGCATATATCAAAAGTGCTTGTTTCTGTTAGATTGAGAGTCCCCTCTTTTCAAAAAGAAAAACTGAAGTGTTTATTTGTTGGCCACAGATGATATTGAGTGCTCCTGGTTTGGAGTGATTTATTTTTCTCTTCCTTTACAGCTGTGACCTAGTTAATTGTAGGTGGGAAGCAAACTCTGAAATCATTAGACCTTCTGCTTTGCTTAGAAATCTTGTTCTGTTAAATTGTAGGATGTCCTCTTTAATAACAGGAAGTCAGGTCTCAGAATCAGCAACATTTGTGTTCTTTGTGCATCGAGCTAAAGAAAAGTAAGTGTGTCCCCTGCAGTTTCCTCGTGGTCGGGGAAGAGAGATGGATGAGTAAATGACCCATGGATGAGTCACTCATTTCTAAAAAGAGTCGAAATGCTCTCTGTTGGCCGCAGGTTGTAACCTCTGAATATTCTAGTCTGCCATCCAGAGACAAAGGAGGGAGCGATCAGGGTCTCCGCTTGGCTGCTTGGTTCCCGACGTTGGGCGAACTCAAGTACTGAAATATCACATCATTAAGAAACGACTTTAATGCAGAAATAAATACATGTTGCTAATATTCAGGCTTTTCAAGTCTGTAAGTGGGTCCTCATGGTGGTAGGAGACATCCTGTTACTTTAAACAAAATATTTCTTTTCACGAGTTAACTTTTTCAGGGGAGGGGTGGGAAAAATTTGAGCAGAAGTTTGTTAAGTGTTGATTTTCCATTCTGCATATGGAGAAAGGATCGTTTATTAACCCCTTCCATGGGTTTCTATCCCATGATAGTTCAGAGGTAAAGTGGCAGATCTTTTGAAGCCATGTGAAAATATGAAGCTGTAAACATTAATTACAGTGACGGACACAGCTTGCTTCTATTTCTGTCAGTCGCCCTAAGTCCAAGAATTAAGGTTGATCTAGGAGCCTAGATCTATGACATCTATGAGATGTGAGAGCCTAGATCTATGGCTCTCAAAGTGTGGTCACACAGCCAGAACATCAGCCTCTCCTGGTAACCTGTTTGAAATGCAAATTCCCAGGCCCTACAGACGTGTGTTTTTCCACGCCCTGCAGGTGATTCTCATACAGGTATAAGAACCGCTGACCGAAACCCTTAGGTTCCATTGTGAATTGAAGAACTCATCTGCAAGCCACCGAGACCTGGTGATCTAGGGGTCTACAGTAGCAGTTCTTCTCCTTGGCTGTACCCTAGAAACCCTGAGATGCCTCTCAAAAATAACAATACTGAGTCCCTCCCCCAGACCAATAAAATCAGAATCTCTAGGGGTGGGGTGCAGGGAAAAGCTTTTCATAAAACTTCCCAGGGGACCCCCATGGGCAGCCAGGGCTGACACCCTGGGACCACAGGCAGGGAGGACTCAGGTGGGAGAGGGTTGCTGCCCTGGCTGTAATGTCTATGCCCGTGGAAGGGAGCCTGCAGTCATTGTGCAGAATCCAAGCAGCCCCTAGAAACTCTTAGTTCTAGACAACAGAGATGACCAAAGCCACGGTGGCTGCAGTGTCGGGACAGTGGGGCTGGGGAGGGGCTTCGTTCGGAGCCGGTTGGTGGTGTCCTGCCAGATTGCACCTTCCCATCCCTCCCAGCTGCAGGTGTGAAAGGCTGCCAGGCTGCTCAGTTCCTAAATCAGCATTGGTCAGGGCTGGCAGACTTCTAGAGGGCAGCTGTATGCTAGCGAGCAGTGTAAACCTGCTCTAAAGCTTGTGTCAAAGGCTTAGGATGGGCCAGGGGCCCTCCTGTGCCCTAGGCTGTGGTTGTTTCTTCCCAAACCAAGCCAACCCAGTGGGCTTACGCCCTCAGCCTGGACCTGTTCTCTGCTTTCCTGTGGGAGACTGGTGCCTGCCAGGGCTGTGACGTGGTGCCATGGCTGGCTTTTGCTAACCCCGCTCCCAGCTCAGGGCCCTTCTTCACATCTAAAAGATCCTATTCTCTCTCCGGCATCCCAACCTTAGCATATGCCTGGCTTTCCAGGCTCTTAGGCCTGACCTGAACTCATACCCACTCCCTGAAAGCCACCTACATTCAAGAAGATTTAAATGAGTCTAGAGCCAGAATCAGCCTGTAGCCACCAACCCCTCAAACCACCCAAGGCCAGTGGGATGTGCTCAGCAGGCGTCCTCCATTCCAGCCTCCTTCCCTGTCCCATGGTCCTGAGTAGAGAGACCAGCTGACCTTACCACCAAGGCTCCAGGGTCCCGATGAGCAGATCAGCCAGCCCCAAGTATGCAGGAGGAGGGACACCCGAGGGTGAGGCTGGGGCCTAGGAGCCAAACACGTGAGCTGGACTTCAGAGCTGGGCTCCCACTCCAGCCCGGAATGCGAATGCAAACCAAGCAGACGGAGGAAAGGTCAGGGTGAGCCGGCCACCTTGGGAGTCAAAGGAGCACAGGGTTACCTGAAGGCCACCCCAGCAGGGCTCATGAGGCTAAGCCAGTCCTAGATGTCAGCGGGCATGTCTGTGGGCAGCGTCCCTGCCTGCCTCGGGAGTGGAGCAAGCGCTGCCTGTGGCAGAAATAGTAGGTGGGAAAGATCAGTATCTAACAGTATCTAACAGCACAGAGCTTCCCCCAAATTACACACAGGATCGCCATGGGATCCAACAGTCTCACTCCTGGGTAAATCCCTGAAGGAATGGGAAGCAGGGACTTGGGGAGATATTTATACACTCTTAGTCATAGCAACGTTAGTCACAGTAGCCAAAAAGTGGAAACAACCCAAGTGCCCGTTGATGGATGAGTGTGGTCTCTCCATACAATGGAACATTATTCAGCCTTAAAAAGGAAGCGAATTCTGACACGTGCTACGCCACGGATGAACCCTGAGCACCTTATGCTGAGTGAAATAAGCCAGTCACAAAAAAACAAATAATATATGTTTCCTCTTATACGAGCTATGAAGAATTGTCAAACCCACAGGGACAGAAAGCAAAACAGAGTTACCAGAAGATGGAGAGGGGAGGAATGGGAAGTTACTGTTTAATGGGTACAGAGGTCAGTTTTGTAATCTGAAAAGCTTCTGGAGATGGCTGCACAACGCTGTGAATATACTTAATGCCACTGAAGTGCACATTTAAAAATGGTTAAAATTGTAAAGTTTGTATTATGTTTATCTTACTGCAATAAAAATCGGTCAGTATCTGGAACTGAGAGGGTTGGAGGTTGGATGCCCGCAGGTAGGTGCTTCCATCCATCACACATGAAATGAGGAAGGGGCTGTTCACCTGGCCACAAGGGGGAACTTCACCCCTGGACTCTGGACACACATTCGACTTCGTAAAACCCGGCCAGGTGGGCTGCTCTTCTTTTAACGCTTTGAAATCTGTCCTGGGTTTTGCTGAAGGAGCTGGCGTGCCCCCTGCAGAAAGCACCCCAGGCCACTTCACTGTGGTCAGACTCAGGAAGGGGTCCTCAGACTTGCCCCTCATCAGTGACTCACTACCGAGACCCCTAGTTCCAGCTGAGTGACGAGCCGCGGTTCCCAGTTGTTTTTTTTGTTTTTTTTTTTGAGACAGAGTCTCCTTCTGCCACCCAGGCTGGAGTACAGTGGCGCAGTCTTGGCTCACTGCAACCTCTGCCTCCCAGGTTCAAGCGATTCTCCTGCCACAGCCTCCCGAGTAGCTGGGATTACAGGTGCCCACCATCATGCCCGGCTATTTTTTTTTTTTCTTTTTTCAGTAGAGACGACGTTTCACCATATTGGCGAGGTTGGTCTCGAACTGCTGACCTAAGGTGATCCGCCCACCTCGGCCTCCCAAAGAGCTGGGATTACAGGCATGAGCCACCACACCCAGCCCCCAGTTTATTAAGAAACATTAACAGATCTAACAGATGGCTCTCACCTCGTAGGCATCTCCTGGTCTCCGAATTTTAAATCACCACTTTTGTTTCTGCAACAAGAGGGAAATAACCAATACCTCAAGCCAATTTCCTTCTTCTCTAGGGAATTATATTTTAGTATAATTTACCTGAAATTATACTACCCAGAGATGTTTTTCTGGGAAAAAATATATATATTCTGGGTTTTTTTGATGAATCAAACAATCAAGTCTAAGCTCATTGTCCTTATAGATTTTCAGTGCCTTCATGGCCTAGGAGGATGTAATTACGTTTTTTTCTATTGAAGCGTTAAAGGGCATTGCTCTTCTTTGCATCGGTCATTTCCCAGCTCCTCCTGGCTTGTCAATTTCATGGTTGCCTCGGCTCAGGGGAGGATGAACTTTGCTTTATTGCAAATGAGGAAGAGGACTGCTTGCAAATTCAGGAACACATTGAGCCTTGGGTTAAGTAAATATTTCACTTATATAGGACACTTGGCCTCTGTCAGAGATTGGCGACCAGCCTGGCCAACACGGTGAAACCTCATCTCTACTAAAAATACAAAAATTAGCCTGGTGTAGTGGCACAGGCCTATAGCCCCAGCTAGTTGGGAGGCAGAGGCAGGAGAATCCAGAATCACTTGAACCAGGAGGCAGAAGTTGCTGTGAGCTGAGATCTCGCCACTGCACGACAGAGTCAGACCCTGTCTCAAAAAAAAAAGAAAAAAGAAACTGACAGGACAAAGAGGACGTGCAAAAAGAGGGACTTCTTGTTGGCTGATGCACCTGTAGGGTGAGGAGAAATCTTTGCCTTTGCCCTCAGAAAGTTCGCTGAAAATTAGCTGACAAAATCAGTACATTCATAGAGGAAAAGGCATACAAATTTACTTGATCATACTTTATGCAACACAGGAGGCTTCAAAATGAAGACCCAAAGATACAGGCCAACTGTCTACTTTTATGCTTTGGTTCAATGAAGTATGGGCAGCCATGTAGATGATACAACTGGACAAAATGTGTCTGACCTAATGCTAATGGACTGAGTGGGAAGACCCAGTAAGGCCTGTCTGTCTAGATTCTTCTTGGCCTTTCTGAGCAGCATTCCTTCCTTCTGGGTACAGGGCAGGACCCTCTCTGGAATGGGGGTCTTATGACCTACAGTCAAACAAGGTAGGTCAGAGGATCCCTTCCCTCCCCTCCCCTCCCCTCCTCTCCCCTTCCCTTCCCAGGCTGGAGTACAGTGGTGAAATCACAGCTTACTGTAGCCTCGACCTCCTGGGCTCAAGTCATTCTCCTACCTCAGCCTCTCTAAGTGTTGGGATTACAGGCGCATACCACCGTGCCCAGCTAATTTTTTATTTTTGATAGAGATGGGGTCCTCCTATGTTGCCCAGGGTGGCCTCGAACTCCTGGGCTCAAATGATCCTCCTGCCTTGGCCTCCCAAAGTGCTGGGATTACAGGCATGAGTCACTATGCCCAGCTGAGAATTTCTTTGTGGCTAGCTTTAACATAGAAAGATGTAAAAGGGGAAATTTCAAGTGACATTTTTAGGTTTTATGGCTGGCTTTGGGAAAAAAGGGTTCTGGTTTCCAGAAACCGCCTTGGGGAAGAGGGATTCTAGTTTGTATGGCTACGCCTGTGGGAGGATGGGGGGTCAGAGACAGGAGGGTCAGAGATGGGAAAAGGGCACAGAGAGCTGCTTCTAAGGCTTTCGTTTTTGGGTAACATTTTCTGAGCCCCAATACATATAACCTGGCAAGTAACCTGGCCTCACTTTCTCCTCACCTGCACACCTACCTGCTTCTACCTGCAGGTAACTGGAGCGCCACTGGGAGCTTGACCCCTGCCCTAACAGGAAGAACAGAAAATTGCTAGCACAGGGAGATGGAGCAGTCTCCAGCCTGCTTTGGCCTCCCCTTTTTTTTTTGACATGGAGTCTTGCCCTGTTGCCCAGGCTGGAATACAATGGCGTGATCTCGGCTCACTACAACCTCCGCCTCCAGAGTTGAAACGATTCTCCTGCCTCAGCTTCCTGAGTAGCTCGGATTACAGGCACCCACCACCATGCCCAGCTAATTTTTGTATTTGTAGTAGAGACGGGGTTTCACCATGTTGGCCAGGCTGGTCTTGAACTCCTGATCTCATGATCCGCCTGCCTTGGCCTCCCAAAGTGCTGGGATTACAGGTGTGAGCCACCGTGCCTGGCCTCCCTTAAGTGTTTTATCCACCATAGCTTGCCTTTCAGTCTGTTTGCTCTCAGCATACCTAGTTTCTGGCCTCCTGGTCGACCTAAACTCTCGATTCGTTATTCACAGATACTTTGACTGACTGCTTTAAACCCATTGATTCACCTTGACCTTTAAATTCTGGATGACTTTGGTTGCCTGTGCCACTGTGCTGACTTCCACAACTTCCCTGGACCTCCAATCCATGATAGTTCTTGGTTTTCCAAGCGCTGTTACCAAATCATAACCCATATCTACCATCCTCAGTCAAACACAGATCAAGAACACACCACACCACCTACAGGTAGGCTCGTTTAAATGGTTCCAAGAAGCAAAGCTCCAAATGCACATATTTTTATCTACAAGAGATCTTCATGAGAAAGGACAGCCTAAATTCTTCAGCAGTAGTCTAGGCAACTCACTAAATTAATGAGATTATCCTAAAACAGGCCTGATTTTGCATATATCAAAGGATTTATTTTTTTCTTACTCACTTGGAGTTTGAATATAAAAGTCTGATTCATTGACTAATCCAATCTCCATGGACCAACTCAAGACAGATCATTCATGGCAGCTTTTTTTTTGTTTTATTTGTGTTGGATTTTTCTACTATCGTTGGTCTGGGTGTGGTTTCATGAGAAGACTTTTGTTAAAATAACGAACAATTTTTTTAATTTAATTTTTTAAATATTTGATTTGATTTGCTTTTTAGGGACAGGGTCTCGCTCTGTTGCCCAAGCTGGAGTGCAGTGGTGCAATCATAGCTCACTGTAGCCTCTCACTCCCAGGGTCAAGCAATCCTCCAGCCTCAGCTTCCCAAGTAGCTGGGACTTAGGCCCCCCAGCTAATTTTTTTATTTTTGTAGAGATGGGGTCTTTCTATGTTGCCCAGGCTGGTCTCGAACTCCTGGCCTCAAGTGATCTTCCAGCCTCAGTCTCCCAAAGCATTGGGATTACAGGCATAAGCTGCTGTACCCAGCCTATATTTTTAATTTTAACTGATCATTTATAGAGTGATCAAGATTTCTCTAGCAAATATAGAAAATGTGATGGACTAGAATAAAATAGATTTTTTTTGTTGTTTTTACCACAGTCATGCTGGAATGCAGAGAGCTTGTTAGAGTCCCGACCTCTGGACTCAGTGACACTGTGGGACTGGGCCTTGGGGAGAGACAGTGCCGTGGTCAGCAGAGAGTCTCCCAGCTGGGCTCTTCGAATGGCCAGATACCATTTACACCTCTGCTTTCTTTTTCCCCTTGAGAAAAGCATTCTAAGAAAGAAGAGAAAAGCATTCTAAGAAAGAAGAGAAAAATGCAGTCTAGAAAATGGCTTCCAAAAGTCATTAGTTTGCCAAAATTGCATCTGCCCTCCAGCAGGGATGCTGACCCCACTTACATTAGTGTAGCCTCTCCATTCCCATTCATCAGGTCCCCAGCATTGTGAATGCCGTGGTGAGTGTTGTTCTCTTTCCAAATAAGAAAGGGAATGGGGTGCTCATAGACCCGCTCTTGAGAAGCCAACATGAGAAGAACAATGGCCCTGCCTGTGAGAGAGTTTCAGCTGCATCAGGGTGGATTTTATGTAGGCATGGCCACCTAAGAGCAGCAAGAGAAGCCATAGCCTGTGTTTTAACAGAACATACATAGTTTCATTCATTCAGTAGTCATTACGTTCCCATTGCATTCAAGACACTAGAGATTTTTTAAAAAGAAAGACTGCTACTTTAGAAAGATGAGTTTTAGAGAGCAAAGAGACTATGAGAAATGAATAATGCATTGAAAACTGAAAACCCTTCTAATACCTACTATAAACAATGTAATACCCCCAACGAGTCAAGAGTTCAAAGGAATTTAAGTTATAGGTTAAAACAAAGTGTTCTTAGCTCTATTTACCTCTTATAAATTCTACTTGACCTCCTTCATATCTGAAAGAGATACTGACTTGCTCCTCACTGAGCAATCCTCCAACCTCTTCCCATCTTCTAGACACACATTTTCTAACCTCTTAATTCCTCTTCAGAAAGGAAGTATTAATTATCTCTCAAACAACTCTCCTATGAGCATTAAGTCAGCTTCATCGTCCTCTGAGAAAAGGAAGTGACTCTAGGCCCACCTGCCCTTCTCTCTGGAGACCCCTTTCTCAAGCAAGCAGACCTCCTTTTCTTATGAACAGGACCCCCACTTTACAACTTCACTCCCACCAGGCCCCAGACCTCCGTGTAACCCCTAAACAAAACAAATATGTATTTTTTTCACATAAGGCTTTGATTACACATAGGCATGCTTGCGAAGTACGTACTCAAAAATCATCCTTGGTAAAGGATAAATTTCATGGAAACCAAATAACAGGAGATTAAGAAAAGAGGGTCTGAGGGCATTTAATTTCCAACTCATGGCCTGGACTGATTTAATTCAGGCGGCTCTGATTTTATTTCTACTGGGGCCTGGTGTGCATATGGCAGCTTACTTTCCTAAGGGGTAATTGATAGATGACATCACTTTTATGACCATAGGATCACTTGTATAATCATGTGTGGAACTTGCAGGGAATATTTTTAAGCATAGCTCTTGGCTTGCTGCTTGGGAGTGCTTAAGTCAGAGGGCAGCTCCTGCCTCTCCTGTACTTTCCCAGGGACCCAAAATATTTTTATATACACAGCAAAGCATTTTTAAAAGATTATTCTCCAGTCCCCAAGATGAACACAGTGAGTTTCCTAGCATTTATATAAATGAGTTTTTTGGGTTCTCAGGTTGAGAAACGATGATGCCATGATGACTCTTGGTTGGAGCTGGGACGTTTTCCAGACCCAAATATGGGATTAAATGTGTGAGTGAGCAATCCTGAAATGCCTTGGGATTTTAAAAGACTGTTTGGGTTTGGGTTTTGCGTATCACCCGCTCAGTTAGCCGTACCAGTGCTATTTCTAAATAGCATTTTTTTTTTCCAAAGAACTGGAACCCGGATTAGAAAGTGACAAATGGTAACTTCCAAAAATATTTGGACTTTTGCCCCATGGTGGGTGTGAGAGAGTCAGGAGGAGAAGAAAGTGATATGGAGGGGCTGTTGAGAGAGGAAGAGGACATTCTTGGCTCTTCTGTACTCCAGCCTCTTTTCCCCATATTCCATCTGCTGCAGCCTGCTGGGGGCTAAAGCATGGGGGACAGCACACCAGGCCCCTAAAAGCAGCCCTTTCTGTTGCTGCCTCCACCCTATCCTACCCAAAGGCCACGTCATAGAATCCAGCTAGAAAACCAAGAATGCTACCACTTCACACTCACTAGGATGGCTGTAATCAGAAACAAGATTGGCAAGGAGGTAGAGAAATTGGAACCTTCACACACTGCTAGTGGAAATGTAAAATGGTACAGCTGCTTTGGAAAACTGTCTGGCAGTTCCTCAAATGGTTCAACAAAGAATGACCATCTGACCCAGCAATTCCGCTCCTAGGTATGTGCCCAAGAGACAAGAAAAACATACACCTCACAAAAATGCTTACCCAAGTGTTTGTGGCAGCATCATTGATAATAGCCAGAGAGTGGGAACAACCCACATGTCCATCAGCTGATGCATGGATAAACAAAATATGGTCTGTCCACATAATCAAATATTATTCAGCAAAGAAAAAAACGTACTGGCACATGCTACAATATGGATGAATCTTGAAAACATTACGCTAAGTAAAAGAAGTCAGCCACAAAGACCCCATTAATATAAAATGTCCAAAAGAGGCAAATCTATGGAGACAGAAAGGAGATTAAAGGCTGCCAGTAGCTAGGGGGATTGAAGAGAAATGGGGAATGACAATGACGGCTAATGGGTGTGCTTTTCTTTTGGGGGATGAAAACGTTCTAAAATTAGATTGTGGCAATGGTTGTACAATCCTATGATTAAACTAAGAAACCACTGAATTGTGCATTTTAAATGACTGAAGTGTATGGTATATCAATTATATCTCAATAAGGTATTTTTACGTTTTTAAGAGCACTGACAAAGAGTGATAGGCCACCTTCATTTAAAGAACAAAGCTTCCAACACTACTCCTGCCCAGCGTTTTGATTACACATGGAGATTGCTTAACGGCATTCAGTGGATGGAAAGAAAGAAATTTGCAGTAAATTTAAACCTCAGTTTGAGTCTTGTGTTGGAAGGCAGGAAAGGAATGTGGAATTAAAACACGGATTAGTAGTTAAGACCTGGAAAAGTCCTTACATGACACAGAAGTAGAGAACGCCTGCTCACTGCTCACAAAGCACAAAAGAAATCTGCTTTCTACAAAACCAGAAAATACGACTGATGGGCATTTCTGAGTGCATCTCTGCCTTTCCCTCTCATTCTTGTGGATTTATTTATTTTCCTATCACCTTCTCACTTTGGAATAAATCAGCTATTGATCTTCTTTCGTTCTTCCAAGAAAACAGATCTGACTTAGGCTAAGGCGTTAATTCCTTGAAGTTTCTTGATATTAGGCCTCAAATGTACTGGGCTTTGCTATTGGAGAAATTGTCCTTTACTTTGAGATCAGATCAGTAAAAGATAACAAAACGCATCCAAGAGAGTCTTTTTAAAAATGCTACTTGCACTTGTAGCTGACTTTGACCTGAGATAGAATAGTTCTTCAGCCAATCTTATGGCTGACGTTTTTACAAATAGATAGCAATAAATAATCCCTGAATGATTAAGATGGGTTACATTAGATTTCACTTCTGAACATATTTCTTTAGTTGCTATAAATATACTTCTCCATGTGTATGCTGTTTCCTGTGTATTTATGTTTTTGCAAATTTTGTTCATAATAGCCCTACACATTACTTGCAACTGAGTTTTTCCTATTCCTTTTCAAGGCAGTAATTATGTCTTAAAACATTCCCAGAGCCAGGCAAAGGCATTTGTTGCTTAAAAAAAATTCCTCTGTCTTTACAGAAGCAGTGAACGAGGGTCTGGGAGAAGGGATGGAAAACACAGAAACTCCGAAATAGGGAAGATGATTAACCAGCGGGATGGAGGTGGGAGCTGCAGGGGATGGGGCTGGGAGTCCGTACCCAGCAGTCTTCCCTGCCATGCCAAGGTCCCACCTGCTCTTCTGTTCTGTCTTTGGGCAGGGGAACTCCTGGCACCAGCAACACCTGCCTCCCTCCCAGGTCAGCCACTGGAGTTAGGGCTCCCAGCCCAAGTTCCCTTCCCCAATGTGCGGTCCCAGGACCAAGACCTCAGCTTCTCCTTGGGATGTTTCCCCAGGACTTACAATAGGCAAACACTCAGCAACTCACCCCATCTGGCCAGCTAACTCAATACTTGACTCTTTTTACCCCTAATAGTAGCAAAAGTCTCATGGAAGGAGGAGTGAGACAGTGACTGCTCCTCACTCTGTCTTCCTCGTATCTAACATGGTATTCCCTACCCTTTAGACACCAAGAGGTCACTCTGTCCTCATCCATTACCCTTTAGGTTTTGCGATCAACTGTCTAAGTGGTAAACTGCCTAGAAGATGCTGATTTTCTATAATTCTTGAGAAAAGAATAAGGAAAGTGATGAAGAGAGGTTGGGAGTTAGACCAGTCCAGGTCACGAGTTCGCCTGGTGAGCCCTGGTGTCTTGCTCCAGCTTCGTCACAGTGTACAGGGGATCTGGCTGGCTGCTTGCACCGTCTGTGCTGGGACCTCCTCTGTAAGATGAAGGTGTGTACACACACACATAGAAACACAAGAGACAGACACATACATAGAGATTCAGAGAGATTCACAGAGACACACAGACACACACATAGATACACAATGACCCACATAAACACACAGACACAAACACACATAGAGATTCACACACACATACACAGACACACACATCGACACACAAGAGACAGACACACACAGAGATTCACAGAGACAGACATAGACACACACATAGATACACAATGACCCACACAAACACACAGACACAGCACACATATACATAGGTGCACACACAGACACACAATGACACACGGACACATAATAGACAAACAGACACACGAATAGACACGAGACACACATATGCACAGACACATATGCACAGACACACACCTAGAGACAAAGACATACACAGTAGACACACACATACACACAGACACAGACACAAACAGAGGCTCAGAGATAGGCACACACATACATACACATACACATTAACATATGATAGACATACACACAGACACAGAGACTCACAAAGACAGACTCACAGACACACAGTAGACACACACACACACAGGCACATACATAGAGACTCACAGAGCCAGGCACACACACACATACCCACAGGCACACATGGACACACATACACACACAGACTCAGAGACACGCACATGCATACTCAGACACGCACAGACACACACATGCACTCACACAGACACACACACCTATAGTGAATTGCTCTGAGGTTTCTAAATCCCTTTGAAAAGCAAGGGCATTGTTCTCAATGGCAGCTATGCCACTTACATGCATAACCTCTCAGAGGCCATGTGGGGAGCTGCCTTGTGAAACTCTGAATTAGAGATTTATAGGCTAGGGCAGAGCCAGGCGCAGTGGCTCACACCTGTAATCCCAGCACTTTGGGAGAGTGAGGCGGGTGGATCACCTGAGGTCAGGAGTTCGAGACTAGCCTGGCCAACGTGGTGAAACCCCATCTCTACTAAAAATACAAAAATTAGCCAGGAGTGGTGGCGGGTGCCTGTAATCCCAGATACTCAGGAGGCTGAGGCAGGAGAATCACTTGA
This sequence comes from Pongo pygmaeus, assembly GCF_028885625.2. Lineage (NCBI taxonomy): Eukaryota > Metazoa > Chordata > Mammalia > Primates > Hominidae > Pongo > Pongo pygmaeus. The sequence goes on along the minus strand of NC_072381.2, from coordinate 14,123,436 downwards.
ACCCAAGAGGCGGAGGTTGCAGTGAGCTGAGATTGGGTCATTGCACTCCAGCCTGGGCAACAGAGTGAGACTCCGCCTCCATCAATCAATCAATCAATCAATCAAAGCTAGGGCAGAATCATGTAGATGATTGAAGATACAGGGCCAGTGAAATCAGGCAGCATCCTCCAACAGCACTGTCACCCCGAGCTTCCATGGGCACAGAGACAGGTGTCTGCTGCTGGTGTCACCAGGCTCCGATTCCAGACTCCAGAGCAAGCCCTCCTAAAGAACGCCACTCATCCCCACAAATGGTAAAGATATCAGGGCAGCTTGAGTAGGTCTTGCTGTTCTCGGGAATTCTTGTTTATATTCAGTCATTTTTCAAAAGAGCTTATCATGGCACCGTTATACTCAAAAGATTCCCAGACCATAAGCTAAATATATATATTTCACTTTTTAAATTTTTAAAGTCACTTTACTTCATCATAGAATAAAACAATGCCTTTAGAACTGTCCCTATCCAGAGGTGGAGCTTTCAGTGAGCCGAGATCGCACCACTGCACTCCAGCCTGGGCGACTGAGCAAGACTCTGTCTCAAAAAAAAAAAAGAAGAACTGTCCCTATCCGTCCATAATTACATGCTTTGGATAAGAGTCTGGTTCACAGCCAAGATCTCCAGAGGATGGAGAGGGTTAGTTCAGAGCACACACACTGAAACTAACTATAATATATCTTGCATGTGTTTTTTCATGAAAATACCGATGCAGTTAGCTAATGTTAATGGAAGCATCATTTTCTGCATACTGTTTGCTTTTTAATTTAATTTCCTCTTCACACTCCCTCCCTTGCACCCTCCCTCCCTGCCTTCCTCCTTCCTTCTTCCCTTCCTTCCTTTCTTCTTATCTTCCTATCGTCCTACCTTCCTTCCCCTCCCCTCACTTCTCTTCCCTCTTAGATAAAACTTTCTGGTGATGGGGTGTTTGTAGAAAGGCAAGATTCTGTAGTACCCATCTGCTTTTCATTACTGGGGTATAAAAATAAGGGAATAGTATACAGGAATAAAATTATGCACTGTGTTTTGCCTTAGGGCGATTATTCATGGAAAAATGACAAAACTATCCAAAAAAGAGTTTACATTAAAATGGGCCAGGTGAGGTGGCTCATGCCTGTAATCCCAGCACTTTGGGAGGCCGAGGCAGGATGATCACAGGAGGCCAGGAGCTTGAGATCAGCCTGGGCAACATAGAGAGACTCCCCCAAAAATAAATAAATAAAGGCTGCCTTATATTAATTAAACAAATTAATGCATAAATTCAAAGCAAAAGGAGAAAAGGTATTAAAAGAACATAATTTAGAGAACCACAAATTTTTATCCTAAGGGTTTCATATTATCAGTGCTAGATAATGTCCTTGAATTACCAGATCATAAGTGGGGGAAAAAATATCAGCCACGTGCCATGGTCTTTATTATCCACTTTAAGTATGTCACTTCATTTAATCCTCACAACCTAGTGAGATAGGTATTATTTTCATCGGTCAGATCAAGAAATAAGTCGGAGGAGTTAATTAATCTGTCTGAGGCCTCACAGAAAATGACAGAGCCAAATTCAAACTGAGGTTACAAAGGACTCCAGGACGCTCCAGTAGATTAGTAGATTTTACATTTCTACTTTTCTGATGGTATTAGTTAGGGTCGAAGAGACAGATAATAAATAAACAAATGGAATGTGGAGAAGGCAAACATGCCTTATAACTTACCATGATTTTTCAGGACTGCGCAATCAAAATGACACTAAAGATTAAACATGCTCCTTGTCTTAATTGTACAGCTAGGTCATGGCTACATTCTCCCCTCCCCCTTCTTTCCCTTCCAGCTTTGGAATCTCACCTTTTGGTATGTAATTTATTGAATTAGGGTGCAGATGCCCTTCTAAAATAATCAACAATCAAAACAACTTATGAAATTCCAATGGTTATGACAATTGAATGACTTTCCTTGGGTTAATTTCTACCTGTAGCTTACCCAGCATGCAATAAAATAGCAAGACCGTTTATAGGAAGTAACCCATCATGGGGGAAAAAAAACAAAAAACACAAAAAAACGGGATAAGTTGACTTTACCTCCTTTTCCCTGCTTTCCTCCAAATCTTGGATGTTGATATGAAATCCATCAGATAAGTATTCTTTCCAGCCATTTCAATCCCAGCCTAAACTTGGGACGCTTCCAAAGAAAATGCCTGGCTTTTTACAAATTGCCCACAGAAATAGCAATTTCTCCAGTGCTGCTACAGAATGGGACTTTTTGCTTGACCCTGTGGAAACTCGTGGGTTCTCCAAGTTGTAAAGAGTTAAGAAAAGAGATGGAATGTCTGGGGAATGTTGCAGGGAAGGCTGCAGCTCTCTGCTCTTAGCTTTCTCACCCTGGAGGGGATCCCGACACTCGGTGATGCTTCTGGTTCTGAGGTCTTCCCTAAGTTCTGTTTGATCCGCCGTAGAGCCAGCCTCAGTCCACTGAGAAACAGGGATGTGCCGTTATCTGCACACTGAGGTTTATTTTTACCTTGTCCCTGGTGAGTCCCCAGAGACGAGGAGAAAACGTTTTAGGAGGGAGTTAGGAGCCTTGTGCTTATCCTTGAAGGAAAGCAGTCTCTGAGGATTAGTGAGGGTGGTGGTGAGGGTAGGTAGGGGGAGGAGAGTCAGAGGAATCAGAGTTATTTGGACTGCATTTTTTCCTTGCCTGATTAAATCTTACTGACATTGGCACTTTGTGTCACTAAAAGAACACAGCCCTGGATGTGGGGCCAGGGACCAGAGGGTTGGCGGCAGAGTCTGGGGCTGGCATGGCTGCTGGGCTGCTTGGCTCTGAGGACCCACCGTGGAGCTGGAACCTGACTTGTCGGGCGCTGAGGACTTGCCAAGTGGGGAACATTCGAGTTCTGCAGCTGCTGCTAAAACCATGGTGCATCTCCAGGGCCGTCTATCAGGTGGGACCAGAAGCTCCTCTTTCGTTTCTTTGAAGCATGGGAAAGTGGTGGTGAATGGTGGAGAAGGGGGCATGAGCTATTGTCACATGCGTTCGGGACTCTGAAGCATGTTACATTTAACATGGAGCAGTTAACATGAACAGAGCCTCATCTTCTAGGTGCCATGCGTGCCATGCGGTGCGCCACGTGAAGTGCACCCTAAACATGATTTAATTCAGCTTTCAAAGCCACTGGATCGAGGAAGTGCCTATTCACCATCTTGATTATTATTGTCACCATTTTGAGATGAGGTTATTGAAACCCAGAGAAGGATGTAAGTTGTTCAAAGTCACCCAGACAGAGCCTGGTGATTTCAACCAAAGTTTTCCTGGCCGCAAAGACAAAGGATGTTCTTTCCACAAATCCACGCTCCTCTCACAATGGATGATTTATCAAACTGTGCGTGCATGCGGTGTGTGCATGTGTGTGTGCGTGTGCATGCATGTGTGTGCCTGTGAGTATGCATGTGTGCACGTGTGTGAGTGCATGTGTGCATGTGTGCATGCGTGTGTATGTGAGTGTACCTATGTGTGTGCACCTGTGTGTTGGGAGTGGTGACAAGCTGGTAAGGGGAGTGTGGTGTGTGGGACAGGAGGCAAGGCGGGAAGATCCTCAGGCACCAACACTGAGCCCCCTTTCCTTTACATAGTGGCCTTTGGATTCAGACACACACCTCTCAACCCAAATATGAGAAAAGGAGAGAAACTTTCCTGAGGGAGAGTGGCGCATCTGAGTCAGTTAACTGGCGGTGGGTGCAGAGCACTTCAAAAAGGGGAGACAAGAGTGTCTGCTTTCCCCAGCTTTCAGTCCAGTTTGGTGGCATTAAGCCACATCCCTGCTGGTCACGGAGACTTCAGTCCTGACAGCCCCAGCCCTGCCTGAGAGGACCCAGATTGCGTGGGGAGTGGGGGGCGCAGGCAGCATAGCAAGTGAAAGAATGTCCCTTGGCCTGGCTCTTGAAGGCGGGTGTCGCTCATTTTTCCTCCTCTCACAGGTGTTTGTAACCCAGTTTATTTCTTTAAGTCGACTTGAGTGGTTTTGGCCCTCCCTCTATAAGCTGGCTCATGACAATAATTGTAACCCAGCATGTACAACTGGCCTTTGTATTTTTAGGTGTAATTTGGTGATCTATAATCCCTTAATATAACGCACTGGCTAAACAACCCGTCCCCACGCTCTACCCCTCCTCCTGGAATGTCTGGACTTTCAGAGGAGGGAGGCGCCCTGGAAGATGTGCCCAAGGGTGTCAGGTTGATTTCACAGATGGGCACAGCCCCCCAGGATCCCTGCTCCTGCTTCTTCATCTGCCCCTGGGCAGGCGGGGTGTAGACCCTTTACATGGCTTCTGAAGACTTTTCTAGAATTCTTGTGCTTGAAGGGCACGTACCTAAAAGCTTTACTCTAAACATCAAGTATGTCTGTCATGGATCATATATAAAAGAAACTTTCAGAGAAATCCTTCCAAATTTGACAAGCATCCAAAAAATTTACATAAGATTTCCCATGACAAGTTGTGAATCTGAAAGAATCCTGGGGGAAAAAAGAAAATCCCCCAGCTTGGTGATTCAAGCAGTAATGTGGCTGGTTTCTGAAACCGTGATTTAGAGTCAAAAGTCCCCAAGCTGGGTATGTGAGGGTAATTACTTAGTCAAGATGACTCTGTCTTTCCAGTGATTACAAATAAGTTTTGAAGCCCTGGCTTTTGGCCTCCACCTCTCACTTTCATTTCATCTCCTTCTTTTTTTGGTGGGGGAGGGAACAGGGTATTGCTCTGTCACCCAGGCTGGAGTGCAGTGGTGCAATCACGACTCATTGCAGCCTCAACCTCCCTGGGCTGAGGTGATCCTCCCACCTCAGCCTCCCAAGTAGCTGGGACCATGTCACCATGCCCAGCTAATTTAAAAAATTTTTTTATAGAGACGGGGGTCTCACTACTTTGGCCAGGCTAATCTTGAACTCCTGTCCTCAAGTGATCCTCCTGCCTCGGCCTCCCAAAGCACTGGGATAACAGGTGTTGGCCACCATACCTGGCACTCTTTGTCTTTTAAATCAACTAAGCAGGGTGGGCTAGCCCCACCTCGGGGGCCCTTTTCAGGATTTCCATTAATGTCATAAGTATACTGAAGAGAGTGCTGAATGATTGGCCACCAGGCCTGGAAAAAGAATACATCCCTGCTCAAGCATGACTCAGTTCAACTCTGCAGACAGGTCCTGAGCAGCAGATAGGTGCCTGGCCCCATCATGGGCGTTTGGGACTCAAAGGCTAACCACGCCTCGTGCTTGTATGTGGTCTCTGGCCAAGCCAGGCCCTTGGGGGCAGATATGTCCAACGCAGGCAGCTGGGAGGTAATCCCCATAGGTGGGTCTGGAAGGCAGCCAGGATGGCAAATCTAAACCAATTCACCAACCTGCGAGGCTCAGTGAACAAGGACTGATTAGCAGCCTGCAAAGCCAGGCCGAGGGGCCTGGGAGAAGAAGAGGCGGCCCAGAGCAAGACCAGGCCGAGGTGGTCTGCAGGAGGTCCAAGATTACCAACCCATGGTCAGCATTTACCTTCCCCAGCCCTCCTTTCTACTGCCAAGCAGGGCCGTTTTAAAAGCACATCTGTAATAATACACGGGCCATTTCCCATCTTCATGGTCTCACAGGAAAGAGCCAAGAACACAAGAATTGCATTTCAACAAATAGAGGCTTTGAGAAAAGTGCAGAGAGCGGCTACCTTTGCTCAAGAAAAACTTCACTCCTCCCTCAAAAAAAAATCTGTTACTCACTCCTAGCCTTTGCTTTCTCCATTACAGAATGGGAATGATAGCTTCACAGCGTTGTAGGGATTAAATAAGCAATGGAGCCAGGTGCGGTGGCTCACGCCTGTAATCCCAGCACTTTGGGAGGCCAAGGCGGGCAGATCACCTGAGGTCGTGAGTTCGAGACCAGCCTGACCAAAATGGAGAAACCCCATCTCTACTAAAAATACAAAAAATTAACCGGGCATGGTGGCACATGCTTGTAATCCCAGGTACTCGGGAGGCTGAGGCGGGAGAATCGCTTGAACCTGGGAGGTGGAGGTTGCGGTGAGCTAAGATCGCGCCATTGCACTCCAGCCTGGGAGAGAAGAGCAAGACTCCATCTCAAAAAAATAAAATAAGCGGTGGATGTGAAAGTGTGTCGCAAAGACTAAAAAAGATACAAATGTGAAATGTTGTTTTTGTTGAAATATTGTATTTTTGCTGTTTTTGATCTTGAGAAAGACTCATCTTCAGTGTATTTATTTATTAGTGATATGGTGATTGATGGCCATTTTAATGATTTTTTTTAAGCAGTACTTTTTTGTATTTTGCGGTGTCTTCATTGGCTAAGGCGATGGCTGATGGCTCTGGATGAGTTCACCTGGGGAACTTTTTAAACACACCCATACTCAGTCCTGACTCCCAGCGGTTCTGATTTAGTTGATCTGGGGCTTAGGTGTTGGGATGGTCTAAAGGTTTTTGATAGTAATGTGCAGTACACCTGGAGGCACTGAGCCGAAGGGGCCTCATTCTGCACATAGTAAAAGGCAGCATCAGGATCACTGGGGAGCCACTTTAAATATGTATAAAACGTCATAAGCACCCCCGCTGAAGTGCAGTGGTGTAATCATGGCTCACTGCCACCTCAACCTCCTGGGCTCTAGGGATCCTCCACCTCAGCCTCCCAAGTAGTTGGGACCACAGGCATGCGCCACCACGCCCAGCTAATTTTCATATTTTTTGTAGAGATGGGTTTTCGCCATGTTGTCCAGACTGGTCTCAAACTCCTGAGCTCAAGCCATCTGCCTACCCCATCCTCCCAGAGCACTGGCATTATAGCTGTGAGCCACTGCACTCAGCCTACACAATCTGTATTCTTAACACGTGATTCCTGATATTAGCAGGAACTAATGACAGAGGGCAAAAAGTCGTATGTGGCACCTGACAAATGAGGGTGTGGCAATGACTTGACAAGACGACCATGAGGACTGACTCAGATCATTCAAATTAAGCCCAAGGCTTGGCACATCTGAGGCAACCAATCCATGTTAGCTGTTTTTTTGTTTTTGTTTTTGTTTTTTTTAAATTTCTTATTTCCATAGGTTATTGGGGAACAGGTGGTGTTAGTTACATGAGTAAGTTCTACACTGGTGGTTTGTGAGATTTTGTTGCACCCATCACCCAAGCAGTATACACTGCACCTGATTTGTAGTCTTTTATCCTTCGCCTACTTCCCACCCTTTCCCCGAGTCCCCAAAGTGCATTGTGTCATTCTTTTTTTTTTTTTTTTTTTGAGATGGAGTCTCGCTCTGTCGCACAGGCTGGAGTGCAGTGGCTCAATCTCAGCTCACCGCAAGCTCCGCCTCCTGGGTTCACGCCATTCTCCTGCCTCAGCCTCCCCAGCAGCTGGGACTACAGGCGCCCACCACCATGCCTGGCTAATTTTTTTGTATTTCTAGTAAAGACGGGGTTTCACCGTGTTAGCCAAGATGGTCTCAATTTCCTGACTTCGTGATCTGCCCGCCTCAGCCTCCCAAAGTGCTGGAATTACAGGCGTCAGCCACCACGCCTGGCCCATTGTATCATTCTTACGCCTTTGCATCCTCATAGCTTAGCTCCCACTTGTGAGTGAGAACATGCAATGTTTGGTTTTCCATTCCTGAGTTACTTCACTTAGAATAATAGTCTCCAATCTCATCTAGATCGCTGAGAATGCCATTAATTCATTCCTTTTTATGGCTAAGCAATATTCCATCCTATGTATATACCACAGTTTCTTTATCCACTCATTGATTGATGGGCATTTGGGTTGGTTCCACATTTTTGCAATTGCAAATTTTGCTGCTATAAACATGCGTGTGCAAGTATATTTTTCATATAATGACTTCTGTTTTTATTATCACGAGAAAGAATGTGATCACTCCAGGTCATACCCAGAGGCACGATGTAGCTGTGATGTGCTACTCAGCACAGCAGTCCCCTTCTCTAAACAGCACTCAGTCCCAGCCCTGAAGGGAAACTTCTGTCCCACCCGCATTTCCATCTCACTCCCAGAACCATGGCAGCCCCCTGCACATCTCCAGTCTCTTCTCAACAGGGGCTTTTGTTTTTCCAAGTGTCTTTTACATATGACTTCTTTATCACGTTACCCTCCCAAACCAGGGTTAATGGTAGGGCCTGCAGCTTCTATTAGGTTAGTGCAAAAGTAATTGCGGTTTTTGCCATTACTTTTAATTACAGCAAAAACCGCAATTACTTTTGCACCAACTTAATATAATTGGGGGTGGGGGAGAATTAAAAGGAAAATCATTAAAAATTATACAAACTTACACTTTGGGAGGCCAAGATGGGCAGATCACCTGAGGTCAGGGGCTCGAGACCAGCTTGGCCAACATGGTGAAACCCTGTCTCTACTAGAAATACAAAAAAAATTAGCCAGGTGTGATGGCGGGCACCTGTAATCCCAGCTACTGAGGAGGCTGAGGCAGGAGAATTGCTTGAACCCTGGAGGTCGGGAGTTCGAGAGGTTGCAGTGAGCCAAGATGGCACCACTGCACTCCAATCTGGGCAACAAGAGTGAAACTCTGTCTCAAAAAAAAAAAAGTTATACAAACTTAGATGTGAAAGGAAAAAATCACAAGTTACAAATGTAGGAAAGCTGACAACTATTAGAAGCATCACAAAATTCAGAAAAGGAACGTGTGTTTATTAATTAACCTACCAACATCCCTATTATCCTCTTCTTCCTACCTGTTTTGGTTGCCTGCTCTTTGATCTCTTCTTCACAAGACAATGATTTTATAACATTTTCTACAGAGAGAGAAGAGAAAGCTAAGTCTGTCTTTCGCATGGTATGGCTGATCAAAACTTGTCTTTTCATTACTGAAAGAAAGAAAGGTTTATTTCCAATTCATAACTTGTCATTGGAAATACTGTGCAGATTTTTAGAATTATTGAAGAATTTGGGAAGACTTCTTACAGGTTTCTTTTTTATATGATCTATTGCAGAACATGCTGTTGAGAGTAAGATTACAGGTATGTGCCATCTAAACACAGGGATTGCAGGAAAATTCAATTATATTCTAGTTCCTTCAATAAAGAAAACATTATGTGGTGCTTTTGTAATTGTGTGTCCTATATATTAAATATACTCCTGACAGTGGGAACACTGCCACCTGTGTCCAGGAGGTATGAGAATGGAACTCTCTACTTATTATCTTATCAGTCTGAGGATTGGAAGATTCCTCCACAGATGGGTTTCTAGCTCTTGGCATTTCAAACCTTCTTTCTCTTCTGCTAGCCGCATACCTTCACAGCCTGGTGCCATAAGATGCAGCCATATCTTGATAAGATCTCTAGTCCTTCATGAACAAGGTGGGCGAGTCGGCATTTTAGGGGTGAGGGTTCTTGCTGGAAGCCATTTCTAGGCTGGTGCAGCTCACCGTAACTTGATTACAGATGGCAGTGTCTGTGGACCTGCCTGTCTCCCAAACTGAATGTATCCTGACCATTCTTCTCCTTAGCTGAATTCAAAAAAAAAAAAAAAAAATTCCCAGTGGTCATTCCAATGTTACCTGAGCAAAAGAGGAAATTTAACAGAGGGGAAATCAACATAGGAAGAGGCATTAGTTGGCCAGGCGCGGTGGCTCACACCTGTAATCCCAGCACTTTGGGAGGCAGAGGCGGGCGGGTCATGAGGTCAAGAGATCGAGACCATCCTGGCCAACATGGTGAAACCCTGTCTCTACTAAAAATACAAAAATCAGCTGGCTGTGGTGGGCACCTGTAGGCCCAGCTACTCGGGAGGCTGAGGCAGGAGACTCGCTTGAACCCAGGAGGTGGAGGTTGCAGGGAGGCAGAGGTTGCAGTGAGCTGAAATCGCGCCATTGCACTCCATCTGGTGACAGAGCGAAACTCCGTCTCAAAAAAAAAAAAAAAAAATGAAAGAGGCATTAGTTGTAACTGATGACAATTAAAATATCTCACTTTTGTAAGCAATGAATGCGTGAACATCTTGCTAGGAATCATCCCAGAGACTTGGAAGATCCCATGAAATGAGGAACCCTGAAGTTTAAGCTTCATTAGTTTCATGACAAATCGACCTCTGTCCTCTCTATTGCCTCCCCACCCACCCCCCACCCTGCCTCCAGCTCCACACCACTCCTGGCTGTGCAGTAAAACTATAGGAAGAATAAAATAAATAAGACCAACAATCTGAATTATTGGCTTACCATAAATTGCTTCTGGCCCCAACGTTGTAAAACACATACGTATGGCATATGTAAACCTGTTTTAAATTTTTCTTTTTAAGTTAGATGTTGTTCGTTTGTTAGTGGGGAGGGGGATTGTATTTGGTTTGGTTTTGTTTCTTTGTTTTTTGTTTTTTGTTTTTTAGTGTTTTTTGTTTTGGTTTTTTTTTTTTTTTTTTTTGGTCTATTTGTAGAAACCGCATCCGTCATCAGAATCATCAGAGTTGTGGACTTTGTTTCTGTTTTTTATTTTCTAATGCCTGTTGACAAAGCACCAACAAGATAACACACCTGGTCCTCTCCTCTCTGCTTCTGGGATGGCTGTGTTGAGGGTCACAGGGCACATCCCACCTTCCTCCAAGCATGAATGCCCTTGAATGTTACTTGGTTTTACGATTATCAGTGGTTCACCCATCACTGCTGCTTCTAGAAAGGAAATATGGACCAGTGGCTAGAGTGAACATCCACGTGTTAGGAATTTGAGGAGAGTCCTTTTCCTAACTGCATAGCTGTTCTAACCTAATGCTCTAACACTGGCTGTCTGGAGACCACAGAGCCAGGCCTGCAATGACCTATAGATACTGAATTTCTCACACACTCTGTAAGAAAACATGTGAGCTAATATATGAGAACACCCAGCCACCTAGAATAGGGTTTGTAATTATGTAGAACACTGTGTTTTCTTCTTTATAGAAAATATGCTTTTGAAACAGAACTTCTAGAATAATGATTTTGAAAATGCATCTCTATCAGCTGTCCACATGATTAGTTATAGTGACATCAATGATCCACTCTCCTAATAAAAGACAATTCCTCTAAAATGAGATTGGGTTTTCAATGATTCGTTTTTACCTTCACAAACAGCTCATACAACCAATCTTGGACTGATGGATTCTGCCATGACCCAACGAAACGTTTCCACATGTGGAAAGTTGGGCTTTGATTCTCAATTTGCTATTTTTGCTGTTCCCCTTTCATCATTTCGTTATGGCAATGTATGTTCTAAAGAGCGATGCCCTGCATATTATTTAGTGCCTACATATGGTGTGGGCTTGGCCTTTTCTCTTAAGATCTACAACATGTGTGGTTAAAAAAAAAAAAAAAGAGGTTTGCACCAAGGAAGAACAATTAGCAAATTTATTAAATTTCTCTGTCAAGTCTGCACATTTGTTCGTTTTAGTTTTTTTCAGGCATTCATTAAGGCTGTAGGTGCCTGTCAGTAAAGGAAGATGTGTTTGCATTTCTACTGGTGTGCTTCCATTTCACTCACCCTGTCGTTTGCAGCAGTACTTTCTTAAATTGACATGGAAACATATTTTTGCAATAGGATGGAAAGCAAAACTCTCACTTCTTACATTTTCTAATTGTTCTTCCTTGATGTGGACAGTATTTGCAAACAACCTAACAGCTCAATTTTTACTTTGTTCATGAAATATTCTTGAATCTGACATGACATAAGGGATATTTTCATTCTCCTTGAAAACACTTTTTTTGTTCCAGTGAGTAAATAATACTTTGTTTGGAGGTTTACAATTAGCTGCCAGTTTTTGCATCAGCCACCAGTAATTTGGGTTCCGTCTCTCTCGCCATATGCTAATCTACCACCAAACCATTGTGGGAATCAACTCAGAATGTGAGCTTTTGATCAAGAGCCAACTACCTTTAAACCCTGAGGGCTTCTAAAGGTCCGCTTAGGTGGAGCTCAGGAATAGTAATCCCACTGGAAGGAGAACAGCCAGAGTTTTACTTAATTTGTGTTTGTTTTGGAGTCTCTTGTGATGGAGCTGATGGAGATGATCAGGAATCGAATTGCTCTGCTATTCCCTTGAAAAAAATGCATATTTCACTAAATAGAGTCTATTTGCTTACCATTCTCAAAAGGTTCTAGTCTTCACAAATGCATGTCTTTTCAAAATTTCATCATGTAAGAGACAAGTTTTGACACCAAAAAAACTATATATATGCATATCTTTTTGAAATGTTCAGAGTATATTTCCAAATGCATTTTATTATTTTTGATTCTCAATACCCCTGGGGGGCAAGTACTGTCATCTTCATTTTTATAAATAACAGTATCGTAACAAGGCTCAGAGAAGTTAGTGGCTGGTCTCCTCTGGGGAGAGATCTCAATAGCCGCACTGTAGACATTTGTTCTAGGGCAATGATCAGCTACAGAAGAAATGGTGTATTCAGAGTAGTCTCTTTCAATAAAGTCATTTGGAAGAAGATGGCTAGTAGCAGCTGCGGAAGCCAAGTGGCTAAATTCCTCTGCTTCTCCATTAATTAAATGAAGATTCATTCATTCATTCATTCATTCATTCATTCGTGTGTTTGTTCATTCATCTAACAAATAACTAATGAACACCCTCTGTGTACCAGACATTGAGCTAAGTTCTGGAGGTAGAATGGTAAATTCATTCATTCATTCATTCATTCATTCATTCATTCATGCCTTTGTTCATTCATCTAACAAATAATTAATGAACACCCTCTATGTGCTAGACATTGAGCTAAGTCCTGGAGATATAATGGTAAACAAAAAAATACGATTCCATATTCTTATAAAGGTGGAAATCTAACATCATTTACTCAGCAGCATTAATATAATGATTAGACAGATTCAAGTCAAATTAAAATTGGAGATCAATGCTTTGAGGACAAGGCACCTGGTAACCTAAGAGGGACCTTGCCTTTTCTGTGATGTTGGGGGAAGCTACTTGAGGAGGCACTATTTGGTCAGAGGTCTTAAGGATAAGTAGGAATTAACTAGGCTGAGGTGGTGGGAGGTGGATGGGCAGAAGTCACATTTGGTATCAAACCAAAGTAGCTATGGCAGATGGGAGGACAAGAGCTCTGAACCATCAGGTGGCCTTATTTAGTAAGCATCATGTGTTTAAAATCATTTACAATGATGTTGCCTATACAGCTTGGCCACTGGCCCTCTCTGCTAAGCACTGTCATACCCACCACTGGCCCTTTTGAAAACCAGCTGGCCTATTTTGGAAGCCTCACCACCCAGCCTCAGATGGAAATTTTCTTCATTCTCAAGGATATGAGCTCATCACCACACCAGATGGGTTTCCAGTGAATGATTGTCCTGAAGTCTGATTATGTTCATGTCATGTTAACTCCCTTTGAAAAATGGAAAGAGGATATGGGGTTGTCTCTCTCATCTTTGTAAGTTGGAGGAGAATTTCCTAGTTGTGGCCACATCCTCTACAGATTGAGAGTGAGCATACCGTTTGGAAGGAGACATAAATTCTGGCTAAGGATCCACTTACAGTCATGTTTTAACTGTGCTCAATCCATTTTTATTTTAGGGGTCATCAATTAAGGTAACTTTAGCTTCTGCAGAAATGTATTTCTTATTCATAAAAAGTTAAACATGCTCTGGTAGGTAGACAGCCTTCCATAGGATCATTCGATGTCATCTTGTGACTCTGCCCTCCTCTGGGTTCAGTGTCCCCTTTACTTAAGAAAACGGAGGGCAGAGAATGGAAGAGATCTGGTGAGAGATTTTTATGGGTCAGACCAAGAAGTGGGGCTCCTCTTCTTCTCATTGGCCAGAGCTTGGTCACATGACCACACACCCAACTACAGCACAGACTGGGAAGTGCAGGTAGGTGGGCTGCCAGTCAACCCCTCCCAGACAGTCAGCTTAGCATGGCGTTAGGAGCATGTGCCCTGAAGTCCATGAATTATATATAAGTCCTTACTCCAAGAGGGTAAGTCTGAGGACAAATCGCTTCCCCTTTGGAGTCCAAATCCTCTCATCTATAAAATGGCAATAACATTATTTGCCACACAGTGTTATCCTCAGGAATGAATGAGACTATATATATAAAGTACTTAGACCAAACCTGAGAAATAGTACACGTCCAATCAATGTTTAGTCACAGTTATCAATTTATGCCCTGGCTACAAAATCAAAGCAAATCTCGAGATGCCTGATCTTTCTGTGTCACCTGAGAAATGATGAGTAGAGAACAATATTCCTTAACATCTCAAAAAATTAAAGCGTCTGTCTGTTTCCAAAATAAGTGTAAGATTGTTACTATTATCATAACTGTGGTGAGTTTCCTTTCAGTTTCCAGGGGAAATTCGATGAAGGCTTTTGACAAACAATTTTGTCAGGAAACAAGCTGCCACCAAAGATTCTAGGCAGGCAGTGTTGGTGTCTTGGGTAGCAGATACCTCCTGGGGCTCATAGCAGAGTGAAGTTCACGGAGTTAGTGGTTCCTAGAAATCTAAGAAGCCCTCTATTCTCTCTTCCCTCCCATCCTGGATCCAAAGGCGAGGGCTGCCCCTCCTACACCATGCGGCTTTGTTTATGCTTCCCAAGGCAAGCATTTTGTGATTTGCCTGTTCTGGGGTAGCCACGGTGCCTTTTCCACAGCATCTACTGGTCTGGGCCAAATAACCTGCGGTTCGTAATCTCTCTTGGCCAAACAGAGAGCACGAGGATGCCCCTAAGCATTTTCAGAGCGAGGGGAAGTGCCTGTTGATACTCAGCCCTGGGGGGCAAATTGCAGCTGACCCCGTGTTGCAGGGCTCTGATCCAGGAATGGCAGTAGAAGGGCAGCAAGTGCCAGCTCCCACAGTGCTCCCGGGTAGAAACTGAGCACATGCATGAGCTTGGCGTGGCCTCATTTTCACGACTGTGTTATATCTGGTTTGTCTCCCAAGCTCATGAAGCGGGTAAACCCATGAAAAAACGAGCTCAGCCGTCATGACACAACCTGGCCATTGTCTAAAATACCCTCCTCTAAAAGGTCTTTGAAGAGTAGTGAACCTGTCACCTGATGATTACAAATCTAAAAAAAAAAAAAAAAAACACTCACAGCTTTTTTTTTTTTTTTTTTTTTTTATGAGACAGAGTCTTGCTCTGTCACCCGGAGGGGAGTGCAGTGGCACAATCTTGGCTCACTGCAACCTCTGCCTCCTGGGTTCAAGCAATTCTTCTCCCTCACCCTCCCAAGTAGCTGGGGCCAAAGGCAAGCGCCACCACGCCTGGCTAATTTTTATATTTTTAGTAGAGATGGGGTTTCACCATATTGGCCAGGCTGGTCTCGAACTCCTGACCTCGTGATCCGTCTGCCTTGGCCTCCCAAAGTGCTGAGATTACAAGGTGTGACCCTCCGCACCTAGCCCACTCACAGCTTTTGAATATGGTTATACATTCTCTGATTATCATTGTTGCAGGGGGAGGGGACTTTTACTGAGAAGGGATTCTCATACTTGCAAGTGCCCATTGCTGAGAATCCCAGCCAAGGCTGTCCAATAAAATTCCGATATTTAAGCCATTTCATAGAATAAAATACTCAGACTGCTGGGGAAAATTGTTAACTTAGTCCAATGTAATCCCTTCTCTTCCATCAAGACTACATCTCAACCGTCTAAAGAAACTACTGGTCTGGACTGGTTATAATTGTAAAAAGCAGAATAAGCTGGGCACTGTGGCTCATGCCTGTAATCCCAGCACTTTGGGAGGCCGAGGCAGGTGGATCACCTGAGGTCAGGAGTTCGAGACCAGCCTGACCAACATGAAGAAACCCCATCTCTACTAAAAATACAAAATTAGCCAGGCGTGGTGGCACATGCCTGTAATCCCAGCTACTCGGGAGGCTGAGGCAGGAGAATCGCTTAAACTTGGGAGGCGGAGGTTGCGGTGAGCCGAGATCATGCCATTGCACTCCAGCCTGGGCAACAAAAGCGGGGGAAAAGAAAAAAAAGAAAGACACTGGTCGGGCATGGTGGCTCACGCCTGTAATCCCAGCACTTTGGGAGGCCGAGGCGGGTGGATCACGAGGTCAGGAGATCAAGACCATCCTGGCTATCACGGTGAAACCCCGTCTCTACTAAAAATACAAAAAATTAGCCAGGCATGGTGGCGGGTGCCTATAGTCCCAGCTACTCAGGAGGCTGAGGCAGGAGAATGGCGTGAACCCGGGAGGCGGAGCTCGCAGTGAGCCGAGATCGCGCCACTGCACTCCAACTTGGGTGGCAGAGCGAGACTCCGTCTCCAAAAAAAAAAAAAAAAAAAAAAAAAAAAACGATGGTCATGGCTGTTGTTCACGCGACTGCTTTACATTCCAATCATGCAACCTTTAACGAGTTAGAAGCCAGTTGGTGCGCTGATACCGAGAGAGAAACACAAAAGGATAGGATACAGTCTTTGCTGCACCTTTCAGAATAGCTAGGTAAACCACTCGCCTAAGTAGGAAAGAGATAACTAGCAATGTACTGCCGTAGCGTATGGGCCAGGTGAGAAATCCCGACAAGAAATACCGCTGGATTTCAGAGGAAGAAGCAAGCTGTGCTGAGAGCAGAATCTAGGGAGGAAGTTGAAAAACAGGCAGGGTTTACATAGGCTCTTAGAGAGGGGAGGGTTTTCAAAAAAACGAAAAAGGCAAGCAAAGGGAAAGGTGCGGGGAAAAGAACGGTGGATTCCTAGTCGCCATATGTAATCAGCTTTCTAAGTGGCTTACAGTACAGAGAGAAAGAAAAGGAGTGAGTGAGCAAGTTTTAGGGGCCAAAAAGATACAAGGACACAACAAAGAATAAATAGAATGGAAAACTGAAAATGCAAAAAGGGCTAGCCATTTGTTCAACCCTATGAATTCACATTGCTTGCAGAAGAAATAACACCAAAGATTCCCAGTTGCCAGCTAGATTCTAAATCTTGAGACACTGTGCTTTCCCTAGCAAAGGAGGATTTTTACTCTTCCTCCTTTTTCTCTGGACTCTGTTTATGATAAAGTGCTAATCTAAAAGGAGGGGTATGGCCGAGCATGGTGTCTCATGTCTATAATCCCAGCACTTTGGGAGGCTGAGGCGGGCGGATCACCTGAGGTCAGAAGTTTGAGACCAGCCTGGTCAACATGGTGAAACCCTGTCTCTACTGAAAATACAAAAAATTAGCCGGGCATGGTGGTGCATGCCTGTAGTCCCAGCTAGACTGGAGGCTGAGGCAAGAGACTTGTTTGAACCCGGGAGGCAGAGATTGCAGTAAGCCCAGATTGCACCACTGCAATCCAGTCTGGGCAACAAGAGCGAAACGCTATCTCAAAAAAAAAAAAAACAAACAAAAAGGAGGGGTTAGATGCAGAAACATAAACACTGGGGCACTGTGGCCTCCCTAAGGTCTCTGCCTGTTTGTTGAAAGTTTCAGCTTCAAGGCCGGCTTTGCCTTTCCACACACAGCTCTGCGGAGTCGGAGCCATCCACTAGAAGGCGGGCTGATCTTGTTCTTCATAAACTGTTTGGGTTTCCCTGTGGTTCAGAGCCACTGACGCCTTTCACGACTTTCTAAGCCAATTATTTAGCAAGAATGTTCTGGACAAGCAGACACCCAGTTCTCAGGCCTTGAGGAAGTGCCCAGTGTGGGGGCTGGAGGGAAGATCAGAACAAATGTGGAACTTATTGTGAATCTCAGTTTTCAAAAATGCTCAACGTCTACACTTTCCCCCTTCCCAGGATTTTGCTAAGGGCCAACACCAGGGAGTAGCCCATTTATTTTGTTTTCTCATCCAACCTCTTGCTGTTTTATGAAATCTTAATGCTGCTGGAAAATTCAAGTCGATTCATTTGAATCTTAGTACTCACTGCTAAATTGTCTAGTAAGCTAACAGTTTTCTCTGCTGCTCAGAAAAATACACAGCCATACAACCACAATTATTTTCTTTTCTCTTTGCTAGAAATTTTAGATTAGCATCATGGCATACGCAAGATGAGCTTTGGTGACTTCAGTGTCAGACTGACACAGGTCCATACTCCAACTCCACCATTTACCCGTGCATGGACTTGGCAAGCAACTTTGTTGTCCTGAGCCTCAGTTTTGTCTTCTGTTTAACGGGGTCAAAATCGGTTTCTGCTAGAGATGAAGAACCTACATAAGGCTGGACATGGTGGCTCATGCCTGTAATCCCAGCACTTTGGGAGGCCAAGGCAGGCGGATCACTTGAGGTCAGGAGTTCAAGACCAGCCTGGCCAACATGGCGAAACCCCATCTCTACTAAAAATAGCCAGGTGTGGTGGCTCATGCCTGTAGTCCCAGCTACTCAGGAGGCTGAGGCACGAGAATCACCTGAACCTGGGAGGCAGAGTTTGCAGTGAGCCAAGATTGTGCCATTGCACTCCAGCCTGCGTGACAGAGTGACTCTGTCTAAAAAGAAAAAAAAAAAAAGAAAAGAAAAGAAAAAGAATTCTACCTAAATCACTTAGCACACTGTATAGCACAAACAAGGTGCTCCATAAATAGTAGTATTTCATTATTAATATTTTACTCAGTATTGAAGTACTCCTGGGAATCTGCCTTTCTAGGAAGATCCCTTTGCAACAACTTTAGAGATGAATTTGAAAGGGTGTAAAATAAAAGCCACCTGGATGTTTTTCACATGCATAACCAATTTCAAGCCAAGAATGGGAGAAACTGGAAAATACCGGAATATTCCTCATACATACTGCTTTATGTATTCTAATAATGTCCTTCTCTTCCTCTCAGCCTTGACTACTCACCAGCCCCGTCTTCCTTTTCATTGTGCTTTTCTGGAAGGCTGGTTATCTCCACATATGGAACACAGTTTCTCTTTAGGGCCTTTAATATGTTAGAAATTCCAAAACAAAGTAGACCCCGGCAGGGCACTGGCTCCACGTTGGCAAATAAGCTTGCCATCAGGCGCCACTTCTGGTATTACAATGTGTTTTTCATTAAGGAGGGAACTGTAGCCCCAGACTTCAAGGATTGGTTTCTAGCCATATGCAAAGGCCTGAGGACTAGTACTGCAACTCATCTGCAGAAAAGAAGTGCCCAGGGCCAGAGGGAATCTTCTCCACCCCACTGTATTGGTAGTCCATGTAGCCACCAGATACTTCAGTGACTTGGATTAGGGGTATGATGGATCACCCATCATCAAATGGCATTTAAGAGCAGAATTAGGCCAAGCATAGTGGCTAACGCCTGTAATCCCAACACTTTGGAAGGCTGAGGCAGGCAGATCACTTCAGGTCAGGAATTCAAGACCAGCCTGGCCAACATGGCGAAACCCAGTCTCTACTAAAAATACAAAAATTAGCTGGACGTGGTGGTGAGCACCTGTAGTCCCAGCTACTCTGGAGGCTGAGGTACAAGAATCGCTTGAACCCAGAAGGCAGAGGCTACAGTAAGCTGAGATTGAGCCACTGCACTCCAGCCTGGGTAACACAGTGATACTCCATCTCAAAAAAAAAAAAAAAAAAAAAAAAAAAAAAAAAGCAGAATTGTTAACATGGGGTTGGAAGGGTTGGAAGACTACCTTACCATAGACAATTGAATATGATGTATGCTTTGTTAGTAGTCTGTGACATTTGAAAAACTGGCCCTAAGAAAGAAAATTGTGTCCGTGGCTAAAAGAATTGAAGTGAATGTCTTTTATTAGAAGAAAATCCAAATTTCTTTTACAGATAATGTGCCGATAATTTCTAGCCCACTTACAATCTAATGCGTTGCAAGTTAAAAGTGTAACACGAGAGAGGAGTTTCAGGGAAGACCCTGCACTGAACACCGGCACTCTGAAAGGGTTTGGTACAGGGTTTTGAACTCAAGCCAGTGGATCTGAGATGAACTGCAGGTGCTGCCTTGGCAGGGCTATGATGATGACCCCAATAATTCACACAGGCTGCCAGCCGCAGAGCATGGGGCACTGCTGCCATGCGTGGATGGTGACACCAGGGTCTGCAGGGCTCTGATGGTGCTGGAAGAGGAATTTCTCCTCTCAATTCCCCTTCCCATGACTTGGGCCACTGGAGCTACTGACTGGATTTGGCTGTGTCCCCACCCAAATCTCATCTTGAATTGTAGCTCCCACAATTCCCATGTGTCATGAGAGGGACCCAGTGAGAGGTTATTGAATCATGAGGGCAGATCTTTCCCATCCTGTTCTCATGATAGTGGATAAGTTTCAGGAGATCTGACGGTTTTATAAAGGTGAGTTCCCCTGCACACGCTCTCTCTTGCCTGCCACCATGTAAGACATGCCTTTTGCCTTCCACCATGATTGTGAGGCCTCCCCAGCCACGTGAAACTGTGAGTCCATTAAACCTCTTTTTCTTTATAAATTACCCAGTCTCAGGTATGTCTTTATCAGCGGTGTGAGAATAGACTAATATAGCCACTGAGTACAATAGGAAACTTATTAGAAAGAGGGACTCTACTTTTGTTTATTTCTTTACCAACACAACTCAACCTGCAGAGAAGGAGCAAAGGCTACATGGAGCAGTGAACACTGTGCAGGCTTTGGTCTGTTTCTGCCCTGATGTCCTGGCACAGGGCTGGATCCTGGTTTTTGCTTGTGATTTGTTTTTGTAGAGAAGGGATAAGTACCTGCTGCTGCCCTATGGTGATTCTCTGTAAAGTGAGCTTCCAGTATGGTGATGATGATGCTGAGTTCTTCGACTTTAAAAAGGGTAAAAATAATTAATACTGCAACAGTTATGACAATATGCAGTTGTCCACCCTTATCCTTGAGGGGATCCCTTCCAAGACCCTTAGTGGGTGCCTGAAACCTCGAATAGTACCAAACCCTATATAAACTATATATACATTACTTTGAATAAAGTCTCATTTATAAATTAGGCATAGTAAGAGATTAACCGCTATAACTAATAAATTCAACAGTTCTAACAATATGCCAGGTTCATTGCTCTTGTGCTTGAGGCTGTTAAGTAAAATAAGAGTGACTTGAATATAAGTACTATGATCTCAAGACAGTCGATCTGGGAACCAAGATGGCTACTAAGTGACTAGTGGGTGAGTAATGTGGACAGCAGGAGCTAGACAAAGGGAGGGTCCATGTCCCAGGTGGGATGGAGTGGGAGGGTGTGAGATATCTTCACACTATTCAGAATGACATGCAATTTAAAACTTATGAATTCTTATTTCTGGAATTTCCCATTGACCATCTTTGGACTTCGGTTGACCCATGGTTAACTAAAGCCTTGGAAAGCAAAACTCTAGATAATGGGGGACTGTGGTATGTGGTTATCACTTTCTTGGGGGCATCGTGCCATAGCTCCCTTTAGAATAAAAAGGGAAATGTAGATGTTATGGGAAAATGTTCACAAGCTAAGGGTAGATGAGAACAAAAACAGGACACAAAATTGTTCCTGCAAAGCAACCTGAGTTTCACAAGGGGAAGGGCATCTATATGGAAAAGCCTGGGAGGAAAACGGCATTATCATAAAAGCAGGGGCCTTTGAGTACTTCCCATATGGGCTACAGGTTCTGGAGATAATTTAGTCCTCACATCAGCTGGTGTAAGGCAGTAGCTATGACCACCATCCTCATCCTACAGAAGAGAACTACTGAGCATTAAAGTTTACATAATTTGGCCCGGGTGGGGTGGCTCACACCTGTAATCCCAGCACGTTAGGAGGCTGAGGCGGGTGGATCACCTGAGGTCAGGAGTTCGTAGGCCAGCCTGGCCAGCGTGGCGAAACCCCATCTCTACTAAAAATACGAAAAAAATTAGCCGGCATGGTGGTGGGCACCGTAGTCCCAGCTGCTTGGGAGGCTGAGGCAGGAGAATCACTTGAACCTGGGAGGCGGAGGTTGCAGTGAGCTGAGATCATGCTATTGCACTCCAGCCTGGGTGACAGAGTGAGACTCCGTCTCAAAAAAATAAAAAGTTAAAATTAAAAAATAAAGTTTACATAATTTGCAAGTACCCCTCAGTAAGAAGAGACAGAGCCAGATTTGAACCATCGCGCTTGTAGAGTTTCTGCTCTTTGCCATATAGCAGTTATTTTGGGGTAGGAATTACAGGTACATTGTAAATTCCTTTCACTTTTTGGTGTCTCCTTTTTTTGTTGTTGTTTTCTTTTTTAGAGACAGGGTCTCGCTCTGTCACCTGGGCTGGAATGTAGTGGTGCCATCTTAGCTCACTGCAGCCTCCAACTCCTGGGCTCAAGTGATCCTTCATCCTCAGCCTCCCAAGCAACTGGGACCACAGGTGTGTGCCACCACACCTGGCTCCTTTTTAAAAATATTTTGTAGAGCTAGGGTCTTGCTGTGTATCCCGAGCTAATTTTGAACTCCTGGCCTCAAACAATTGTCCTGCCTCAGCCTCCCAAAATGCTGAGATTACAGACGTGAGCCACCACGCCCAGCCAGCCACTCCATTTAAAAAAAAAAAAAAAAAAAAAAAAAAAAAAAAAAAAAAAGCATATATTACTTGAAAAATCAGAAAAAAAGAGTATAAAAAGGAAAAAAAAAACATACATCATGAGAAAAGTCATACTTCCTTCATCCTGGAGATTTTAAATTAAACTGGATTTAACTGGTTCTAAAACAAGCCTCTTCCCAGTGTAAGATGAATATCTTAAAGAACTTCTTAAGAACTCCAAAACTTGAAAAAGCAAAGAGAACAGATATTTGCCCCCTAAGTAGCTGGGATTCCAGGCGCCTGCCACAACTGGCTAATTTTTGTATTTTTAATAGAAACGGGGTTTCACCATGTTGGCCAGGTTGGCCTTGAACTACTGACCTCAGGTGATCCACCCACCTCAGCCTCCCAAAGAGCTGGGATTACAGGCGTGAGCCACCACGCCCAGCCAAAATTTTAGATTGTAATACCTGATCACCTTAACATTTGTCCTGTCGATCAGCACAGCTCCCCGAAACGTGGCTGGTTGGATCCCTTCATCTGTACTCTCCATCCCTTCTGCTCCACCTCTTTCAGTAGCTTTCTCTTTCAACTTTCCCCACTTCTTTCATCTTCAATATCTCCCTCTGTAGTTTTCCTCTGAGTCTGCATTCAAACTTAGATCTTCCCATCAATACTTAGATCTTCCCATCAATACGTTCTCTCAAGCCTGCTATGATCCCAAGATGGCGCACTACCTCTCTACTTCCTTTCCTACTAGCCATCAGGTGCAACACACTCTTCCTGGGGCCCCGCATCCTCACCACCCACTCCATATGCCCTATAACCTTGACCTCTGCTCCTGCTGTCCCTCCTTCCCCGAAAGATCACCAATGGCCATTCAGTTGTCACACCCAGTGCCATTTCCCCATCTGCCTCAATGTTTCTGTAGCTCCTTCTGTGGAAGCACCCAGCACCCTTGGCTTCTCTCTCCCGGCCCTAGCCTGCCCTTCTTCCTCCTTCTCTGAGCCTTCTCATTGCTAGTTTCTCTTGCTCCTCATCCCACCTAAATGAATAAACCCAAAGAGGAATTCTCAGTCTTGTCCTTTTCTCTCTCTCTACTCCCTTCGAATCTCAGTATTTTTTGGAGCAGCATTATGTTCTTGTCTTAGCTTATCCATGACTTTCAAATATAAGGGAAGCTTCCATTCTCCAGGACAAGAGAGAAGATTAGTAAACAAATAAGCAGGATAAGGTCATCAGGAAGGACTTCCTGACATGATGACATCTGAGCTGAAGCCCAAATGAGGAAAATGAATGAGCCAAGCAAAATTCTCGGGAAAGGACACAGGGAAAAGGGAAGAGAGCATGCAAATGTCCTGAGGCAGAAACGAATGTGGCACATGGTAGGAAGAGAGGTAAGACAGTGTGGCTAGAGCATAGTGAGTAAAGGGGAGGGTGGAAGAGAGAGAGGCTGGAAAGGCAGATTCCTCCAGGAAATCTTAAGTCCCCACCTCACTTGCTCCCTCTGTTATCCTACCTGGTCCATTCTGCCTGGTCATGGCATTTTTTTACAATTATTTACATCATGTCTTCTATCTCCTACCCTACCATAGGCACCTCTAGTGGGAAGATCAGGTCTTACTTATTTTTCTATCCCCTCCAGCACTAGATCAACACAGTGTTAAATTAGTTGAATTTCAGTGGAGGAGATAAGACAGAAATGAAATCTGTGAAGATTCAGACTTTCCCAAGTTAAAACCAGTCTTGAGTTACAGATCAAGATGATGCCAGAAATAGCATCACACTGAAACATCAGTAAAATGTAGTCACCATGGCAAAGGCCAAATGTCCCTTTCTTTTTTTGCCTCCGCCTGCCTGGGAATTTAGCGTCCCCTAAAGCCACTCATGTGGGACAGGATTTTAGGGTGTGTACATGTTTTTCATCTCCACAGGACCAGCTGTGGGTGGAGGAGAATTCCTAACATGGGCTAAGGTCAGACTAAATTAACCCCAAATACTCCATCCCAAGCAAAGAGTTGTGAAGTAAGTCAGTAATGTGGCTAATGAAAGAAATATTTTCTGAGATGTTGTGATCTGTCATAAGAAGTGTTGATTCTTGATGACATGGAAAATGACTAACATCTTATTTCATGCATTCCAAAGAGAAAAACACACAGATGTGAGTGCTGCTTTCCATACCCCAGTGCTTCTGAAACAAGACGCTGAGAAATCTCCATGGTTTAGGGTGCAGCTTGAGCCTTGTCAGAAAACCTAGGCTCCAGTATCAACTTGGTAGCATTTATTAACTGTGTGACTTGGGATGTCCCTTACACACTCTGGGTCTTAGTGTCCTCATCTTTAAAATAAGGATTTATAAAATCTATCCAATAGTACTGATGTGAAGACTAAAAGTTTGTGGAATTGCTTTATAAGTCATAAAAGGTCTTACAAAATACAAGTAATCTCAGGCTTTTGAAAAGTCTTGGCAATATCAATTCGGGTCTTCAATATGTGGAGCTACAAGAACAAAATATTCCCAGAGTTCTTTTTGGTTAAGTATGGGCCTAGATGTGAGTTTTTAGGACCTATGATATATTTCCCAAATCTGGAAGATGAATACTAAAAGAAAACTCAACTTGAAGTCATGTATAAATTCCTGTGTGAACTAAACTTCGTGTAAGTAATCAAAGCTGTACTTGAAAAGTTAACTTTTAGAAAATGCAAGTAGAAAACTTCTCATTACCCCATCCTATTTTTTTTTTTTTTTTTTGATTACTATAACCTAGAACTTGGGAGCTCCTCTCACAAATTCATCCATACCAGGGCCAACAACGTCTTTCACCCTGATTGTCAATAGCAGAACCTGCCTTTACTGAGTTTATCGATCTTGAAAGTGAAAGGCCTTTAAAAGTGGTTACATAGTCACTGAAGACCATCCAATGGCATGTGTTGAACTGTATTTATTCCATAAAAGATTTAATCAACAATGAAAATAAACAAACTCCAGTTCCTAAGCACTCACAACTGCCCATACTTTAGGTAGCTTGAACATGATTGCAAATGCCATAATATTTGAATGATCAAATAAATTGTTTGCATTTTAACTTATTAAAAATCCTCTCGGCCGGGCGCGGTGGCTCACACCTGTAATCCCAACACTTTGGGAGGCTGAGGCGGGCAGATAACGACATCAAGAGATCAAGACCATCCTGGCCAACATAGTGAAACCCTGTCTCTGCTAAAAATACAAAAATTAGCCGAGTGTGGTAGTGCGCACCTGTAGTCCCAGCTACTAGAGAGACTGAGGCAGGAGAATCCTTTGAACCTGGGAGGCGGAGGTCACGCCGAGATCACGCCACTGCACTCCAGCCTGGGTGACAGAGTGAGACTCTGTCTCAAAAAAAAAAAAAACAAACAAAGTCCTCTCTTCCATGGGCTTATCAATTCTCCTCATCCCCACCACCTGCTCCCTGCTCAAACCCTTTTTGCCCATCCTGTACCTTACAGCTGCCTGCAAAATGCTCCTAACTCCTCCCCATCTTCATCCAGTCATCTTCACTTTCATTCCATTTACCCATCATTGTATAAGTCACTTGTCTCCTAAGATATCAGTACCTTTAGTGGCTCTTGATCGCCTATTTTAGGGCCAAAGATTTCAGCAGCAAAGACCTTTGGCAGAATCCTATACTGAACTCCCAATATGTAAAATAGATTTCAGGCTGGGCACAGTGGCTCGCACCAGTAATCCCAGTGCTTTGGGAGGCTAAGGAGGGAGGATCGCTTGAGCCCAGGTGTTTACTATTGCATTAAGCTACGATTGCACCACTGCACTCCAGCCTGGGCAACAGTGAGAATCCTGTATCTTAAAAATATGTATATATTTCAACATGACATTTTAGTAGCATAAGTGAATAACATTTATTTATTCCAAGTCCATTTAATGAGAACCATGTTTGCTTGCACAATAACAAGGAAATCCTGGGACACACTGATAAGGTGTTTTTTTTTTTTTCAATTTACTTTTTATTTTTTATAGAGGCAAGATCTCCCTATTTTTGCCCGGGCTGGGCTTGAATCCCTGGCCTCAAGCGATCTTCCCACCTTGGCCTCTCAAAGTGCTGGGATTACAGGCATGAGCCACTATGCCCAGCCTGATAAGTTTGTTTTATTTTTTGCTTATTTTTTTTTTGAGTGGACATGCATAGGCCAGAATATTTGAAAAGGACAGGACAGAGTTACTCTTGTTGACTCTGGATGACATGGAGAATAACCAACCAGTGAGGCATTTGGGAAAGTTTCAAACAGATCCAAAATGATGGCAGAAGGATTTATGTTCTTTACCAATACATGCAGGAGGAGCAGCACAGATTAAACACTGGAGGCCTCTGCTGTGCTATGGCACACATCTGAGTGAAAATGGTAGACATGGTATATATATATATGTGTGTGTGTGTGCGCATGTGTGTGCCTGTGTGTGTTGCACGTGTGTCTCTTTTATAAATTATGACTAAATCCAGTTTTGACAGACTCCCCTAGGCATCCCGTATGACCATAGATCTTGGTTTGGTCATCCAAGACCTTCCCAACTCCACTCCACCTTACCACAAAGAGGGGTAACTGAGTGCCCTGGTTTTAAGTCAGTGGACTCTGCAACAAGCTCCCCTTGTTTAAAATCCCACTCAATTATTTACTGTTTGTGAGATTTTGGGCAATTCAGCCTCTGTGCCTCAGTTTCCTTGTCTGTTTAATTGGGGATGATAACAGTCTGGTGAAGATTAAGTGTATATAGAGAGTGCTAATATCTCCAAACTTGCCTCTTTCTCCTAGCGCATCCATAGCGTCCACGTAGTCAACTCCTCTATTCCTTGTCCCCAAAACCCCTGGGACACTCAGGTCTCTGCTTTCCTACCTGAAGTGTCCGTAGCCTGGAAGGCTGGAGGCTAATGCAATTCTTCCTTTCAGGTGGTTAGATTCCTACCCAGCCTTTCAGATATGCCTTGATGGAAGGCTTCTGTGATGACCTTACATAACCCGTAACAATCTCCTCTCTGAAGTCCTACAGCTCAGGTACCTTCCTGAAGCCTCCCAAGCTTCCCCATATGAGCATTCCTCTTGTCTGTAATCATTTGTCCCATGTCTGCCTTCCTCTTCTTTGTGCCGTAAGCTCCCTGAGGTCAGGTCTGCTGTTTACTGCAGCATCTCCAGCTCAGAGCACTGAGCCAGGTATAGGACAGGCCTCGAAAGGTAGACACATGGAGACAGACAGACAGACAGACACACAGACAGAACACACCATCCATTTGACACACAGCTTACCTTGCCAGTTCTTTCTTTACAACCTTTATAGGCTAGCCATGCTGGTCTTTAGTGGATAAATCACTTGGCAAGGAGAAGGCGAGTAAAAGAACAGAAGTGGAATTTGGAAGACGTGAAAGCAAAGATGAGAAAAAAGAAAAGATTGGGCAATTTTCCCAAGGTAAGGGACCACTAAAATGTGAGTTGGTGGCGAGTCTACACCATAGTTTCCAGACTGACCCAAGGGAGTGGGACGTGTTCAGTGTCTTTTAGACACATGTACATGACTTGGGAAAGTTGCATTAGGTAAATAAACAAGTGACAATGACATAGGAGCACCTAGAATATTTTTTTATGGTGAGAAAACACTTCCTTCTCCTCCTGAAGTCTCTAGCGTTCGCTGACTTAGTTGACAAGATGGCTGAGGTAGGGACAGGGATTCTGGGTAACGACCACCTCTTTCAACTTCCTGGTTCTAGCCTTAGCCCTCAGCGCATCAGAAAGATTCTTCGGTTCAACGAAGCATCTGCCTAAAGAGTCCAGCAGAGTTCATTCTTCTAGCTCTGAGGTGCAGGAAGAACTTGCATGTGCCTCTGACTTCACTGGCTCTCCCCAGGCATCTAGGTCAGGAAAGGGACATAAAACAGTGGCATCCCTTGATTGTCCCCCTTTTGATCCCACCTCATAGTTGTGAAGTCCATAATTATTCCACACAGGGGCAGTCCTGTTTTTTACTTCCCTACCTACATGCTGGTGCATTTCTCTGAGACACGAGAAGGCAACTCCTAGGGAATGTGTAAATAATGCCTGTGCTCTGATTGATGGCTTTGTTTGCAGCCAGAGGAAGGTGAAACTGGGGCCTCTGACCCTGGCCTGGTCTGGCTTCTTCCTTGAAGCCTGCAGTCATGAGCAAGGAAATGAAGGATCACTTCCTGGGGATAACTGGATCAGGAGAAAGCAACAACAGCCAAATGCATAGTTCCCTCTCACTGTTTAAATGGGGAGGTGGCAAGATTTCCTGGGGTGACCCTGGCTCTGTAATCGAGCGAGCTTTATTAAACGGCCGCATGGAGCATGTAAATTCTCCCAGCCCAGCTTATATAACACACTTTGTGAGAGGTGGAAACCGGTTTGAATTTGAACCTCTGCAGAGCCCTGCCTGGTAGATTTGCAGACAGCGGTGCCCATGAGACATCTGAAACTTTACGACTACATATTTAAGCATTTATGAGACTTGAACTGTGTTCCATTAAAATGGAAAAAAAAAAAACTGCAAGGAAAAAAATCCTGAGACTTCCAGCAAGTGTAATTAGCCCCAAATGTTTCATAAAGGATTTGATAACATTCTGGTTGTAAGCCCCTTTCCCAGGTCTGTCGTAGGAGAGAAAGAGAAGAAAGAAACCTATTAAAAATTCACCATTACTTAAAAAAAATCACATGACAAAACCAAGCAGCTGGACCCAGGTTTAGAAGAAGACTAACCATACAGGCCCTATCCCAAAGTGACAGATTAAAATTTTACTGGAGAGAAAATATTTAAGATATGGACTTGGCTGTTTTTGTCATACCTACCAAAGAAATTCCTTCCTTTTTATGCCCCTGTTCATTCACTCAACTTCTTCCCTTTTGTCTGTAAGTTTGGCACTAGTTGGGCTGGCTTAGTGCTTTCCAACCTCCCACCAGGCCTGGGTCTATTTGCCTGTTACTCCCATTGCACCGTTGCTGGTGAAGAGGCCAGAGGTGTGATCACTGGAATAGGAGATGTCCACGTAAAGCCAGTGTTAATCCCTGCCTAGGTGACATCATATAAACATGGCTCAACCTGATCACATTGAACTCCCCATGAGGAGGCCCACACCACAGGGTTCCCATCAGGCTATGTCTGGCAAAGACTCAGCTATTCCGTGTTCTTCATTGGAAGGATAAGAGGTTGCTTTCTATCTGACGCTGTGTGCACAGACAGAGAAGGCACATATCATTAGAATGTGTTTTTTAAGCCTTTCTTTTTTATGGAAGGAACTTTCAGAATGATGAGTCAGCAAATAAGGTAGCATTAGTATGCAGAAATAACTACAAATATATTAACAGAAGAGTTTTCTATCTAATGTCAGGGAAAACACCTTGCATCTTATGCAGACCTGTCATATTCTGTTGAAGGGTGTATGGTCCCAGTGGTCCCCAACTTTTTTGGCACCACGGACCTGATTCACGGAAGACAATTTTTCCAAGGACTGAGGTGGGGGGATGGTTTCAGGATGATTTAAGCACATTACATTTACTTCTATTATTATTACATTGAAATATATAATGAAATAATTCTACAACTCACCATAATGTAGAATCAGTGGGAACTCTGAATTTGTTTTCCTGCTACTAGATGGTCCCACCTGAGGGTGATGGGAGACAGTGACAAATCATCAGGCATTGAATTCTCATAACGAGCATGCAGCCTATATCCCTGGCACGCACAGTTTACGAACAGGGTTCGTGCTCCTATGAGAATCTAATTCCACTGCTAATCTGATGGGAGGTGGAGCCCAGGTGGTAATGTGAGCAATGGGGAGTGGCTGTAAATACAGATGAAGCTTCACTCTCTCACAGCTCGCCTCCTGCTGTGCAGCCAGTCTGTGGCCCAGGGGTTGGGGACCCCTGTTACATAAGATCCCCAAGAAATAAAGAGACAGCTCTAACGGTTTAGGTATTCACCTGCCTGAAGAGAGGCCTGGACAGATGGTCTCTTTTGGTTTGTCTAACTCTTTAATTCTGTTGTCTCTGAATGGTAGGAGCATACTGAGTGCCCTTACTGATGGCCGGAGTTATTTATGGTCTCATCTTTTACGCTGTCACCTTGAAGGTGCCTTTCTTCCCACTGAGCAGGGCCACTCTGCTCCAGTTCATCTGAGTCAGACTTTCCACAGCAATTTATCCGATCCACACCAACCTATTTCCATACCAAGTATTTTTAAAGACATAATCAATATTTGGTTTCTGCATTATCTAAACAGAAGGAAAATCATTTGCTTTAAAGTTAGATGCAAGATACCACTCTTTGATGTGGGTCTACTTTTCTTTCTTTCTTTTTTTTTTTTTTTTTGGTTTGAGACAGAGTCTTGCTCTGTCGCCAGGCTGGAGTGTAGTGGTGCGATGTCACCTCACTGCAACCTCCGCCTCCTGGGTTCAAGTGATTCTCCTGTCTCAGCCTCCCAAGTAGCTGGGACTACAGGCACGTGCCACCAGGCCCAGCTAATTTTTGTATTTTTAGTAGAGACAGGGTTTCACCATGTTGGCTAGGATGGTCTCGATCTCTTGACCTTGTGATCCATCCACCTCAGCCTCCCAAAGTACTGGGATTACAGGCATGAATCACCGCACCTGGGGATGTGGGTCTCCTTTTCAACAAATTATCTATTTTTGCTCAATTATCTATATTTGCTGCCTTCCAACCTCCCACCAGGCCTGGGTCTGTTTCTCTGTTACTCTCACTGCACTGTTGCTGGTGGAGAGGCCGGAGCGGCGACCACTGGAATAGGAGATGTCCACTTTGAACCTTACGCACACTTGCCTAAGGTTCCTCTTGTGTTCTTGTCCTGGACATCTTGCCGTGTGAGAAAGCACGGTTCTTCCCAAATGTAATTGTAATGTGTGATATGAAATGTATAACTCACAGTTTTAGAATGACAGCATTTTATAATCCATGAACCACCTCCCCCTTTGTATGATCAGATATTTTATGAAACAAACCACAAGACGTCTTGCTTCTCTCAAGGAAAATAAAATCAAAAGACATAGGTCTTTTTTTTTTCCTTTTTGTTGAGATGGAGTCTCGCTCTATCACCAGGCTGGAGTGCAGTGGCACAATCTCGGCTCACTGCAACCTCCACCTCCTGGGTTCAAGCAATTCTCCTGCCTCAGCCTCCTGAGTAGCTGGGAATATAGATGCACGCCACCATGCCCAGCTAATTTTTGTATTTTTTGTAGTGACAGGGTTTCACCATGTTGGCCAGGATGGTCTCAGTCTCTTGACCTCGTGATCTGCCAGCCTCAGCCTCCCAAAGTGCTGGGATTACAGGCGTGAGCCACTGCGCCTGGCCAGATCTCTTTTTTTAAACTTTTCCTTGCTATCTGGAAAGAAGACTTTCTGTTTTTGCACAATATCCACAGATCCTTTTAAAATGATGTGAAACAATTTATTCATACCTTTTCTAGGGACTTGGTCAGCAAAATGTCAGCCAGGTGTCTTGTAGACTGTTCTAATGACAAGAGTCCGGGCTGGCCTCAGACCTGCCCCAGTGTAGCCTTGAGGCCCCGTAGCTCAATTATCTCTGTCTGATGACTTCAACTTGGGCTTGCCTTTCAGAAGGGAGGCTTCTTTTGTTCACAGAGCTCAACCCCCATTGCAGGTTCGCCCTGGCTGCTCTCCCAGGCAGTACACAGGGAGGGGCCCATCATTGCAGAGACATCTATGGAGATGTCAAGACAGTGCCTGGGATGAAAGGGAGCACTCATTAGTGCCTTTAATGAGGCTTCCCCAGTTTCATTTGTGGCTGAATCAGAAACTTTCTGAATCATTTACCCTGTGGCAGAGCAGTTTTCAGACATGAGAAAGGATAGGGTCCCTCCATCACAAAGAAACCTCCATGAAAACTTGACACCATTAAGGGCCTGAAACAGGGCGTGGTGTGTTCAGAAAACCGCACCTTCCCACACCAAGGGAGGTAGCTGGAGTGACCGCTCTGGAAGACCCTGTGGCTTTTCTGCTGTGGTCCACCATGTGCTCCCCTCATATGGGTACCTCCCAGACTCAGGGCAGTTCCAGACCAGGGTAAAATGTAAAACTGGTCTTACCAATATAGTAGAAAAGAGAGGCCTCACTCCTTTCCAGGGCCAGCTAGGAGGCTGTGGCCACCTTCTCTCTAAGACTTTCTGTTTTTCTGCAAAATTCAGAGATCCATGTAAAGTGATGTCAAGGAAGCCATTCACACCTTTTTTAGGAGTCTTGTTTAGCAAAATGCCAGCCATGTGTCCTGTAGATTGTTGAAATGATAGACGTACAGTCAGGCCTGGCCTGCCCTTCTCTCTAAGGGCAAGCACAAATCCTAACTGTGATTCTATCAGCTCAAGCCTCCAAGTAGCACCAAAGCTTCTCTAGTTGACCTGCCTGGTGTCTACGATCTGAGACTCTTCTCTTACCCTGTTTTGTTTTGCTTTGCTTTTTGAGCCTTCATAGTTCCTTGAGATGCCATTTTTTGACAAAGTGATGTTATATGTTTGGCTTTGCATACACATTGTATTAGTCCGTTTACAAGCTGCTGATAAAGACATACCCCAGTTTGGGTAACTTACAAAGAAAAAGAAGTTTAATGGACTCATAGTTCCATGTGGCTGAGGAGGCATCACAATCATGGTGGAAGGCAAAAGGCATGTCTTACATGGCAGCAGTCAAGAGAGAATGGGAGCCAAGCAAAAGGGGTTTCCCCTTATAAAACCATCAGATCTTGTGAGACTTATTCACTACCA
Organism: Pongo pygmaeus; assembly: GCF_028885625.2. NCBI lineage: Eukaryota > Metazoa > Chordata > Mammalia > Primates > Hominidae > Pongo > Pongo pygmaeus. Next base: position 14,090,242 of record NC_072381.2, on the reverse strand, counting down.
CGAGAACAGTATGGGGGAAACCGCCCCCATGATTCCATTATCTCCCACTAGGTCCCTCCCACAACACCTGGGAATTATGGGAGCTACAATTCAAGATGAGATTTGGATGGGGACACAGCCAAACCATATCACACGATTTGCATTTAACTAAATTGGACCATTTCGAGTCCCATGGTTCTCGGATACTAACATTTCAATCCTTGCTCTCTTTCCCCGTCCTCTTTCTGAGTTCATTAGAATCTTCCCATCCTGCTTCTTCCTTTATAGTCAGTAGCACCAGAGAGCAGAGAACGAATCCTAGCCTGGCCACTGACCAGCTGTGTGATAATTGGTTGACACAACCACTCTGGCCCACGGTTTACTGGAGGGTTGGACTAGGAAAACATAAAGACATTTCTGAGCTGTAAACTTCCATGAGTCTATAGATAAGAAAACAGGATTGGGCTGCTTGGAAAGATAAAATGGAAGCTCTATCAAGATGCTGTTGTCCACCCAAGGACATCCTCTCTTGACATTCTCATCCCATCACTACCCAGGTCAGCCTCAATTCCTCAATCCTTTCAGAATCCACTTAGTAAAAGAGTTAACCTTGTGTGAAGAAGCAGCGATAGAGCTGTTCCTGTTCCAGGCTCATAGCATGGAGGTTGAGATGGAGAAATACCCCCAGGCCTATACACAGGCATTATGCAGAAATCTAATTTTAATACAAGACCATATTTTTAATAGGACAAGAAATAACATGTATGGCATCCAATTAAATGTAGACTCCTGTCTTTTGAGTATGAAATCAACACGACATTGACTGCTGTCCTCTCATGGAAGTAGACAGTAGGAAAGACCTCACATTCTAGCCTCTTACACTGCAACAGTTGACATATTCCTAAACGGAGAGTGAGGAAAGGTGAGGAGGGCTGGATTTGACCACAGGCCTTGAAGAAGTTGACTGCCCATGGGAAAAGCCAACCTGTGACCTTGAAGAAGTCAACCCATGACCTTGGCCTCAGTTGATGCTGCTCTGAGTGAAGCATTGTCAGACCCCCAAGGAAGCACGTACTGAGAAACATGACTTCACTCCATGGGTACTTGGGGAAACTGAAAGGGTTTGTGCCCTTCAGTTTCCCCAAGTACTCATGGGCTGTAGCAATGTTTCTCATTTCCTAACCCATAAAGCCAAATGGCTCATGGTGGACTGGACTTCAACAAGTATTAAGGTGTTTTCTCACATTTATTTCAATCAAAGAGCTGCACTGTTTGCATGGCCAAATAATTGGAAACAAAGATCTTAATACACCTTACAAATATGTATCCCTTTGCACTTTAGAAAGCAACTTCAACTATCAGGACAGTGAGCTTTGTTTTCCAACTAAGGTGATGAGATGGGAAAACCTTTTTGCTGCCAGAATGGGAAATCTGATTTAACAAAGACTAGATACTAACTTCCCTTGTGGCAGCCCTGTTGAAAAGAAATGTGGCACATCCAGAAGTTGTCTGAGAGGGGGTCACTGTGCAGTACTGATTATTCTTGTTGTTGTTGGCTCTGCAAAGTAATTCCAGGATTTAGTTCATTCTATATTTAGTCATGCCTGCTATTAAATTAGAATACTTTTATATCATTGACCTTTGACCTATGGACATTTTTCTGGAGGAAAAAATAACGTTCAAACTCTCATATTAATGTTGGGAAAGTACAACCCTCAAAAATGTGGCAGTTTCTAAACAGCCAGGAACTAACCAATCAGAAGTTTATATTACAAATAAATCCCACTAATTATGCCAGGGAAGCATGTCAAGCATTGGCAGTTATGCTGGCCAAGCTAAAATGCTTCCTGAAGAATTAGAATTCCCAAATAATGCATTACAGCTTTCACCTTTTGAAAAATAGAGGCAAATTACGTTGGTAATCTCACCATAAAATAAAAAGTAGATCCAAAATATAACTAAAATCATGTGGTTAACAATTTTCAAAACCTTAAATGCTCTCCAGGTTGGTTTCACTCCCTAATCTCACCCTACATTGATTAATCCCAGGCGATTCGGAATAATGTGAACCATATGGTTGGTACTGGCGTTGAATTCCCTGCAGCTGTTTCAATGGTCTTGCCTTACTGTGTAGCTGCCACTTCCTCTTAACCCTCGGGTTTCTCGATCTTGGTACTATTGACTTTTTCAGACCAGATCATTCTCTGCTGGAGGGTGGGGAGGATGGTGCTGTTCTGGGAATTCTAGGATGTTTCACAGCATCCCTGGCCTCTATCAACCGATGCTGGTAGCACCTTCCAGGTTGTGACAATCAAACATATCTCCTGATATTGCTTGGTACTATTGGCACTTGGTACTATTGACATTTGGGACCAGGTCTTTCTCTATTGGAGGTTGGGGAGGATGGTGTTGCTCTGGGCATTCTAGGATGTTTAGCAGCATCCCTGGGCTCCACCAGCTGATGCTGGTAGCACCTTCCAGGTTGTGACAATCAAACATATCTCCTGATGTTGCCAAATGTCCTCCATGGGCTGGAGAGCAGGGGTGCAAAATCACCCCTAGTGGAGGATCACTGTTAACCCTTCCGTGCCTTGTATAAAGCTCTGCCAGGATTTTGTGCTAGATAAAAATGTAATAGTATGCTCTATTGAGACAATATAAGAACAGAGCAAAAAGTAGTTCATTAAAACCACAATAAGAGTCTGGGCACGGTGGCTCATGCCTACAATCCTAGCACTTTGGGAGGTTGAGGTGGATGGATTGCCTGAGCTCAGGAGTTTGAGACCACCCTGGGCAACACGGCGAAACCCCATCTCTACTAAAAATACAAAAAATTAGCCAGGCATGGTGGTGTGCGCTTGTAGTCCTAGCTATTCGGGAGACTGAGGCATGAGAATCACTTGAACCCGGGGGGCAGAGGTTGCAGTGAGCCGAGATCATGCCACTGTACTCCAGCCTGGGCTACAGAACAAGACTCTGTCTCAAAACAAACAGCAACAACAAAAAACACAAGAATGCTTTCTGACACAAGGAAAACTTCTAATACTGACAGTGCTTAATAATGAAATGTATTCAATGCTCTTCTATTATTTGAAGGTCTTTAAAAATTAGAAGATTATCTGTAGTGGTGGCTTGGGGCAAATAAATAGCACAGGTTTCTCTTAAATTCCTTTTTCAGACTTTTTGTTCAGTTTCTTTCATACTTAACAAAAAGGATAAACAGAAAAGCATGTGGGTATATAAGCATACAAAGGAAAAGTAAATTTTTTCACAAGAAGTTTATTTTCCTATTTTCCTTCTTTAACTGAGGAACTAGGCATAGAAAAAATGCAAGAATATGCTTAAATGAGAAACAGTGAAGAATGAAATTGAAGGATTAGTGGATCATTCACAATATAATGGTTACAATTAAGAGATTTGTCAACTGATAAATGCTTGCGAACACACGTGGTACTAACTGTTCTTCCATCCCTCTCACTGGAAATGGATCTAGAGATTGAAGAGCTTTTTAAATTTTAATTTTAAGTCCCTTTTTTTCATTTTGGTTTTATTAATCTTCATCATAAATATTAATTTATGAGCACTGATGCCCAAAGAGCCTCAGGGCTCACTCATGAAGGATAATGAACATCACTGCTGTAGTTAACCAAAATGCAGCCTGAGTGTGAAAGAGCTGATTTGTTACTCAATTTGAGGCGGGTCTAAACCGAAAATGCACCCCTCTTTATCGGTGATCATATTTAAAGGAACAACGCTCTAAGTATAGGTAGGACATTTAAAGGCTGGGCGTTGGGTTGGTGACGGGGGTTGTAGTTTTGACTTTTACAGCATGAAGTGTTAACTCTTAGGTATCTGCTCATAAAGTTGTTTTTTAGTTCATCTGCTGACCCTTTATGCTTCTCTGAGTACTTCTCCTTGGGGACAGTTATTTCAGGTCTTCCAGGAAGCACCACTGTAATCAGAGGGTGAGGTCCTTCACCACCCACCTGAGGGTTGCTGTTATTGAAGGAGTGTTATTCTTTCCTCTTTCTAAAGACATGTAGCTTCTGGGGATAGCATGCATTTGATGCTTTCTGGGGAGAAAGGGGATTGCCCAACAAAAGGTTTGCAGAAATGTCACCCCCAGAGAACATTTGCAACCCTCCATTTGCCGTCAGGAGTGTTTCCACATTGCTGAGAACTCAAGGCTCCTTTGGTGAGCCCAGCCAGAAGGGCAACGCATGCCTGCCTTGTTCCTGGCAGCTGAGACCTCAGCAGCTTCTAGTAAGTGGATGAGAAGCAACAGAAAGAAATGTCAAGACTATTTATTTAAGGGGAAAATCTTAGTTAACAGAAGTGTGCCATGTAAGTGATGAAAGTGTAACAAAATGAGAAGAGTTTTTAAAAAAATCAATGTAGAATATAGAATCTTAGATCTCTGAGACACAAAGCAACCCAAGCAGCCTTGGCTCACCCCTTCATTTGCAAGGAAGAGAGTCTTCATCTATTCAGGCTGCTATAATAGAATCCCATAGACTAGATGCCTCATAAACAACAGAAATATATTCCCTACCATTCTAGGGCCTGTGAAATCCAACATCAAGGTGGGGGTAGATTTGATATATGAAAGGGGCTCACTTCTTGGTTCATAAACAGCAGTCTTCTCTTTGTGTCCTCACACGGCAGAAGGGGTGAGGGAGATTCTGTGCTCTGTCTCTTATGAGGACACTAATCTCATTCATGAAGCTTCACCCTCATGACCTAATCACCTCCCAAAGTCTCTCCATCCTAATACCATCACCTTGGGATTGAGGATTCCAACATAGGAATCTTGGAGGGGCACATTCAGCCTATAGCGAAGAGCCATTCTTTTCAGTCCACCCAAGATGAATAGGAGACTGGTCCGAAGAGTTTGGTGGCAGAACTGGGACCTCAGACTCTAGCCATTTTTGCCACTCCAGCACCTCTTGATGACTTAGAGTGATGACTACTGTGCTGCATGAAACCAGGAGTCCAGTTGAAGCTCTTTACTTTCCCCTAAGATCATACTCTGACTCTCCGGGAAGCTTTCCTGGATTATACACATCTGTCTTATGGTTACTTGTGTGCCAGCACCTAGAGGGTGAGAATTATATCCACTTTCCTTTATCTTATTCAATATAAGATCTTACATCTTGTTCAGTGTAACTGAGTCCATATCTGATTCAGTGTCTGGGACAAAGGAGAATCTAAAGAAATCCCTCTTGTGCCAAACACATTTCCCTTTAGTTACACAAATCTACCATGGCAGCTGAAAGGGGACAAAGGAGAGAGACACATCCTGGTCAGGGCAACCTGATGCAATGGAAAGCACACAGATTCTAGAGTTAGACAGACTTGGGTTTGAGTCTTGCTTTTTCAACTTGCAGAAGGCATGTTTTGAGGGAATTCATGTAGCTTTTGGAGCCTTAGTTTCTTGTTGGTAGGAAGGAGGATAGGAGTATCTAAGCTGCCAGGGCTGATAGGAGAGTCCAACATGAAAGTAAGTGGAAAGAGCACAACACAGCCCTGGCACATAGCAGTTGCTGAAAAAAGGGCTCCTAGAGGCTGTTCCCTGCTTTCTGGCCTTGCTTCATGTCACCACTGAAAAATAAATACCTGAGATGACAAACTTGTCTTTATCAGTTTTCTGGAAAACAGGGCACACCATATACAACAGTATTTTTACCTGACATATTGGCAGATTGGCAGATTGTCCTGGGATTTTCTGGAAAATCCTTGATCATTTGGTATCACTTTTTTTTTTTTTTTTTTTTTTTTTTTTGAGATAGAGTTTCACTCTTGTCACGCAGGCTAGAGTGCAGTAGCATGATCTTGGCTCACTGCAACCTCCTCCTCCCGGATTCAAGCAATTCTCCTGCCTCAGCCTCCTGAGTAGCTGGGATTGCAGGTGTGCACCACCACACCTGGCTAGTGTTTGTATTTTCGGTAGAGACAGGGTTTCATCCCATTGGCCAGGCTGGTCTCAAACTCCTGACCTCAGGTGATCCGCCTGCTCAGCCTACCAAAGTGCTGGGATTACAGGCATGAGCCACCACACCCAGCCCATTTGTTATCACTTCTAAAATGAGGACTGCTGCTCTAATCTTGGATTTTCATGGTTTTATGGCCTAAATGTTTGTGTCCCCCCAAAATTCATGAACGGGATTCTGCCCTTGTGAATGAGATGATTGCTCTTGTAGAAGAGGCCCTAGAGAACTGCCTTGCCCTTCTAGCATGTAAGAACACAACAAGAAAGTGCCATTTATGAAGCAGACAGAGGCCTCACCAGACGCCAAATCTACCAGCATCTTGATCTTAGACTTCCCAGCCCCCAGAACTGTTAGTAATAAATTTCTAATGTTTATAAATTACCCAGTCGAAGGTATTTTGTTATAGAAGACCAAAGGGACCACAACACATGGTTCTCTTCATAACCTGATATTGAATTTTTTTACTAGGTAATTATCATGTGTTCCATTTCTAGTTTATCTGAAACGAAACCAAAATAGAATTTAGCATTCTAACATAATGCTATTTATGTAAAAATGTTGCTCTCCCTGCAAGAGATTGAGAGCAAAAGGACCAGCCATTTTTATTGCAGCAATTGTAGAGTGAAAAAACTTAGGCCCTAAGGAACCTTCAGTCTTCGTCAACAAGAATATAAGTGGGATTGCCCTGCAAAGTTTGCTTCTCTTTTTCTTTTGGTTAATGAATGTGAACAGACAGCCAGCATCTCTATTTTTTTTTTTTAAGTTTTAAAATGAATGACTAGGACACTTTGAGCCCCTGCTTTTTCAGCTATAAAATTAAGCTTGTCTATCCAGGAATTCAGTGAATAAAGTGGATCCGTAGATATTTGTGGAGGAAAAGAGTTCAGACTTTTCTCTAAATTCTGATGTCCTCATGCAAAAAATAATAGTTCTCTCTGTGAAGCTAGATACACCTTACTAGAACCTGTTCCCTGTTCTAGGCATCATTTGAGTGAGGTATGATAAGAATTAAGAAAACTATGTCGCTAAAACAAAGCACTTTCTCGTCCTTTCCAAGGCTCCTTCCATGTTCCTCATCACCCTTAATGCTGTCATAGTCAATGTGTTTTAGGTATAGAGCTCCTATATTTTTTCCAGAGTGCTTGCCAAATCCTGTAGTGCTTTTCTGATCACTTCTTTTAGATCTCCATTCATAATGGTTTTAATGTTCCTTTACAACCTTAGTTGATTCTGCTGTTGCTATTTTCTGCATAATAGTTATAGAGCTGTCAAGGATACTGTATCTCCCTACGCAGTTATCCTGGCGACATTTCTAGATTTTGTTCAGCTTCCCTGATGGTTCATAGAAATGAGCTTTTCCCCTGTTTCACCACCTGCCCGCTGCTCCCTACCCAGCTTGTCTGCTGTCCAAGTCCTTGGGGAAGCTTCTTCCTTTCTATCTGTGTCTCAGGGGCCTCTAGGGGCAGAGACACAGGAAAGAGGCAACAGATGTTGGCCACCACTACCCAAAATATCAACAAAAACAACAACAAAACTTCTTGTGTTGAAAATCTGGAAAAGAAATGCTTGAATGTGGATGAATCTGACTGTAAAACACATCTGGTTCCCCTTTTCACACACTCACTATACCAGTGGGATAGAGTGACCCCTGTCATGGACAAAATTTTGAAGCCCTTCATTCTTTCAAATGTAGTAAGGTTACTGGTGGAGAGTGTCCAGGTTCTTGGCATCTTGAACAAACAATGGGACAAAACACATAAACAAGCAAGGAAGGAATGAAGGGATTTATTGAAAATGAAATTATACTCCACAGTGTGGGAGCAGCCCAAGCATAGGGGCTCAAGGGCCTCGTTACAGAATTTGTGGGGATTTAAATACCCTCCAGACGATTCCATTGGTTACTTGGTGTATGCCCTATGTAAATGAAGAGAATGAAGTAAAGTTACAAAGTCATTTACTCGGTGTACACCCTATGAAAAGACATTTCCTGTCATAGCTGAAGTGTTCATCCGCCTTATGTTCCCTGCCTCCAGACCCTATTTTCCTGCCTTAGTAAGAATTTTTTTTTTTTTTTGAGACTGAGTTTTGCTCTTGTCCAGGCTGTAGTGCAATGGCACGATCTCAGTTCACTGCAACCTCTGCCTCACAGGATCAAGCAATTCTCCTGCCTCAGTCTCCCGAGCAGCTGGAATTACAGGTGCCTGCCACCACGCCTGGCTAATTTTTATATATTTAGTAGAGACGGAGTTTCACCGTGTTGGCCAGGATGGTCTCAAACTCCTCTCCTCAGGTGATCCACCCGCCTCAGCCTCCCAAAGTGCTGGGATAACAGGCGTGAGCTACCGCACCCAGCCTTTTAGAAATATTTTTTTAAGCTAGTCAAGCATGGCTGTAGGGGGAAGAAAGTGTTGATCAGCTCAACAATAACCCACATTGGGTTATTGTGCTTGGGCTATTTTTTAATTATAATGAATAAAATCAATTACTTTTTGGAGTAATCACACATCATTAAGACATTATCATTCACTATCATTTTATGGGTGTTGTTACTATTATAACTTACTCAAATAGACTGTAAGTCCCAGGGAGTAGCCCCTTCTAAACATACAGCATAGCCTTGAATGGGTATAAGTTGAAAATGAACCAACAGTATTGGCCGGTGATTAAGGAAGGCAACACAATTGTAAGTCACTTCCTTAGAAACACAGAGACTCCTAGGAGGAGCAAGTGAGACTGCCCCGCCTTCTCCTCATGGAACAAGGTGTGGCATCTGCAAAGTCACCAGCTAAACAGACCTGGAAACCTGGAATTTGTCCAGAAGGGGTTTTCAGGAGATGAAAACTCTAGACACTGTCTATGAGAAACAGAAAAAAATGGAGATGTTTAGCTGGAAGAAGAAAAGCCACAGAGAGGACATGACCCATGTTAATGTTAGTTAGCTAACGTTAAAGCATTCATTCAACTTTCATTGAACAAACATTTGTTGAGCACCTTCTATGAGCCACTTACTGTGCTAGATTCTAAAGGAATCAAGGACAAAGCAGAGGACCAGGTTATTGCTTCTGCAATACTTAGACTTGGTCAATGGGTCTGGACAAAAATGTTTTCTCAGGGAGCAATAGAATTTGGGTTGGGAATACATCTCTATAATTCTGTGGGAATAAAAGAGGTCATTTGCCTTATCGTTTCTTAATTCTTTATCTTTATGTTTCTATTTAATTGTGTAGAAGAGGGTTGGTTGGTTTGTTGGTTGGTTGGTTGGTTGGTTGGTTGGTTGGTTGGTTGATTTTTGAGACAGAGTCTTGCTGTGTTGCCCAGGCTGGAATGCAGTGGCGCAATCGTGGCTCATTGCAACCTCCACCTCCCGGGTTCAAGCGATTCTCCTGCCTCAGCCTCCCAAGTAGCTGAGCCACACACAGCCACACCTGGCTATTTTTTTTTTTTTTTTTTAGTAAAGATGGGATTTTGCCATGTCGGCCAGGCTGGTCTCAAACTCCTGACCTCAGGTGATCTGCCCACCGTGGCCCTCAAAGTGCTGGGATTACAAGCATGAGCCGTCACGCCCAAGCTTAATTGCATGTTTTTTAACTCCCTCAAGAAAAGGTAGTTACACCCCATGTGAGATGTGCAGGGATAGGGGATAGGGCAAAGGCTTTACAGCACAGGGCAGGAGCAGCCAACCTACCCCTGGGAGTCAGGAAGGCCTTTCCTGGGGAATGAACAGTGAAATCTCCACTCTGAGACGTGGAGGATGCAGAGGAACTCATCAGAAACCATGGTCATTGGTACACGGGTCCTCAGGGGCACAGCAATGGATGAAGCCTAGAAAAAAAATGGATTTGGCCACTGCTAAAACTGCAGCTCTTGCTGGCTAAAGTCATACGTCCAGAAGGGGTAGGTGGGGGAATACATAACAGCCCTAGAGCTGGAGGTCAGTGGATTCTGGTTCTGCCTTGGCCTTGACTTAGCTCTGGGACTTTGGGCAACTCACTGAGTCTCTTCAGAATCAGCTTCCTTTCCTGGAAACATATTGGTGGGTTAAACCATCTCTAATCTCCTCTTCCCTCTGACTTCTTTATGGCTCAACACCTTGCGTCAAAAAAGTTAATGTTTTAGGCCAAGGGCTTTGGGAGGCTGAGGTGAGAGGATCGCTTGAGGCTAGGACTTGGAGACCAGCCTGGGCAACATAGAGAGATCTCATCTATACGGAAAGTTTCTAAACATTAGCTGGGTATGGTGGTGTGCACCTGTAGTCCCAGCTACACAGGAGGCTGAGGGAGGAGGATTTTCTGAGTCCAGGATTTTGGCGCTGCAGTGAGCTGTGATGGCACCACTGCACTCCAAACTGGGCAACAGAGCAAGACACCAACTTTAAAAAAAAAATTAACAAATAAGCTAAAGTTTTATAAATCTTTCCAAATAACAGCATAATTTAGGTTAAGAACCACTGCTCTGGGATTCTATAGCAATTAAAGGCTCTTTTGCCTTTTTATTCTCAATTCTGCACTGTTATATTCCTATTTAAGCGTTCTTTCCCTCAAACAACGTTTTCTCCTAAAGCTGCAATCCCTGTATCTGTCTGTTTCCACCCAGACCCTTCAAGAATGTCTGGCAGTGACACTCTTTGCATGGGACTGGGTTTTACAGTAGACTAGAGAGAATCATTTTCAACACCACAGGGACAAACCATATCTCATTCAAAAACAATCCCTAGGCATGTTCCTGAGCCTCCGCGGCCATCAATGGGTCTGCAGAGCTGAGGTTTCCTTTCTGACTCCTTGAAAGGCTCATGCAGGACAAGTAAACTCTGAGGCTTATCAGGCAGAGACCAGCATTATCAGACGCTTAACGGAGAAGCCAGAGAGTAGCAGGAGCCCTCTCTTGTCACTCGTCACCTCTTTATTACCGTTCTGAGCCAAAACCACACAAGCCACTAAATGCAGTGAACGCCTTTGATGAAAGCAGGGCGTAGTGAGTGAAGGAGGTAGAGCCTCATTCAGTCTTGTGCAGACCCGGCTGAGCCTATGGGGATTGCAAGCCGGAAGTGCTCCACAAATACATAGTTCTCTGCACGAGTGAAGTCATCTCTATCTTCTCACCAAGTTTGAAATACGGTGTTATTGTTATTGTTACGTATCCCTTCTGTCTGGAAATTAAATGTATTTTTTTCTTGGAGAGAAAATGGTTAATTCTCGCTCCATGTCCTGGCACTGAATAATAATTATTATAATCCTTTTGGTTAATATTTATTGCATGTTTATTATGTACCTGGCTCTTTGCTGTATGATTATCATGGAATATCTAATTGAATCTTCACAGCAACCTTATGAGAGTATTTATGCCCATTTAATAGGTGAGGAAACTGACACATAGAAAGTTCAAGTTAATTTGCCTCCATCATAGCGCTAGTAAGTAGCACAGCCAAGATTCGAACTCACAACAGATTCTGACCGCAGATCCCGTCTCTACCACTACAGCCTACTGCCATGTTGCCTGCTGAGAACTGAAATACTGAAAGTTATAAATATTTTGCCTAAGTTAATACTCGGGAATGACTTAGAACCACTAATAAAAACTAGGCCTCCAGCTTTCGGGAGTGCTGTTCCCTCCCCACTGTCCCCCAATTTTTTCAGGTGGCAAAATAAGCCTAAATCCCAGGTGTTAAACCAGGTGTTCTGGATTTTCCTTCCAGAGCTGATGTTGGTTCTTCATAAGTTGGTTTTCACTCTGGAAGGGACAACACTGCTCCCCCACCAGGCTCTACCATGGCAAACCTTCAAGGTGCAGCACTCGGGTGAGTAGGTGACCCAGGGCGTAGTAGGCGGGCAGCTCTGCACCTGCCAGGCGGGCACAAAGGGTGTCCAGGTAGCACACTGTACCTCCAGCTCAGGGTGGTCTTCAGCAAGGACTCAGCCTAGAGAACACATGGCAAGTTCTCCAGACTGGCTGCTAAGTATTCCATGCAGAAAGAGAATGGAGCCTGCACAAATTATGAAACATGGAACTGTCACTGTGATGATATGATTATAGAAAATTTACATTTTATATGTCAAGTGGCAGCTTAATTTAAAAATAAAAAACTCCTGCAGGCTACCATCCCACAAATAATGTGTGGCTTGCTGTGCAGCCAGACACGCTTACAAATAACAAGGAAATAAAACGTGAGAATAACAAAATGGTTTGGCACAAGAAGAAAAGGGTGCCAAGCGTGTCCGGTTACTTTCAGATAAATTTCTAATATGCCACCAAATGCTCAAGCATGTTTGGAACAAACTGGAGGCCTTATTAAATTGAGAATTCCATGTGACATTATTTCAAGGAGGCCTCCTGCTTCTCATTATTCTGTTGCACGTCTCTGAACAGGCGGGAAGACAGAGGAAAAAGGAAGCTGGAAGAAGTCCCCTGTAACTTGTGCCCACTGGGCCGTCTGTGCTGGCTGAGTGACCCAGCCACCCCCTAGCACTGGGGCAGAGGCAAAGGGGATGGGGCATGACTTTCAGCAGTATCTCCTCTCCTGCCCAGGGGCACCCCCACATATCCTCAGAGCCACTGCCAGCCAGCCTCAGCACGATGCCAAATCACGAACAGGCCATTAAGGAGAATATATGATCTCCATTTATCACTGACTGTAAAAAGAAATGAAACGGAGCCACTAAAATAAAAAACCAACTGCTAGTCTCCTAGTAAGGGTCTTTATCTTTTTAATCCCACGGCTTTAAAAAATGTGCATTTAGATCATTTGCCAGGATATAAATGCCAATCCAAATACTTGTGCAAATAATTTAATTTTCATTAATTAGAATTCAGAGTTTAGGATTTTTTCTTTAAGTAGAAGAGAAAAACAAACTTGGTTTGCTCAGAGTTTGTTTTTCTCTTCTACTTAAAACAAAAAGAAATCCAGCTAAAGATATGTTAAGTAAGGTTGGGCCTTTCAGCACTTTGGGAGACCGAGGTGGGTGGATTACTTGAACCCGGGAGTTTGAGACAAGCCTAGGCAACGTAGCAAGACTTCTTCTATGCAAAAAATTTAAAAAGTTAGCTGTGCATGGTGGAATGCACCTACAGTCCCAACTACTTGGGAGGCTGAGGTAGGAGGATTGCTTGAGCCTGGGAAGTCAAGACTGCAAGGAGTCAAGATTGCACCACTGCACTCCAGCCTCAGCAACAGAGCTAGACCCTGTCTCAAAAAAAAAAAAGATATGTTAAGTATAACCATCCTTTTCCTCCCAGCTGAATTTCTCTTTTTAAAAAAAATTCTCTTTTAAAAAATTTCTCCCAGCTATAATTTTAAATTCTAAATACAATTCAGTTGAATTCTGAAAATGGACTCTAAAAATAATATCAAGGAAAAAAAATCTGTTACATTTCTTATGAGCTCCATCTTAACTTACATGCTCCAAATGAACTCAAGTTTCTTGAATTTCCAACACTGCCAACTACTTTAAAATCTAAAGATCAAGTTGTGTTTACTTTCCATATGTTGTTATGAAATGATGGCCTTCTCTTCTGTATGGACAGTCTCTACACATTTATAGAATTTATAGTTCTGGCATTTACTATCATCCTAGCATCACTTATAGAAGAGAACAGCCTGATGGAAATAACTAGACTCTTGTTCTAATCATTTCCTCATGCAAAGGGTATTTTTTGGCTATTTTAAAATTATCTCCCTGCTCCTTGTAGAACTCTTATCCAGAGAAAAGGCAGAAACCACTTGAATCCAATTGAAATAGAAAATTCTTAACTTCTTGAGTGCTGTAAGAAAAATCTGATACCAATATATGATTCAGTAAGCTGTAAAAATCAATCTTCAAGCACTAATTCATGGGCAGCCATGAGTTTAGAGGAGTCTAGGTTCTAGAAAACATTTCTATTGTAGTAGAATCAGTTTTTCTACATAGATGGTTTTACATGTTAGGGGAGCGAATGATGACACTGGGCTTCATTCTCAACAGAATTTTTTTTTTTTTTTCTTGAGACGGAGTGTTGCTTTGTCACTCAGGCTATAGTGCAGTGGCACGATCTTGGCTCCAACCTCTGCCTCCCGGGTTCAAGTGATTCTCCTGCCTCCACCTCCCCAGTAGCTGGCATTACAGGTGTGTGCCACAACGCCCAGCTAATTTTTTCTGTATTTTTAGTAGAGATGAGGTTTTACCATGTAGGCCAGGCTGGTCTTCAAGTCCTGACCTCAAGTGATCCGCCCAACTCAGCCTCCCAAAGGGCTGGGATTATGGACGTCAGCCACCACACCTGGCCTCTAAACCGAAAACTTAAACGAAGGCTTGGGTTGAACTCTTAGGACTTGGAAGAACTTGACCACGTTACCTTCTTTGGAAAGGTAGGAAATCCCATCAGTAGGAATAAACATAGAAATTCCAGAAGTGACCCTCAGTGGAATTTATTTTTCTGCTCTAAAAGTATGTGGGTCTTTTAGATGTCTTGGCTCTTTTCATTCTGTGTATCCTTGTACATTGTCATGTAGGGCACTTTTTCTTATTTGCTTGTATAAGGACACTGTCTAAGTAGAAGACATGAAGACCAGCATAGTCAGTGAGCCCTGAGTGAAACAAATGTCGTCTCTTACTACAATCAAAACTCTGTTTCAACAGCAGCTGGCGGACCAAAAGGAAATATTGTGCTTTCTGCTAGTGTTTGAAGGAGATGACATTATGAAGCCTGCAAGTAAATCTCTAGCAGGCTTCTTATCTTTGCCTTTGGCTTCCAAATTGCTGACTGATCATTGGGACTGCTGTTGTGTTGCTTTTTATTATGGACTGGAACTGCTTTGGGTATTGGCTTGGCACTAATCAATACCCATCACAAAAGGGAATAGACAATGAGATCATCATCACTCCTCCTTTTCCCAGGCCTTAAGGGGTCCAGAAACAATCACTCCCTACAGTAAAATCTCAACTATCTGGACCAGTCTGGCTGCAAATAACCCCAATGATGAGATTTTCACTGATTCTTCTAGGAATCTGTGTTCACAGTCGGCCAGGGCTGGCTGACAAATGTTTTCCAATACAGAGCCTCATTTTCTCTTCTGTTCCATTTCTTCACATCACTTCTAGTTACTGCACAATATGCAGAAGCAGAAACAGGTCAAAATTGGTTTGAATATATTCCCCTCCTCTGTGGTTTTCAAATCTCTGCAGCCACGAATTTCCTCTTTGAACCACACACGATGAACAGACACCTAATAGGAGAAATAAAAAGTTGATTTCCTTGAGCAGCAAATTTTTAGCACACACCAAATTCAATCATACAAATGTACTGATTGATAACTTGAAATTGCATGAGGTAAAGGGAAATTTTATACTAAAAAAAAAAAAAAAAAAAGAGCCAGGTGCAGTGGCTCACCCCTGTAATCCCAGCACTTTGGGAGGCTGAGGTGGGCAGATCACGAGGTCAGGAGATTGAGACCATCCTGGCTAACACGGTGAAACCCCGTCTCTACTAAAATTACAAAAAATTAGTCAGGCGTGGTGGTGCATGCCTGTAGTCCCAGCTACTCAGGAGGCTGAGGCAGGAGAATTGCTTGAACCTGGGAGGCAGAGGTTGCAGTGAGCCAAGATCACTGCACTCCAGCCTGGGCAACAGAGCGAGACTCCATCTCAAAAAAAAAAAAGCCTTCCACTACAATAGAAAGTTTCACTGGGCCTGATACTGTTACACTGAAAATAGATTTTAAAGAAGGAACAGAAACTAAAATTAAAGAGCATTTGCGTGCTGCCTCTTGTGCAAATAAACTTTTCTGGGAAAGTGGTTTGAATGACCAAGAGCAGAAGATAAAGTGATCAGATTCAGGAGGTTGAATTTTTGTACACAAAAGTAAATATACAAATACTTTTGATTGATAATAGAAGTGGTGATTAGAGGGAATTCTTTGTTTAATGTATATCTCCATCTGTTTTGGCCCAGTGGTCAAGATCAAGTCCCGCCACTGGTGCAGTCAGTGAATCTAAATTCTGATCAGGAGTGGGATGACCCCACCATCCCTGTGATATATCTTCCTTGAAAGAAGTAACTGCAGATCTTGCCCATTGTGCCACCACAATTGCAGCCTGTATTAATGAAGAAATGCTCCAGTTGCATTCTCTATTAAGTCATTCTTTTTTTTTTTTTTTTTTTTTTTTGACACGGAGTCTCACACTGTCACCAGAGCTGGAGCGCAGTGATACAATCTCGGCTCACTGCAACCTCTGCCTCCCAGGTTCAAGCGATTCTCCTGCCTCAGCCTCCCAAGCAGCTGGGATTACAGGCGCCCACCACCACGCCCTGCTAATTTTTTGTATTTTTAGTAGAGATGGGGTTTCACCATGTTGGCCAGGCTGGTCTCGAACTCCTGACCTCATGATTCACCCACTTCGGCCTCCCAACGTGCTGGAAGTCATTCTTTCAACAGATGTCTGCTGAACACACTATGACAGGTACTCCTCTAAACATCAGGGATAACGCCGAGAATAAAACATGCCCGTGCCCACGCTCAGGAAAGTTCTGTTTTAAGAGGACTTAGGGTGGACAGGAAATAAACAAATATAAAATCTATACTGTGTCAGATGACGAGTAACATCATGAAGAAAAATAAAATAGTCTAGGAGGATGGAGAGTAATGGCAGTGAAAAGAATGTGGTTTCGACTGAGTGGTCGGGGACTGCTTCTCCCTGAGAGAAGTCCTTCCTTTATGGTAAGAGATGCTATCTGGGGGAAGAGAGTCCCAGGAAGAGGGAACCGTAAGTGTGGTAGCCTAGAGGTGGGGGCATGGCTTTTCTGATGACTGGAAAAAAAGAAAAGGAAAGAGAAGAAAAGTGGGCAGAGATGAGATGGGGTAGAAAGGAGATTTCCAAAGAATGTTGATTTTTTAGGCTGGCCCATGCACTTTGGCTTTTACTCTTAATTAGATGAGAAGTCATTGGAGGAACTTCAGCTGGAGCGTAATGTGATCTGGCTTATGATTTTAAAGGATTACTCGGGCCATGGCATGGACGATAGACTGAAGGAGGCCACGTTCCACAGCCTGAGTCGTTTTTAGCCATTCCCTCATTGGGCAACAGATACAGCATGCCCATGAGATGTGCAGATAGTATAAAAGTGGGGAATAACAGCTTCAAGATCTCAAAAAGCTTCTTCTTAACTTTAGATGCCCAGCTGAATTGCAGCCTCCACTGCCTCTCCCCTAGCCGCAGCCCACCCCAACCTGATGGTTGATCCCCCCACATGGCTTGTCATTGACATGTGGCACATGCTGCCTCTATCATTACATTGCTTTGTGACTTGCAGGTTTATTTTGTCTATCTCCCCTTCAATACTGTGCCAACCTTGAAAGCAGGGTGGTGGCATGTTCACCTCTCCATTCCTCCCCAGGGCGGGCACATCATAGAGACTCAACCATGCTTCTTTGCGTCAGTGAATTCTTTAGCAATCTGTTAGGACTAGCTAGCACCAATAAGACGAGATATCTTAAAGATCAACCGCTTATGTATAAGATAAACATGGCCTACCTTTACAATAGTTCAGGTTTTTAAAAAAAAATCTGATTTTTAGCAGACCTTGAACTCAATGTGAGGCATTAAGTGTGGTATAGCTGTTTTTAAAAAAAAGTAATGAAACCTTATGGTCAACATAGGTTTGGGCCATTTGCCGATTAGAATAAATGTATCATAGCGTATACATGATGCTGTGCTAACATACCTGGTTTATGTGTGTGTATGTATGTGTGCACATGTGTGAGCAGAAGCATTGTTTCCTCTTTCATCAGATAAGGGACCGGCCCACAGAGCCTAGGTCTAAAGTTGTGGTACTAGTAGTTTGGAAGTAGAAAATGTCACACTCAGGAACACTTGTATGGAGGCTGGGTGCTTTAGTTCCTTGACATCATAATGGTCATGGGTTTTGTTGACCCCTGAAGAAGAAAGCTGTTTATTTACATGTACACTGTAGATTCTCCTTAGATGAAAGGGATGGCCTTAAACATCATCTTCAAGGAAACATATATCAATGCTTCTAAGATTCAAACGAAGAGACAGAGATTTTTGAATAAAATTGCCCTGGAAAACCTCACTTGATACAGACCATCCACTCTAGGGTTTCCCACCATGCTGTTTATTGTGTGTTCCTTATTACTTCCTTCAGGAAAATACATGATTACCCTAGGTTATCATTATGGACTGAGCGCATTTTTTTCTCATCCCATTTTCTCACTTCTTACAAGCATAATTTAACCAAAGAATGAACTACTCACAGTTGGTTATAATACTGAATGGCAAATCAATCTTGCCGTTTGAATACAGTCTATTTATTGCTGACAATTACTGTAGTCTGAAGAAGTCATAGATAGACAGACATGGCAGAAATAGCCAACATTTCTGTCACATGCCTCATTGTAATGATTCAGCTCTACTATGTCCTAGAGAGAGAGAAAAAAAATTACAAAGCACAGAACTTGTGGGTTTCTAAATAATTTTTAACTGGCACCATACGATGCTAATTTTGTCTCCTGTTTTGGCATTTTCTAGTCAGAAGCGGTATGATCTTGTCATTAGAATAATAAAACAGGAATTTTGCCCTCTAGTTCGAGTAGAGGCTTGAGCAAGAGGAGAGCTTTTTATTTTTAGAGCAGACTGCACTTACCTTATAGCTAGAAAATAACCACCTCTAATCTAATAAAATAAACCACCTGTATACTACTTGTATGTACTTCTACATGACCTTAAACCAGTCATTTAACCTCTCTGTGTTTTACTTTCTTCTATAAAATAAAAGGGTTAGACCACATATATTTTCTGGCTCTATAAGATCATTTAATACTTGCCATAATACATGTACTGACAGTGATCTTAAAGACCATTGCCTGTCTTTATTTACGTAGTACCTTCTTTTTTTTTTTTTTAATTCTTCACTGATTATCACCAATATAAGGGATAGACAGATGAATTGTCACTGTCATCATGAGCTGGGGCTGCAATAACAAAATACCATAGACTGAGTGGCTTAACCAACAGACATTTATTTCTCACTGTGCTGCAGGCTGGAAGTCCAAGATCAAGATGCCAGCAGATTCCATTCCTGGTGAGGGCTCCCTTCCTGGCTTGCAGACGGCCACCTTCTTGCTGTGTCCTCAGGTGGCAGAGAGAGAAAGCTCTGATCTCTCTTCTTCCTCTTCTAAGGGCACTAGTCTCAACATGTAGGCTCCACCCTTAGACCTCATCTACACCTAATCACCTACCAAAGGCCTCATCTCCAAAAACCATCACATTGGAGGTTAGGACTTCAACATATAAATTTAGGGGAGGGGAATTCAATTTAGTCCCTGGCAGTCACCATATAACATTTCTAAATTCTTAACATACAAGGAGGGAAAGGGTGCCACAAGAAACAATGTAAAATAATGTAGGAGCACTGGAACCACACTGTCTGAGTTTGAATTGCAGTTCCGTCTCTCACTAACACCAAGACTCTATTCCTTATCTGCTGCTATGGCCTGAATGTTTGTGTTCCCCAAAATTCATCTGTTGAAACCTAGCCCCCAAGGTCCTGATATTAGAAGGTGGAGCCTTTGACAGGCCATTAGGTTATGAGGGTGTGCTGAGCCCTCATGAATGGTATTAGTACCCTTACAAAAGAGGCACCAGGCCAGACATGGTGGCTCATGCCTATAATTCCAACACTTTGGGAGGCCAAGGCAGGAGGATCACTTTAGCCCAGGAGTTTGAGATCAGCCTGGGCAACATACTGAGACCTGATCTCTACAAAAATACAAAAATTAGCCAAGCATGGTGGCACGTGCATGTGGTCCCAGCTACTTAGGAGGCTGAAGTAGGAGGATCACTTGAGCCCAGAAGGTTGAGTCTTCAGTGAGTCATGATTGCACACTGCACTCCAGCCTGGGTAACAGAGTGAGACTCTGTCAAAAAAAAAAAAAGAAAGAAAGAAAAAAAAGAAAGAAAGAAGGAAGGAAGGAAGGAAAGAAAAGGAAAGGAAAGGAAAGGAAAGGAAAAAGAAAAGGAAAAGAAAAGGAAGAGTAAAAAGCCCCAGAGAGGTCCCTTGTCCTTTCTACCATGTGAGCACACAGCCAGAAGGCAGCCGTCTGCAAAGGGAAAGAGGAGCCCTCACCAAAATCCAATGGTGCTGGTGCCCTGATCTTGGGCTTCCAGAACTGTGGGAAATAAATTGCTATTATTCATAATAGAACCCACTCTATGTATTTTGCTATAGCAGCCTGAACAGACTAAGACATCTGTAAAATGGGTATGATAGGATTAAGTGAATTATGATAGGCAACATGTGTGGCGCAGTGCCTGGCAGATAGTGACAATTGATTCAATGTTAGTTGTCACCCTACTATTGAAGCACCTGTGTATAACTGGTCACATGCTTAGTGGAAGGATTAAAAAAATAATAATAAAAGCAAATATTTGAATACAAAAGTTGGCTTTCAAGCCCAAACAAACATGACATGTGTACAAAATTTTGGAATAATAGTGAATGATTTTATAAGCCAAGTGCAGGACACATGTCTAAAAAGAATGCTCCCATGGGAGAACACAGTGTTGAATTTCTGACACCCCAGTAATGACAGGAAAATACCCTTTAGACACAAGTGGTTTTCCACTATTCACCTATAAGTGTGTAGTAGAATTCAAGTGCTGTGGATTTTGGTTGCAAAAACACAATGCCCAAATTTGTATGCGACCAAAGGTTGTACTGTAATGTAGGTTCTTACTACCTAGAAAGAATTCCTATAATCACCTTAAAAGTCTGCATTCTGGATGAAAGCATTTAATACACTCTCAAAATACCCAAGTAGGATTGGGTGAAGACAGGCGGGATGTAAAGGACACCTTAAAGGCATTCAGTTCAAGAACCTTATCGTAGCTTTTGAGAGCAAGATTGTCCTAAGGAGACAAAAACACGGAGATGGGGAGGATAGCATTGAGTCAGTAGCTCCAAAGTTCTGCTTCTGCCAAAAAAATGCCTACATGCCAGAGGAATGTTAAATGCTGGACCTTTTTGTTCCATCTAACTGGTTTCGTAAAGATTTGGAGTGGCTCTGTGATTGCTTTATACGTGATGACTTTTCTCAGTTGCTGTAGACCCTTTAGTATTTTAAAAATCTTGCTCCCCTTCTAAGAGACAGGAGAGATTTAGGACTGTGGTGGGGGATATAGTTTCTGAAGTTCTCATTGGCTTCTTTGATGGTCCCTATTGTGTTATGTAAGCTGGGTCAGGCGCACATGCAATTGTGTTTGTTTGTTTGTTTTTTGAGACAGGGTCTGACTCTGTCACCCAGGCTGGAGTGCAGTGGTGCAATCTCGACTCACTGCAACCTCTGCCTCCTGGGTTCAAGCAATCCTCCTGCCTCAGCCTCCCGAGTGGCTGGGATTACAGGCACATGCTACCACACCTGGCTAATTTTTGTATTTTTAGTAAGATCAGGGTTTCATCACGTTGGCCAGGCTGGTCTCGAACTCCTAACTTCAAGCGATCCGCCCGCCTCGGCCTCCTAAAGTGCTGGGATTACAGGCTTCAGCCACCGCACCTGGCCTCAATCCAATTTTTTGAATTACTTAGAATTTTGAAATAAGTATTCCTCCATTTAATTGCTACATTTTAATTTATATAAAATTAATTTAATCCTATACAAATTAATAAAAAAATTTAATTTTATATACATTAAAT
This sequence comes from Pongo pygmaeus, assembly GCF_028885625.2. Taxonomy (NCBI): domain Eukaryota; kingdom Metazoa; phylum Chordata; class Mammalia; order Primates; family Hominidae; genus Pongo; species Pongo pygmaeus. Next base: position 14,068,595 of record NC_072381.2, on the reverse strand, counting down.
TCATTTTAATTTACATATATATAATCTCACTATGAAGCATTTTCTACACTCTAAGTCCAGTGATGTTTCTGAAGGTTTGAAGATTTTTCTAAGTTTTCTTTCTCTCTTGGACCCGCCCTGCCAAATTATTCACACTGTTACTACCCAGAAATAAAGTGGGGCACGTAATTGGAAAATATAGGTATCTACTTACTTATTAACTCATTAGTACCATGATGACTGAACAGCTTCCTAAGTCAAACAATACCCAACTGCAGTATAAACAAAGTCACGGACAACTGGCTTGTTTAAAACTTATCGCGCTTGAGCAGGAGTTTTCTTTTTAACCTTTTCTGCTAAGGGACTTTCTTTTTCCTACACATCAACTGTACTTATTCATGCCCTCTCTGAAACCCACATCTCCAGTAATTACAATGAGTTTAGAAACAAGTGTGGAAGAAATTGGACCATACGATACCTTCCCCTAGGCATCTCACTAGATGTCACTTTGGAAATTAAGAAGAGCTTCCTAATTCTAGAAAGAAGCCACCAGACCACAGATGCCTGTAAATCAGCTGTGAAGACATCAGATAGAATGGTTTAGGCATAAATAGGAAATTAGGGGGGCATTTGTCATTTAAATATGTATTTGAAATCTTTTTTTTTTTTTACAAAAAACCATTTTGCTTTGTTTTATAACAGTATTGACTGGCGGGGCATGATGGCTCACGCCTGTAATCCCAGCACTTTGGGAGGCCGAGGCAGGCGGATCACTGAGGTCAGGACTTCCAGACCAGCCTGACCAACATGGCAAAACCCCATCTCTACTAAAAATATAAAAATTAGCCAAGTGTGGTGGTGCACACCTGTAATCCCAGCTACTCAGGAGGCTGAGGCAGGAGAATCACTTGAATCCGGAAGGCGGAGGTTGCAGTGAGCCGAGATCACACCACTGCGCTCCAGCCTGGGTGACAGAGTGAGACTCTCTCTCAAAAAAAAAAATTGTATTGACTGATATTCATAACAGACATGTAGCAGAGCCCAGAGCTTTGCACATAGTACTTGACTGAAAATTAGTTAAGGGAATGAATAAATAGATAAATGAACCACTCTAACATGCTGCTTTGAAAGTTCAAGTTTCTAAAATTCTACATGACTTTTATACTGCTTGTTCACAATATCAGAGCTGGGGGCTAAGATGGGGGTCATTTAGACTGGAGACGTCATTTAGCATTCATTAATTCAACAAAGGTGTATTGAGCCTAGTATGTTCCAGGCACTGTCCAAGGCTCTGGGGATACAACAGAGAACTAAACAGACCAAAGCCAGGCCTGCAAGAAACCCACATTCTAATACAGGGAAACAGACAATGGACAAATAAATAAACATACAATATAGGAAGTAATGAAAACAAAGGAGAAGAATAAATCAGTGCTAGGGAAGAGAAAGCGCTGGAGGCAGTTTTAGGTGGAGTATCTCCTTTTCAACAGCAGGTCAGCTGAATTCTCCGCATTGGGAAATGCGTGTTGACTAAGGTAATAGTGATCACTTTTTGTAGAGTGCTTTACAGCTGACAGTGCGCTTGCCCACACCACCTCCTCTGTACTTTCCTGCTGCTCTTTGAGATCCTAATACTCCCCGTGCTATCAGCAACAAAACTGAGGAGCAGAAACTGATCAGAGGGCTCACCCAAGGCCATGCACCTTGTGAGTGCCAGTGCCCAGCTGTGGCTCAGATTTCCTGTCCCCTTTGCCGGGTGTTGCAAAGAGAGGGACCTTCGGTGCCAGCCCTCCCAACTGGGGAAAGAGAAAGGGTGAGCTGTTAGGTTTGTGTCCTGCTTGGTTGCTCTTTTCTGGAGTTTGATATTTACAGTCCTTGATTTGTTTGTTTACCCCCTAGAGAGAATAAAATTACAGTGTGTGTGTATTATTAAATAAAATCTGTGGGTCGGGCATGGTGGCTCACGCCTGTAATTCCAGCACTTTGGGAGGCCAAGGCAGGTGGATTGCTTGAGGCCAGGAGTTCAAGACCAGCCTGGCCAACATGGTGAAACCCCATCTCTACTGAAAATATAAAAATTAACTGGGCATGGTGGTGCATGACTATAATCCCAGCTACTCAGGAGGCTGAGGCAGGAGAATCGCTTGAACCCAGGAGGTGGAGGTTGCAGTTGCAGTGAGCCAAGATTACGCCACTGCACTCCAGACTGGGTGACAAAGTGAGTCTCCATCTCAAAAAAAAAAAAAAAATCTGTGATGGGTATTAAGATAGAACCAGATAGAAGAATTGGGTAGAATTAAAGAATCTCCCAACAACATTAATATCCGCATGCCTATCTCTCCTGTGTTTGTCAATCCGAATCACACCCTAGCTAGGGAGCTGCATAATTTGTCACCTGACTTGGTATTCACCACACTAAAGCCACTTCTTGGTGATGAGAGTCTTTATCAGGAAGTGTGTCATCCCTGCTATACTGAAACTTTTTAAAACACTGTTTTGAGAGCCAAAACTTCGGTGAGCACACAGAGACAATTCTTTTCCTACTTAGAACAATCCAAGTATAAAACCTCAAAGCAGATTTCTCTCACACAAAGCTTTCGTTTTAAATATGCTCAGTCACTGTTTATTTCAAAGCCTTGTGAGATTATTTTTTTCTTCTGTTCCTTTCTTTTTTTGGGGGGAAATGAGTAGAATGTTTTTCTTCTTCTCCTAAAAACAAGCAAACAAATACAAAAGAAATAATCAACACATATTTACTGAAAATATGGCATGGTTTTAGTGAGGTGCTGATGTCAGCATGATTGGCATGAGACACTAGAGAAAAGTGTATATTTGAATTTACAGAGAGATTTGAATTCTACATTGTACATTGAATCTACAAAGAGAGATTTGAATTCTAGCTCTACCACACACTGGGGAACCTCAGGCAAGTTACTGAGCCTTGGAGCCTCAGGTTCCTCTTCTGTAAAATGGGAATAACACCTGCTCTGAAATGTCATTATGGGACTAGATGAAATAGAGACTGTTCAACATCTGGCATATATATTAGTCAATAAATGGCATTATTACTACACACTAGTTGGGCCTTCCCTCAAGGGCAATAAAGGCCTTGACCTGGGCTGGGATCCCCAAAATCCAGAAGGGGAATGGGTAGGGCTGGGCCTTAAGAGTAGATGTGGAAGCAAAGGAAAAGTGAGATCCAGGAGCCTCGGAATGTGAGGACCAGCCATAGACCCAAGGAAGAAGATGGGAGGCAAAGCCAAAGTGGACAATCTACAGCAGTGACCAGGCAGATGATAGAGCTGAGCGGGGCTCCCTGAGACCCATCCCTGGTGGGGAAGAGGGAATGAAACCTAAAGACTTCACAGCCAGAGCCAAGGTCAGGCAGCCACAGGTTGTAGCAGGGCTCATGGATGAAATGCTAGCTTCCATCTTGAGAGATTTTGCAGTTCCAGTTGACCTGCCGTCAGTGCCATTGCAGATCATCGCTATTTCTCCAAGTCTGTGCCTTCAGCAGTGGTGAATTCAGACAATGTTGTGTTTGTTCTCTGAATACAAATTACTAGTGTTGGGAAACCACAGTGCCTGAGCCAGCCCCCCAACTGGAGCTCTTTGTTTGCCATGCCTGGTCCCTGACTCTGAGAGCCAGAAGGGACCTCAGAGGTCAGGAGGCCAACCGCCCACAGCGGGCAGGGATCCCTGCTGCAGTGGGAGCACAGGTGGTACCCAGCCTCTGTAGGAATACTCCAGGGACAGGACACTCACCCACCGCTTCCAGAAAGCCACCTCCTTGGATAGCAGCTCTGAGTGGCACAAAGCCCTTTGTGCAGTCACCACAAAATCTGCCCACTTTTTTTTTTTTTTTTTTTTTTTTGTTGAGACGGAGTCTCGCTCTGTCCCCCAGGCTGGAGTGCAGTGGCGCGAACTTGGCTCACTGCAAGCTCTGCCTCCCGGGTTCATGCCATTCTCCTGCCTCAGCCTCCCGAGTAGCTGGGACTACAGGCGTCCGCCACCATGCCCGGCTAATTTTTTGTATTTTTAGTAGAGACAGGGTTTCACTGTGTTACCCAGGATGGTCTCGATCTCCTGACCTTGTGATCCGCCCACCTCAGCCTCCCAAAGTGCTGGGATTACAGACGTGAGCCACCGCGCCCAGCCTCACTTTTAAGCCCCGCTTCCTGACCCTTTCCGCCTAGTTGGTCCTCGTTGCATGCACCAGCACTTAACACATTTAATCTCGCAGGAAACCATGCTCCAGTTCGCTAGCCCCTGCCTTCCCACTGCTAGAGCTATTCTTTTGGGGCCTAGACATCACCATTCCCTTCAGTCATTGAAGCTGGACCTGAACACTTCCTCATCCTAAATGCTCTCACCTGGACTTAATGAAATTTGCAAACATCTGTCTTAAAATGTAGCCATAAAACAGAACACAGTACTCCCTATAATGTTGTTAATATGTCGGTCCTATTAACTCCCAGTGAGAACACTGTGGTTTGTTGTGGTTTGCTGTTATTGCTGTTGTTATTGTTGTTTTCGAGGCCAGGTCCCACTCTGTTGCCCAGGCTGGAGTGCAGTGGTGCATTCCTAGCTCACTGCAGCCTCCAACTCATGTGTTCATGCAATCCTCCTGCCTCAGCCTCATGAGTAGCTGTGATTACAGGCACACACCGCCATGCGCAAATTTTTTGTATTTTTTGTAGAGACGGGGTCTCGCTCTGTTGCCCAGTCCTGTGGTTTGTTTCATATGCTAATATTGCATGAGCTTTGGGGTCCACCACATCACACTTCAGCCTCCTATTCAGGTTGCTGCCAATGACGTTCAGGTTGTATGGGTTTTGTTTTTTTAATACTAACTGCTTTTCTCCTCCTACATGTAAGTAGTTGGTTTGTTTAAATCTTGATTCCACATTGTTAAATCCATCAGTCTCTCTTTGACCTGTTGGAGTCTTGCTTTTAAGCTAAGTTTTTGTCATTTTAAAAATTGGATTTTATAAATGCAACCAAGGGATAATAAAAGTATTTATCAGTACATAAAAATAAAAGGTCTGTAGTTCACAGAGATCAATGAAGCTCTTATTAGAATTCAGCTGTTATTATTGTTAATAATATTGAATGCCACTGATTATTGACCTTGTTAAGAATATTTATCATAGTGTTGGTAGTAGTGCTACTGCTAGTACTCATAATCAGCATATTGGATACGTTATTCATAACTTGATATATTATTTCAGAAATTGACATTCTTTGTATATGGTTATTTTGCCTGTTATAAGTCTGCCTATGATAAGGGTATACGTTTTCATCTTGACCTTTAGTAGACCGTGAGAAACTTTGTAAAATGTTTCACTGAACCCACAGCATACTCTGCCCAGTAATGCTCCCAAAGAGGAAATTAGGCCAACATGCACCCCTGGCTTTAGACAACAGAAGGCATCTGCCCATGCCTTCCTCTTCTTGAGCAGAGGCCGCAGCTGAGTGACTGCCCAGGGCTTTGACCTCAGCTGCTTCCTTTCCAGGGAGGGGGAGGGGTGTTGGTCCACAGGCAGTCAAGCCTCACCTGCCAGCCAAGCTTACCTCTCAGCTCTTCCCCCAGTCACTATGGTTGTCTCTTAGAGGCCTCTGCCTCTCCCTTTCCTCCATCCTGAGCTACAGCTCATATCCACCTAATATTCTATGTACTTATTTATTATTTATTCATTGTCAAACTCCCCCACCAGAATGCCAACTTCAGCAGTACAGGGACAGGGACTTTGGGAGTCTATTTTGTTCACTAACTGTATCCTTAGTACTAGGACTAGTACTAAGGATACAGTTACTAAGGATACCCGTTTACTAAGGATACCCCATCTACTATTACTAAGGATACAGTTACTAAGGGTACCCCATCTACTGAGGTCCTGGCATATCGCAGGAGCTCAGTAGATGTTTTGTCATATGAATGAAGGGGGATCATGAGCCTCAGGAGATGTGGCTGGACCCTTATTTGAATGTCTCCAATCCCTTTAGCACCAAAGACCCTAATGGCAGAGAAGATCAAAAGACGTGGCCTGAAGCCTGGGGATTGTGGCCTAATGAAAGAAGGATGCTTATGTTTATTGTTATTATTGAGATCTAATTCACATACCATACAATTCATCTATTGAAGTGTGCAATTCAGTGATTTGTAGTATATTCACAGTCATGCAACCATTGCCCCAATTTTACAACATCTTTACCACCCCAAAAAGAGATCCTGTACTCATAAGCTATCATCCCCACACACATTAACTCCATCCCTTTGTCCCTAGGAAAATACTGATGTACTTTTTCTATGTATAGATTTGTCTATTCTGCACATTTCATATCAGTGGACTCAGACAATATGTGATCTTTTGTAAGTGATTTGTTTCAGTTAGCGTAATGTGTTCAAGGTTCATCCATGTTGTGGCATGTGTCAGTACTTCATTTCTTTTCTGAATAATATTCTTTTTTTTTTTTTTGAAACGGAGTTTTACTCTTATTACCCAGGCTACAGTGCAACGGCGCGACCTCAGCTCACTGCAAACTCTGCCTCCTGGGTTCAAGCAGTTCTCCTGCCTCAACCTCCGGAGTAGCTAGGATTACAGGCACACACCACCACACCCAGCTAATTTTGTATTTTTAGTAGAGACGGGGTTTCACCGTGTTGGTCAGGCTGGTCTCCAACTCCTGACCTCAGGTGATCTACCTGCCTCGGCCTCCCAATGTGCTAGGATTACAGGTGTGAGCCACCACGCCCAGCCAAATAATATTCTATTATGTGGATACATCACATTTTGCTTATCTGTTCATCAGCGGATGGACATTTAGTTTCTTCCTGCTTTTGCCTATTATGTGTAACGTTACTATGAACGTTCATGTGCAAGTTTCCGTGGATATATGTTTTCATTTCTCTTGGTTATATACCCAGGCGTGGGTCACATGGTCTCTCTGTGTTTAACATTTTGAGGAACTGCCAGGCTGTTTTCCAAAGTAGCTGCACCATGTCACAGTCCCACCAGCAGTGCACAAGGGCCCTGATCCCTGCTGTTGTCCCCGATGCTGCTACCGTAGGAAGCTGCTTTTTAGTCTCATTGTTTATCTTACATTCCTTGTAAACTTTGCATTCTTTTCTATAATATAAAGGGTTCATTGTCAAAGTTAAAATATTTACTGTTGGAAAAATAAAGGAAAAACAAAAATGAGAAGCATTTGGATTGTGCATATTCATTTTGGGAAACTGGGTTGCATTAAAGAAAAGGGAAGAAAGCTGGAGCTGTCAGATTGAGTTTCTAGAAACTTTCTCTTCTCTGTTTGGGTGCTTCAGTATTTTGAGGACCTAGACTCCATAAATGTGTGGGCACAGAGTAAAAGGATTCTCTCTTTGCTTTGCATGCTTGTCCAGAAGAATCATTAAAGAGATTCCTTGAGGCCAGGCACAGTGGCTCACACCTGTAATCCTAGCAGTTTGGGAGGCCAAGGCAGGCGGATTGCTTGAGCTGAGGAGTTCAAGACCACCCTGGGTAACACAGTGAAACCCAGTCTCTACTAAAATACAAAAAATTAGCCAGGCGAGGTGGCACATGCCTGTAGTCCCAGCTATTCAGGAGGATGAGGCATGAGAATCGCTTGAACCCAGGAGGCGGAGGTTGCAGTGAGCTGAGATTGTGCCATGCACTCCAGCCAGGGCAACAGAGCAAGACTCTGTCTCCAAAATAAAAATAAAAAGAGATTCCTTGAGATACAACAAAACTGTGGCCCGTTTTTTAGGCTTCTGCAGGTGAAAATGTCAAAAAATGCATATTCTTGCAGGTGGTGAACTGAATGAACTCTGATTTGCTAGTCAATCTCTTTTAAATTCTTGAGTATCTAAAACCATTTTAGTGAAGTGAGATAAAGGAGGCTGTTTTCTATATTTTTACCCCAACACTATAGTTTTCATAATATGAACTGAACTTGGGGTTACAAAAGATTAATTGTTCACCATCAACATTTGTATTCATTTGCAGAGCTTTACTTTTTTGGAAATGATATTATCGTGTGCAGGAAAAAACATTCCTGGCTTTCCTTTGCCCTGGTTAACTGTGGAAATTCAGCTTTGAAAAAAAATTTTTGAGCCACTCTTCATGATTAATGTTATTTATTTGGATTTTTCAAAGCTGTAGTCAGGATTTTTGTTTGTCTGTATTTGTTTTCCTTGAAGAAAACTAGTAATTCATCTATGAGTTTGAAAACTCCACATAGGACTTTCCCTGGCTGAGAAGGAAAAGGATATGCCTAGAATATGATTTTTAAGTCAAATTTCAGAGGCTGTTTTCATTTTCTTAATAATTTCCCTTAAAAGACAAGTTTTCAAACCACTAGATTTTTTTTTTTTTTTCATGAAACTCCCAGAGGCTTAACAGGATGGTGTTGGTGAATGATGCCGTGGTTTCTGGTACATGCACGGGGCAAAATGTTCCGATGCAGCTGTGTGTCATTGCTGGGTGCCAGCTGTGTGCATAATTGTTTATTGGTTCCAGTTGATATTGTGCTCAATAAAACACTCACATATTTGTGGAAAAAAAAATCTTTATCAGTTATTTTCCCATCAAATCCTTTGCAAATTAAAATATATTCAACAATTTTCATCAGCATACATTTAGCAAAAGAAAAGTAAATGAAGAAATTAACAAATCTGCTTTCTGCAGGGTGAAGAACCAAGTTAGCCTGTGTCCCAGTTAACCATTGCTAAGTAACAAACCATCGCAAAATATAATAGCTTAAAATAACCAGCATTTATGTAGCTCATGATTGCACGTGTTGGTAATCCGGGTGGGGCTCAGCAAGGCAGTTCTCCTCTCCCTCATGCATCTGTGGTCAGTCGCAAGTCAAGTGGACGACACTGCTGATGTCAGCTGGGCTCTCTCCCCTCTCTGAGGCCTGGGCTGAGATAACTAGGCTGCCTCAGCTTTGATCCACCTGCTCTCATCTTCCAGCAGGTTAGCCCAGGCTTGTTCACATGGCAGCTAGGCAGTCTTCCATAAGATCAAATTGAAGCATCAAAGTCCTTTGGAGACTTAAATTTTGAAGTAGCATATTATCACTCCTGCATTTTATTGGCCAAGACAAACCAGAAGACCAGCCCAGATTCAAGTGGAAGAAAAATAGATTTCACTTCTAGACATCACTCCACGGTCACATTACAAAGCCGTGGAACAGGAAGGCATGAGAGATAGTGGCCATTTTTTACAATGTTTCACAACATATTTCATGGCTGTCCAAGAATGTATTAAGAACACATTAAAATAGGCCATGTTGTAGTATCCTTTAATTACAGTGCTTTTTTATATACCTCAAATTCGTCTTTTGGACTTAGAAGAGATTGGCCATATCTATAACAAAGGACTTTTTCAAATTTTCTCTTTCGACATGAGTTGCATGTTTCTGGCAATTCTGAAGCAGATCTTAAAGAACACTCCACAACTTGTGTTTGGGTTTTCATTTTAGTTTTCTTAGGCAAGACTTCCTCCTTTTTAGTTGCAAAATAAATAAAATGGTTTTTCTTCAAAATTTTTTATTATGAGTTTTTAAATGGCATTGCGACAGTGTTAAGTTTGGGCAATTTCTGTTTATTTTATTACACAAGAGACACCATGGTTTAGAATTGTTCGTACATCCATAATAATTAACTCATCTTTTAAATAAGCACCTAAGAACATCTGACACCTTTTGGATTAGTAATTACTGTTTATTTTGAATTCATTTGTGGTTATCTTATGTTTCCATGCTGGTTTCAACCATTGACTCAAAAACCAAAATTATTGCAATTGCAAAGGTAAAGAAAGAAAGGTACTGTGGGTGTTAAGAAATGGGAACGTTTATACGTTACTGATGGGAATGGAAATTTGTTCGATTACTTCAGACAGCAAATTGGCAATACCTAGTAAAGACACACACCCTACAAAAAGCAATTTTATTTCCAAATGTTTATCCTAGAGAAAATCTCACACACTACAAAGGAGACATGTACAAAGACAGTCCTTGCACCCTTTCACGCTTTTATTCATTTACTCGGCAAGTATTTATTAAGCACATACTGTGTCTCACATAGCAGAAGACAAAACAAAAATCCTGCCTGCAAAGGGCTTACATTCCAGAGGAAAAAGATATGTAGTGAACAAAATTAATAAGGAAATATATTGCAGGTAAACTGATGATAAGGGCTGTGAAAAAAAGAGAGTAAAAAAGAATAGGAAGTGTTGGGGAGGAGGCTAAAACTGTAAATAGGCTGTACAGCAATGGCCTCACTGAGAATGTCACAATTAGAGTTGCAGATTTAACAAATACAAATAGAAGATTCCCACATAAATTTTAGATAATCAGTGAATTTTTTGTTAGGGTAAGTATATCCCATATAGCACTTGGGGTATACTTATATTACACATGAACTTGTTGTTTATCTGAAATTCAAATTTAACTAGATATCCTTTCTTTTCTCTGGCAATGCTACTGATAACTGAGAAAAAACATGGGAAGAAGAGGGAGCAAATTAAGTGGACATGTTGAGAAGGTCATCAAATGAATGAATTCCCGGAAGAGGAGCTCGGCAGGCAGAGGAACCGCTAGGAGCAAAGGCCCTGGCTGTTTGTAAATAGTGAACACTTAGACATAACTTGTCCCTCAGCAGGAGAACATAGACACATCCTGTGGTATATTTGCACCATGGAATCCAATAAATGGATGAAATCCAAAAACACTCATATTGATAAATCTCAAAAACATGATGTCGAATGGAAAATAAGTTGGGAAAAGATAAATCTGTTCTGGCTGCATTTCTGTAAGGTTGAAAAACACACAAAACAGTGTATACTGCTTATGCTACATTCATATGCAAAGGACAGAAACAAATAGGGAATGCTAGAGACCTACTTTAGGAGACTATCAACTTCTGGGGAGGGAATAGGGAGGGAAGGAAAAAGGATGAGAGGCACGGCTTTAGCATTCTCTCTCTCTCTCGCTTTCAATAAGCAAATAAGATAAAGTGTTTAACTTTAATGGTAGTTACATAGCAGTCTAATATATTATCTGTGCTTTTCTTTTTTTCTTCTTTTTTTTTTTTTTTAGATGGAGTTTCCCTCTTCTTTCCCAGGCTGGAGTGCAGTGGCACCATCTTGACTCACTGCAACCTCCGCCTCCAGGGTTCAAGGGATTCTCCTGCCTCAGCCTCCTGAGTAGCTGGGATTACAGGTGCGCAACACCATGCCTGGCTAATTTTGTATTTTTAGTAGAGACGGGATTTTACCATGTTGGTCAGGCTGGTTGCGAACTCCTGACCCCAGGTGATCCGCCTGCCTCGGCCTCCCAAAGTGCTAGGATTACAGATGTGAGCCACTGTACCCGGCTTATCTGTGCTTTTTTTTTTTTTTTAAGTGACTTTAAAATTTAAAAACCCAGAATTTTAGGTACTTTTGTATTATGAGGAACTCACTACTGTAGGAAGCAACTTATGAGTGTGTAAATATTTGATCTAGCAGCAACTTTCCACTGATCCTGGCAGGTGACAGCTCTCAGTGAACAGCGCTCATAACCTAAAGTGAGAAGCTGTATATTCTCATTGTGAATGTCCCACAGAGTCACTAGGAGCCATTGGGCAGGCCAGGAACTTACTGCCTGTTTCCTCATCTGTCAGGTGGAGGTGTTGACACAAGCCTTGAACCCTCAACAAATAAGACAACAGCCACATAGTGCCTGTAAGTATTGTAAGAATCAGCGGTTGTGGCATTTCATTTTGTCTGATCTGGGACCCGCTGTGGATTTCCCTTTGAACTGAACATTGCAACTTTCTTGGTATAGACTTTTGGCAAGTTACTTAATGTTCCTGAGCCTCGATTTCTGGATCTATACAATTGGAATTAACAAGACCTACCGTGCAGTCTTGCTGCAGATTATAGATAATGCACATAATATGCACAGCACCGCCCAACAGATAATAGATATTATTATTATTACTGTTATTATTAGCTGATCATAGCTTAGGTTATAACCATTTCCAAAAGAATTTCCTTTGTGAGAACAGACTTAGACAACTCAGGCGCATTTTCTATTTTTCTCTACAGACTACCTTCTGATGTAAAATAGAATTTTGGTTCTAACTCCTTAAAAAATGGAGTGAAACGGGCTCTCCATCAGTTTTTGGCGGTGTTGTCAGTGACTTGCTGAGTGACGTAGGGCTGCAAGGGCCTGAGAAGGTAGAAGGAACCAGAAGTTGACCTATGGGCATGGATAATACTGCGCCACAGAGTTGAGGACGAGACACAGCAACACCTCAGGGGTAAATGCTGAAGTTCAGAGCAAGCACCTTTAGATGTGACTGACGGGCATTCCCATGGGAAGGCAAACAGTGCACCCTCAATTGCTGAAAGGTTGTGGGCTATTTAAATGAATTTGAATTCACTCCTAAGTTATTCACACATGAGCAGGGTGAACATCTCTGCAAGGAGCATACACTTGGTGCACTCAGAGGACAGGGATGGAATTGGAATGTAGGGCACAATTATTTAGGACAAGACTGTTTCCTATGATTAACTTACAAGATGTAATTCACCCGGGGTCTCATTAAAGCTCACAGTGGTTACCTATGAGGCTTAAACCAAGGATTGACATCTAACATAGTGGAGAAGATGGTATTGTATACAGACAAAAGCTGCCAGACTTCACGCCCTTTGTGGAAGCTGATAATGGAAATAATACCATAGCATATATTTTATTTAACATGTACTGTGTGCCAAAAACTCCCTCTTTATACATTACACAATGCAACCCTCATAGTATGCCTATGAGTAGGAATCTGAGATGAAGAAAAGGTTAGAACTCACTAGCCTAAGGTTACACCACTAGTAAGCTGTTGGTTGGTGGTTCAAACCTCAGGAGTCAGCTACCATAGCCTGTACTGCTGTCCACTGTGTTATTGCACTCTGTGTCTTTGGGAAGGAAAGTGGATTAAACACCAGTTTCAGCCTGCTATATAGACAGATAAAAAAAGGCCCTTCTGGAAGATTCAAGCTGACCTGTTCAAAGTCACACAGGGAGGAGGAGCAGAATCAGAGATGTGACTGTGATTGCCATGAGGGTTATGTTGAAAATTAACAGAATCCATAAGTAGCTGCATTCTAATACACACCAAGAAGGATGCCAGGGTCCCAGACTGGGGGCTGCAGAGGCTCAGCCTATGCCTCATCATGGGGCTCGGCCCTGTTGACCCAGAACATTTCCAGGTGTTTGCAGGGCTCTGCGCGGGTGCCATGATTCTGATTTCAAGGGGTGGCAGAAATGTTCTGTGGCTGAACATGATTTTTGGTGCTTAAACTTCCAATTCTTTCCTCAAGGTTCTCCTCCCCTCCACCAGTAACCAATCTGAGACTTCCTACTGCAAGCCCTTTATCAACCCATGCCTCCTTTTGCTCAAAATTAAGCCATGATGGAAAAAACGGAATGCACTTTGGAGGTCTTAAAAATTGACTTGGATTCAAATCTGCCTCCTTCTAGGTATAGACTTTTGGCCAGTTACTTAGTGTTTCTGAGCCTCGATTTCTGAATCTATACAATGGGAATTAACAAGACCTACAGTGCTGTGTTGCTGCAAAGATTATAGATGATGCGTGTAATGTGCATGGCACCACTCAACAAATAGTAGATATTATTATTATTATCACTATTATTATTAGCTGATCATATTAATAGTTTAGGTTATAACCATTTCCAAGGGAATTTCCTTTGTAAAGAGCACAAGGGGTGTTCTCTGAAGATTTGAAAGGTACTTTCCTTTCTCTTCACTATGTATTTCCTCTTGTACTGAGAACTTGATTTCACTTTTGAGAAAAAATCTGTGCCTACCTTCCCAAAACCACACAAAGAAGTTAAAAGTATATAAACAAAGGAAGAACCTTAGATCTCTAAGAGCCAACATGAAAACAATGCGGAGTTTACAAAGGAGAGACTAGAGAGAGATGGAAGCATGTTTGTTTCAAGATCTAATAGAAACTAGACCTGCTCTATTATTAAGACCTTTTATTAGGCCCCCTCAAAAGCTTTCAGGAGTCTTCAAAATGCATTGCAGGTATCCCCAAAAAAGTGGGCTTTGGTGTTGGGGCCAGTGTTGCAACTGGTCCTCGTTCATTTATGAGAAACAGCCGTCACAGTTCCAGACTTTAAGGAAGGTTGCCTTCCTTAAAACAGTTTTAAGGAGTCGCACATTAACACTGGTCAAATGCTGTTTTCTTCTTTTTTTTTTTTTTTGAGACAGAGTCTCACTCTATCGCCCAGGCTGGAGTGCAGTGGCAAGATCTCAGCTCACTGCAACCTCCGCCTCCCGGGTTCAAGCGATTCTCCTGCCTCAGCCTCCTGGGTAGCTGGGATTGTAGGCAACCACCACCACACCGGCTAATTTTTGTATTTTTTAGTAGAGACAGGGTTTTGCCATGTTGGCCAGGTTGGTCTCAAAACTCCTGACCTCAGGTGATCCTCCTGCCTCGGCCTCCCAAACTGCTGGGATTACAAATGCTGCTTTCTACCATCACTGACTCCCCTGCTTTTTATTAGCAGGATGGATTTCACTGTAAAAATCTATTGGGTTCTGATCACAATGCTTGGCTAAAAGAAAGTGATAAAGTGAAATTAAATACCGTACACTGTGTACAGGTGAAAACATTTTGAGGATCTGGAATACAAGAAAATTATTAAAACAAAAAGCACTGCCATGATGCCTATCTTTGAAGAATTCTTGACGGAGAGCAGTATAAAGACAGATGCAAAGGTGGTGATGAAAACGTGCTGAGCGTAGAGATGCGCGTGGGTTATTTAGGGCACGGGAGAGGGGAACCTCGGGGAAGGCTTCCCGGGGAATGAGGCGTCTGAGGGGAGCTGGAAGAGTGAGTGGGAGTTAACCAGGTGTCAGGGAGGACGGGAGGGTTTTCTGCGCAGATGTACAGCCGTGCGAAAGCAAGTAGGCAAGAAGCACAGGGGCCTGTGGGAGCTTCTTGGCTGGGAGGCGAAACGCCAGCAGGAAATAGTGGTTGGTGAGGCCAGACAGACAGGCAGGCCCTATTTTCAACTGGACTGTAGGCAAAAGGGGACAAAGGCCACTTCCGCATCTGTTCACTGTCGTGTCCCAGCCCCCACCAGTGCCTGGTGATGAACAAATGCCAGGGAGCTTCGGCTTCACTCTGGGTGTGAGAGATATTTAGATATTTCAGAAGTGGAGCGACACGATTATATTTCATTTTAGATAGGGAGGCAATCGGTTAGGAAGCATTTCCATCAGAATTAAGTTCTTAAAACTGCAATTCTACATCCAAGAATGTCCATTCATTCATTTTATTCACTCATCAGACAATTTTTTTTTTTTAAGAGACAGGCTGTCGCTCTGTCACCCAGGCTGGAGTATAGTGGCATGGTCCTATCTCACTGCAGCCTCCAATGCCTGGGTTGACACCATCTTCCCACTTCTGCCTCTAGGGTAGCTGGGACCACAGGCACATGTCACCACCACACCCTGGCTATTTTTTTTTTTTTTTTATTTTAGAGATGGGGGTCTTGCTATGTTGCCCAGGCTGGTCTCAAACTCTTGGCCTTAAGTGATCCTCATGCCTCAGCCTCCTGAGTAGCTGAGACTACAGGCGTGCATCACTACACCTGGCTAATTTTTTTTAAAAAAATTTTTTGTAGAGCTGGAGTCTTGCTATGTTGCCCAGGCCGGTCTCAAACTCCTGGCCTAGAGTGATCCTCCTGCCTTCACCTTCCAAAGTGCTGGAATTACAGGCATGAGCCACCATGCAAGGCCTCAACAAATATCTATTGAATGTTTAGTATGTTCCAAAGACTGTTCTAGGCTCAGGAGATTTAGCAAAAAGCCAAATGGACGCAAATCCCTGCACTCGTGGGAAGGACAGGTAATAAAACAAACAGCTAAGTAAATAAATTGTACAGTCTGTTAGAAGGCAAAAGAAAGAATGGAGACAAACTAGGAAAGGGATTAGGAACAGGGGGAGCAGGAGGCGGGCAGGTGAGAGGAGTTGCTATTTTTAAGAAAGGTGGTTAGAAAAGATCTCACTAATAAGGGTACATCTGAGCAGGGACCTGAAAAGGTAAGAGCTTGATTCCTACTGGTATCTGGAGGAGGGCCTTCCAAGCAGAGGGAAGTGCAAAGGCCCTGGGGCTAGCACAAGCCTAAAGACAACAGGGTGCCCAGAGCAGAGTAAAAGCGAAGAGGTAGGAAAATTGTGCTGAGTGTAAGCGCCAATCAGCAGGATCAATATCTTTGGAATCTGTTAAAAATGTAAATTATTACACCCTAACCCAAGCTAAGAATCAGAGACCTGGGTTGCAAACAGGAGTGGGGGTAACACTCAAGAATCTATTGTTTCGTGGTTTTTTTTTTTTTTTGAGACCGCATCTCACTCTGTCACCCAGGCTGGAGTGCAGTGGCATGATCTTGGTTCACTGCAATCTCCACCTCCCGGGTTCAAGCAGTCCTCCTGCCTCAGACTCCCAAGTAGCTGGGATTACAAATGTGTGCCACCACACCTAGCTATTTTTTTGTATTTTAGTAAAGATGGGATTTCACCATGTTGGCCAGGCTGGTCTTGAACTCCTGACCTCAAGTGATCTGCCTGCCTCGGCCTCCCAAGGTGCTGGGATTACAGGTGTGAGCCACTGTGCCCGGCCCAGGAATCTATTTTGACTGGTCTTCCAGGGGATTCTCATGTTGGCTCAATTGGCTCTTCTCTCTCTCTCTCTCTCTCTCTCTCTCTCTCTCTCTCTCTCCAGCATTTTGCCTAACCATCAATTTCCATAAGTCTAAATGCCCTCCATGTATAGATATCTCCAACTTTTTTATTGTCCATGCAGAGAGATCTCTCTAAATGTTAACCTTTTGTACCCAATCCCATCTCAACAAATAAGCCTAGGCTGGCACAGTGGCTCATGCCTGTAATCCCAACACTTTGGGAGGCCAAGGCATGAGGATCACTTGAGTTCAAGACCAGCCTGGGCCACTTAGCAAGACCCCATCTTTAAAAAAAAATGTAAAAATAAAAATTAGCCAGGTCTAGTGGTACATGCCTGTAGCCCCAGCTACTCAGGAGGCTGAGACAGGAGGATCACTTGAGCTCAGGAGTTCAAGGTTACAGTGAGCTATGATCACGCCACTGTACTCCAGCCTGGATGACAGTATGAGACCCTGTCTCTAAAACAAACAAATATATAAAAAATTAAATAGCCTATCTTCTTATTTAGTGAAATCAGAACCCTAGAAATTTGATAGCCTGAACCATATTATTCTTTATTAATACATTATTTGCTATTATAATTTGGAGTAGGTCTGACTTCTATGGGGTGGCAGGAGAAATCATTGTCTCCCAAGTCATCACTGGGGGCCAGTTTCCTGCCCTGTCCCAGCTCTGAGAAGCTGACTCACCTGTTCTCCCTGGGGCTGGGAGGTCCTGGGACTCTTACTTCCTGCTCTGGCCCATCCTTTCAATATAGTCCTATTGCTCACTTGGGAGATTGGTAGATTGATGTCACTTGCACATAAACCTTCACAATAATCGATGTTACAATAGGAAAAGGAATATTTGCTGAAAATGTTTTCCATTCTTTTTTGTTTTTTGAGATGAAGTCTCACTCTGTTGCCCAGGCTGGAGTGCAGTGGCATGATCTCAGCTCACTGCAACCTCCACCTCCTGGGCTCAAGAGATTCTTATGCCTCAGCCTCCTGAGTAGCTGGGATTACAGGCACCTGCCAATACGCCTGGCTAATTTTTGTATTTTCAGTAGAGATGAGGTTTCACCATGTTGGCCAGGCTGGTCTCAAACTCCTGACCTCAATTGATCCACCCACCTCGACCTCCCAAAGTCCTGGGATTACAGGCATGAGCCACCACGCCCGGCTCTATTTTTATTAATACATATTTCTGAGTAAATAAACAAAAAAGGCTTGGGGAGAGAGCTAGCCAAAGGTACTTGAGTGTACTTAGAATGTTAACCAATTTTATACTGTGGTACTCGCTGGAATGCAGGTACTCCCAGGGGCTCCAAGGTACTTTAATTAGCTTGTGATGTTTTGATTGATTCTTGTCTGTGTTTCAGAAAGCCTTGCTCTGGGTTTTTGTTGCCGTGAGTTGCAGTCTAAATCATGATTCCCAGCCAGGAAAAATAATAACCAACTATCTAATGTAATGAGAACCCAACAAAACTATAAAACTCGGTTATTTCAAATGACAGAGCTGTTGGTGAAAAAATAACAAAATAAAACACAGTCATTGGATAATTTCTTCATATACCCCGGGGACCCTGGTTTTAAGTACTTGATCGCAGGCCACGTATGAGAGGAGATAGAATTATCCCTTTTTGATTGAAGTGGCTCAGAATTGGCCTCTAATTGACCTGGGAGTAGGAAGCAAAAAGGATTGGGTATAAAAATATAATAGGGTTCACTTGAAACCAGCCAAGCACTTTAACCTGCCCCAGAGGGATCTCTCTCCATTTTTAAAACCTGCTTGACATATGAAAGGAAAAGTTGCCAGTGTTATTCACTATAAACCCAGAAAATGGAATGTAAAGCTATGTCCATATGGTGTAGGTTAGGAACTGATGGAACGACACAGGAGACTATCAATTCCCAGGTGTCTTCCGCTGTAACTGGGACTCCATCCATGGTTAATAGTGAATACAAAGTAATTCTGCGGCCATGTTGCCTGTGACCGCCAGTGTATTTCATGTGTACAGCCTGTGGCAGGCAAGCATGGACAATAAGAGCTCAAGCCTCCAAAGGATGACTCTGGGTTCAAATCTGATCAGCAGAGTCCCCTCAGGCATGTGGCTTCGTTTTCTTTTTTGTTATAGAGACAGGGTCTCGTTCTGGCACCCAGGCTGGAATGCAGTGGTGTGATCATAGCTCACTGCAGCCTCAAACTGCTGGACTGAAGCAATCCTCCCACCTCAGTCTGCCAGAAAAAGTGCTGGAGTTACAGGTGTGAGCCACCACACCTGGCCCACTTCACCTTTTTACATCCCAAGTTCCTTGTCTGTAGAAAAGGGATAGAACAGTTTCCACTTCATAGGAATCCCATGATGATTAAATTAAAGTTTGGAAAGCTCTAGCACTGCCTAATACAGAGTACATACTCACCACAATGTTAGTTGTTCATTATTATCAGTTGTGTGGTTTTGGAAACAATATGTGTTGAACCCATAGTCTTCATAAGGCTGGCAATAGATATTATCAGGCTTATTTTATTTTGTTTTATAAACAGGGTCTTGCTCTGTCACCCAGGCTGGAGTGCAGTTGTGAGATCACAAACTTCTGAGCTCAAGTGATCCTCCCACTGCATCCTCCCAAGTAGCTGAGACTACAGGTGCAAACCCAGCTAATTTTTAAATTTTTTTTGTAGAGACGGGTCTCGCTATGTAGCCCAGGCTGGCCTCAAATTCCTAGCCTCAAGTGATCCTCCCACCTCGGCCCTCCAAAGAGCTGGGATTACAGGTGTGAGCCACTGTGCCCAGCTCCCAGGCTCATTTTAAAGGTGACAAACAGCTTCAATAAGAGGCTCATTCAAGGTTGCCCTGGAAAAGGAGTCCAAGACTGCCCAATGGTATTAGCTCCAAGGACAGGATTATACAACCCAGCTTCAGGTCCTCCCTTACCTTGTCTCCTGTCCTCAGCTCGGCAGGTGCACAAAGGCTTGAGTGGGAGAGATCTTTCTCCACCAACAGTGAGACCCTCACAAAGATCAGAGCTAAGCCATCGTCTCTTAATTGTCCCATGTATCCTCCAAGCTGGTCAGAGAAGCTGTGACTCAAATCCTAGAGTTAAGAACCTGGCACTTGTTATTAATGGAGAAGACAAAATTTTTGCTCCCTCACTTTGGGCATACACACAAAATTACGTTAATTTATTTCTCTAAACCCAATTAAATTTGACTACATCCTCACTCATGGGGATGGCAAGAATTTACATCCTCTTCCCTCTCTCTCAGGCCACCTTGGACCTCTAAACAGGGAAGTGGTCTCTTGTTATCAATTTTTTTTTTTGAGATGGAGTCTCTCTCTGTCACCCAGACTGGAGTACAGTGGTGCAATCTCAGCTCACTGCAACCTCCACCTCCTGGGTTCAAGTAATTCTCCTGTCTCAGCCCCCCGAGTAGCTGGGACTACAGGCACGCCCCACCACACCCAGCTGACTTTTATCTTTTTAGTAGAGACTGGCTTTCACTGTATTATCCAGGCTGGTCTCAAACTCCTGACCTCAGGTGATCCGTCCACCTCAGCCTCCCAAACTGCTGGGATTACAGGCATGAGACACCGCACCCAGCCTCTTGTCATCAGTCTAATAGAGTTGCCACTAAGGTGCTTGGGGCAAAAGGACTGGCCGTTCATTTTGAGGCCAGACTCCAACCCTCTTGACTGAACTCCAGGATCCTTTGCTGTGCCTAAGACACATATCTTAGTTTTTGGTTTTTTTTTTTTTGAGTCAGAGTCTCTGTCTGTTGCTCAGGCTGGAGTGCAATGACGGATCTCGGCTCACTGCAGCCTCCGCCTCCCGGGTTCAAGCAATTCTCCTGCCTCAGCCTCCCGAGTAGCTGGGATCACAGGCAGCTGCAACCACACCTGGCTAATTTTTTGTATTTTTAGTAGAGACGGGGTTTCACCATGTTGACCAGGCTGGTCTTGAACTGCTGACCTCAGGTGATCCACTTCACTTGGAATCCCAAAGTGCTGGGATTACAGGCGTGAGCCACTGCACCTATGTGTCTAAATTCTAAGACACATATCTTAGAATTTAGCTCCCAACTCACAGGCCATGCACTGGCCTATCAGGTTGCCTGCCCACTCTTGAGGCACTCAGCAGGCATAGGGTCTCATGTCATCTGCCCATCATGTAGAGATGTTCTCTCTTCCTTCTTTTGGGGGTGCTATCACCCTTCTCCATCCCTTCCTACCTCCCCCATTTCCAAACCTCAGAGCACCTCTCCTCTCTTTAAGAGTTCAGCTCTTTCCAAAATAAAGCTCCTTCAGTCTGTGTAAGAGAAGCAAGTGTTACCCCAGGTATTCAGCTCTCCAAATCCTGCTGACCCACTGAAATAACAAAAAGAAAAGTATTTCTGCTGCTTCTTTCTTCTCCGGCAAGGACAGCAAAACACAAGGCAAAGGCCCATAAACCAGGCTGCCATGTTTCTCTTTTCAGAAAGAGTCTTCGAAAAGTATTAAACTCAAGCTGAAAATGGAAGCCCTCTAAATTCTTTAATCACAACTACACGTTAGGGCTGGTCAGCAAACCAACACTTTGCAAAAGATTCTTTGATTCATAGCCACTTATGCCTAGTGTTCCATTTTTGGAATGCCATGTAACTGAACAATGGGACATAATAAAAATTTTCTCTCTTCAAATTCTTGTTTCTTGAATTTTTCTAGGTAATATATATGAATTTCACGCAAAAATTCAAAAATTTGCAACCTCAGGCATAAACGGGTTAAACCTTTGCAAGTAGCTGCCTGAATTCTCAGTGTAGAATCGGCTACTCTTTGGGGAACAGACCATTGTGAAGTTTTGACTGGCAAAGCTTTGCATCTGTCAATTCCAAGGATAACCACTGGTGAAACAGGAAATCTATTTCTTTCATGTTTTCATTTCCAGGTAACTTAAGTTCCAATTTTATTTTATTCATCAAGTTTTACCATGACGTATTTCTTTTCTTTCTTTTTTTTTTTTAACTTCAAGTTCTGAGACACATGTGCAGAACTTGCAGGTTTGTTACATAGGTATAATGTGCCATGGTGATTTGCTGAACCTATTAACCCATCATCTAGGTTTTAAGCCCCGCATGCATTAGGTATTTGTCCTAATGCTCTCCCTCCCCTTGCCCCTCAGCCCCTGACAGGCCCCTGTGTGTGATGTTCCCCTCCCTGTGTCCATGTGTTCTCATTATTAAACTCCCACTTATGAGTGAGAACATGCGGTGTTTGTTTTTCTGTTCCTGTGTTAGTTTGCTGAGAATCATGGCTTCCAGCTTCATCCACGTCTCTGCAAAGGACATGAACTCATTCTTTTTTATGGCTGCATAGTATTCCATGGCGTATATGTGCCACATTTTCTTTATCCAGTCTATCATTGATGAGCATTTGGGTTGGTTCTAAGTCTTTGCTATTGTAAATAGTGCTGCAATAAACATATATGTGCATGTGTCTTTATAGTAGAATGATGTATAATCCTTTGGGTATATACCAAGTAATGGGTTTGCTGGGTCAAGTGGGATTTCTGGTTCTAGATCCTTGAGGAATTGCCACACTGTCTTCCACAATGGTTGAACTAGTTTACACTCCCACCAACAGTGTAAAAGCGTTCCTGTTTCACCACAGCCTTGCCAGCACCTGTTGTTTCCTGACTTTTTAATAATCGCCATGCTAACTGGCATGAGATGGTATCTCATTGTGGTTTTGATTTGCATTTCTCTGATGACCAGTGATGACGAGCTTTTTTTCATATGTTTGTTGGCCACATAAATGTCTTCTTTTGAGAAGTGTCTGTTCATATCCTTTTCCCACTTTCTGATGGGCTTGTTTGTTTTTTTCTTGTAAATTTGTTTAAGTTCCTTGTAGATTCTGGATATTGGACCTTTGTCAGATGGGTAGATTGCAAAAATTTTCTCCCATTCTGTAGGTTGCCTGTTCACTCTGATGATAGTTTCTTTTGCTGTGCAGAAGCTCTTTAGTTTGATTAGATCCCATTTGTCAATTTTGTTGCAATTGCTTTTGGTGTTTTAGTCATCATGACCTATTTCTGTTAGTACTTCAAATTCTTCAAATACAGCTTTTCTTCCCTCAATTCCTATTTATTCCCAGTCCAGGCCCCCAAGCACAAAAGGTTTTGGGAGGGGTAAAGAGATCTTGTGCCAGGTACTAGTTCTGGTTGTGGGGATACAGTGAAAACATGGCACATACATACCATGGAATACTATGCAGCCTTAAAAAAAGAATGACATCATATCCTTTGCAGGGACATGGATGGAGCTGTAGGCCATTATCCTTAGCAAGCTAACACAGGAGGAAACCAAATTCTGCATGTTCTCATTTATAAATGGGAGTTAAACGACGAGAACAGATGGACACATAGAGGGGAACAACACACGATGGGGCTTGTCACAGGGTAGAGGGTGAGAGGAGGGAGAGGATCTGGAAAAATAACTAATGGGTAATAGGCTTAATACCTCAATGACAAAATAATTTATACTACAAACCTCTATGACGCTTGTTTACCTATGCAACAAACCTGCACGTGTACCCCTGAACTTAAATATGATTTTTTTAAAAAGCCCCAAAAGGTTTATGCTTATTCAGCCAGACCCTGTTCTAAGTGCTTTACATATATTAACTCATTTAGTCCTCATAACAGCCCTACAAGGTAGGCAATATTATTGTCCCCATTTCATAGATGAGTGTTCTCAACTGAGGCACAGAGAGGTTAAGAAACTTGCCTAAGCTTGCACAGCTAGTAGGTGGCCCAGGCAAGATTCAAGCCCAGGCAGAATGGCTTCAGTCTGTGCCCTTCACACACGGCTGTGAATCCTGATGGTGGCTAAGTGTTAAGAAAAAAATAAACAGGATGGTAACACATTAAGTACCTGGCAGAAACCATTCCCCGTGTGCTGGTCACCGAAGGTTATCTAAGAGGCAGCATTTGAGCTAGAACCTGAAAGACGACCAGGAGCCAGCTACCCAAAAAGTGGGGTAGGGAGCAGGGCCTGGCCTTCCAGGCAGGGGAAGCAGGAAATGTGAATAATATGTGATGAAGACAAAGAGGATGTGGCAGGAGCAGTGAGTAGCCACCCGCAGTCCTTAAGCAGAGCAGTGATGTGATCCGAGCTCTTTCTCCAGCCTGGGCTGCTGGGTGATCTGTGGTTGCGTGACCACCTGGAACATATGGAGCCCTGGAAGAAGGTTCTGTAGCTGGAGGGTAGGGGGTGACATGATTTCGGGTGGGGCCGGGTGGCAAAAGTAAGACCGGATGGCCAGGGGGGCCTGGTACTCAGGACCTTATAGCCATCTGAAGGAATATGGACTTTTTGTCCCTAAAGCCAGGGAAGCCCTGAACAGGTTTTTAACGGAAGTTATGGGATCAGATCTGGGATTTAGGAGAATCGCTCCAGCTGGAGTGGAGAATGCATCTGAGAGAGATAAGATCAGCACCCATTCACAGAGCTGCTGGAGACATCCTAGTGAAAGATGATGTGCCCTGAGCATGCCTGGGGACAGCAGTTGCTCACTCAGCTCCGGGCACTGTTGGGATAAGGGGCTGCCCTCATGACTTTTCAAGGGGTAGTTATGAGGACAGGCTCCGTGATCAGGTGAGGAATGAGAGAAACGAGGGAGGGAAATGAGCCCTCTATCCCTGTTTCTGGCTTTGGGGAGGAGGGAGCCTGCTGTTTCCTAAGAGAGGGAGCCTGGAGGCAGGATTGGCCAGTGAGGCAAGTTCAGTTTAGGACATACAGAAGATGTCAGTGGCCAAGGCAGAAAGCAGTAGGTGTAGATGTGGGTAGAATTCAACAAGTCATCTAAGGATGGAAACAAAATATTGGAAGATAAATGTATGTCTGAGGTGGGTGCGGTGGCTCATGCCTGTAATCCCAGCACTTTGGCCAGGCAAGTGGATCACCTGAGGTCAGGAGTTCAAGACCAGCCTGGCCAACATGGCGAAACCCAGCCTCTACTAAAAAATACTAAAAAATTAGCCGGTCCTGGTTGGTGCCTGTAATCCCAGTTACTCAGGAGGCTGAGGCAGAATAATCGCTTGAACCCAGGAAGAGAGGCTGCAGTGAGCCAAGATTGTGCCACTGCACTACAATCTGAGTGACAGAGACAGACTCTGTCTCAAAAAAAGAAAAAAAAAATTGTTGTAGGTCTGAACATTTCCTCATTGTCCATTACTAGGTGTTGTAGTCAAAACAAATCAGGACTAGAACTGGTCTGCATGCAAAGAAACAATATGCCCTCTGAGGACCTCAGAACACAAGGAGATGGGCTCCAATTGCATTATCAAAAAATGGGGCTTTGCACTAGAATAAGCCTCACACACTTTAGAGAGGTACCTGAGAATCCCATTCAAATCTGGCTTCAGATCATCAAGTCTCCAGTCAGCTTGAAATAACACAGGTAGTTAAGACCAGCCTAGGCAACATGACAAAATCCCATCTCTACAAAAAATACAAAAATTAGCAGGGCGTGGTGGGGTGTGCCTGTGGTCCCAGTTACTTAGGAGGCTGAGGCAGGAGGATCACTTGAGCCCAGGACGCGGAGGTTACAATGAGCCGTGATCACACCACCACACTCCAGCCTGGGTGACAGAGTGAAACTCTGTCTCTATAACAAACAAACAAACACAAAACAGGTAGTCCTTAACACCAGCGTTCGACTTTTTCTCCAATGCTAACTGTATACCCAATTCCCTTTCTATTGATGGTGAGGCCTTTTGAACTGTTAAAAATTTTTACCAGCGTTGTTTAGAAAACAACACAGGACCTGACTGGAAAAAGGTATAATTTTCAGTCAGCTGGAAGGTAGGATGCGAGCGATTTCTTTTTTATTACGAGGTTTGTAAGTCCTCAGAGCCTACCGGTCTCCTGAAAATGATGTTTCCAGAGCTACCAAGTACTAGATTAACCATGGTGGGGGGCAAACCAGTCTCTCCCCTGAAGAGTGGATGGGTGCAGGTTGGAAATTCTAGAGAAAGACTTTACCCAGAAACAAGTCGGCTTTTGCTAAGTGGAGGCTCTTGCCAGCATCCCCTTTTATTTTATCACCGTGTTTTGACAATTCATGAAAAAAAAATGTGTCTAAGAGCAAATTGAGCTCCTCAAGCAATAAACATTTAGACATACCCTGTGAATTGAGTTATTGTTCTTGGTGGGGAATCTTCCCAGAGTTTGTTTCTCTTTTTTGGAAAGAGAACGTGTCAGCCTGTTTTCCTCCCCCGGGTCTCTCGCAATGGAAGTCTCCCTCTCCTAGTCATTGTCGCGAAGCCTTGACAATAGCCTCATGTCTCGGTTATCCTGCAGCAACTTCCATTGAAGAGTTGAGGGGAGATTAAAATTCAATACAATTGGACTAGATCGAGGGGTAAGAGCTGTGCCTTCAGCCAAGGGAGCTGCTGTCTCCGGGCTCGCAGGGTAGGAGAGGGCCTCGCGCAGTGGCTTTGGGTGGGTTTTGTGGGGGAGCCAGGGGTCCCCCGCTTGGGGACCTCCGTGCTGGGCATCCCGCACGCTTTGGACGCGCGCAGCCTCACCGGGAGCGAACTTTGTCTGGCCTGCGGGTGCCGCGGAGAGGGGCTAGGAAGCCGAGCCAGCTCTGGGGGAGACTGGGGGCGTCCCTGGCTTTCTAGGGGGGCGGGGGAGCGCATTGTTGTCCAGGATCGGGCGGCGCTCGGAGGCCCCGCGGCGGGCGGTGGCGGTGGCGGCGGCGGTGGCGCGCGGTGCCCGCCTAGCACCCGACCTAGCGGCGCGCCGGGGGCTGGCTCGGGGCGCGCTGGGCGCACCATGCGGCGGGCCGGGCGCGGGCGAGGGGCGGGCCGGCGGCGGGGCTCCCTGGCGCCGGGCCAGGCTCGGCGCGAGAGGCGCGAGCGGACTATGGGCTGACGCCCAGGGCCCGCGGCGGGGGCGGCGGCGGGGACGGGGCGGGGGCGCGCCAGCTGCGGGCGCCAAGGCCGCCCAGTAGGCCAAGGGCCTGCGCCCGGGCGAATGGGACGCCTGTTCCGGGGTACCAGCCGCTTCCAGTCTGAAGTTCCTCGGCTCCCTTGGAAGCGCAAAAAATAAAAGGTAACGTGTCTTTGTTTCCCGGTCGCGGTGGCAGGGAGGCGACTGACGGCAGCCCTTCGCCTTCCGTGTTTTCACGCTGGGCCAGGGAAAAGGGACGCGCCGCTTCTTCTTTACTGGGGGCCTGGAGTCGTTTATTTCGCGTATGTTACAGTTTTTAAATGCAAACCCCACGTGGGGCACATACTGTGCGTTCTTCTGCAACCCTCCCCTCGGCACACACACACATACTTTCCTTGGGCACCTCAGTCCCACGCTGTCTGAATCTACCCGGAGAGATAGGAAAGGACATGGCTTTAGGCAGAGCTGGGTGGGCTTTTTTTAAAACCATTTTTTGAGAGTGACAGGGGAGCCCTTTCCTTTGGGTGCAGGACAAGGCGTTTCAGACAAGGGTGGCGGGGGCCGGCAGCAGATCGCCGCTGCCCGGGGCTGCTAAGATGGACTGCTTTTTACATTCCAAATGGCTGCAGCAAGTTTGATGCAGAGAAAAACGGACGCTCGGAAGGGGAGGAGAACAGAAGGGAACCCCCTTTAGTACGTGCTCATTTAAAATGGGCTAAATGCAGTGCTTCTATATTGGAGGCAGCTGCTCAAATGTTGGTGCACGTTGAATTCAGAAAAGATTCCCGGTGCTGCACCGAGAAAGCTGTGTGGGCTGCCTGTGTGTAACGAACGACTTGCTGCCTTTTTCTCCAGTACCCTGTTAGCAGAGTAACTGCTCGTAGATTCAGGCGTATTCTGCGAAATTTCCAAGGGATGGCTGTGCTAATAATAGGTCTGGCGGCGGCTTCTTAATAGACATCCTCATTCTGAACGATGCAGCCATGCCAGCCCCCCGGGAAGTGCAGCTTGCTGAGAAACGAGAACCAATGCCCGCAAAGGACTCCCTGACCCCACCATGAATGGATGCGGCTCTGGCTCCCCTATGAATGGAGCATCCCAATGGAGACGCTGCTACTGCTGTTTCTGGCTTCTTTCAGTTTGAATGCTCCTCACAGATAGTGATGAAAGGGGTTGCTCTGAAAACCTAGACAGGCACATTTCTAAGTCTGAGCTGGTCAGTGGTGACAGCCTGTTCTATCGGGAATACATCTGCCTTGACCTGATTGAGGGTTCAGCTGCTGGTACCCCCCTTCCACCTCTGCATCCGTAAGTCGTCCTTTTCCACCAGCATGACTGATCTGTGGGAAAGCACCGCTCAGAGAGCCCGGGACAAACTGCTGACTTCATCCCGGGAAGCCACTGCTGACCCTGGGGAAGTACCTTAGCAGCTGGATACAGTAACCTGTCCCTTAGACTTCATGAAACTTAGCTGGGTATGCTGTCCTTCAAATGTGCAGCAAAGTGCTTTTGCATGGGGGGCAGCAGTCGGGGAGAGGAAGACACATTTCATTGTTTTGTTTTTGGTCTTTAAATTGCATCAAACCCATTCATAGCATTAAGCCCCATTTATGTTGGAGTGTGACTTGGACAGAGCCAGAAGACCAAAGCTTCAAGTCAACAGAAATCTGGTTTGGTTCTCAAAGTGTTACTTGTCTCTTGCAACCTAGAAGGTTAGAAGATGAGCCAGTTTGTACATTGTCTTCTGTTAGATCCATTCTGTTGCAAAGGAAGTTTGGGTTTATTTAGGGCACAGCAGGAATGAGGGTCCTGTGGCAAATAGGTTTGAATCCACTTGGTCCCGAGAAGTTAAATAGCTGCAATTAATTTCATTGGAGGCAACATTTGGACATGCTTTGAAATCAACGCTATATTGTCCAGCCAGTGAATACAATGTTGCCTCCAGATAAGTTGGAAAGAAGTAATGACTGGTGTATAAAGTTGTGTGGGCAGAGGTAATGTTTTAGGGAGAAAAAATTAAATTCTTATTCTTTCATTAAAGGGGAATTGTTTTAGTAGGAATCAGGATCAGAAAATCTCTCCACCCTCTTTTGTTCTGACCAAGTGTGATCTGCCGCTGCTATTGCTATATTGTTTTTGGCATTTGTCTTGAAATAATTTTATTAATAAGACTTGTTATTTATGGCACAGGTTCTCTTTGTAATTTGTAGACATTGTTATCAAGTCCCCTGATAACCTAGCAGGTGGCTGGTGCCATTAGCATGATCTTGTCATTGGGGAAACTGAGACCCCTTGAGGTTCAGTGAGTTGCTGATTTCATAATCCATGAGAACAGCATCCCAGATGTGCACAGCCCTCGATGTTATTGTCACAGCAAAGTTATAGCCTGAGGTCAAAGGGAAAGACATCCAGTGCTTGGTTCTGGAACTTGGGGAGAGAGCTCTGTGGAATAGCAGATATGCAAGAGTTGCCAAGGAAAGAGCTCTTGAGTAAACCTTAAGGAGTGGATGGAAAAAGTGGGATTGGTTTGTGATGTGAAAGAAAGGGATATGGAAGGTTCAGAAGATCTCATATTGAGGGGACTTGCCAGGCTACCTTTGTCTTTAAGTCAGTGTTGGGTGAGACCACCATCAAAGGTCATTACTGCCTTTACTGCGTGAATATACCACTTGTATTCACATCGTTTATGCTGGTGTGTGTGTGTTTGCATCCGCACGTGCGTGCAGCATGCTTGTAGTTCAATTCACGTGTCCAGCAAGCCATATACTTACCCCTCATAAGACTTGCGTTTAGCCTGACGCATCATACTGAATGAAAGTATAATGGAGCAATTTACAATCTAAAGCTTTGTTCTTAGATATTTTTGCATATTTTAAGAAAAGGAACAGTATAACTTTTGAAGAATTCCTAGTTCAATATGTCAAAATGAGAAATAGACATGCTAACAGTTAACCAGCTTATGAAGTTCTTTTAAACTACTCTCCATAGAGTATTAGAATGTCTGAGTCTGGGGTCAGCAGTAACTTCAATTCATATGTCTTATTTTTTGGATAGCACCTGATATGATAACATTTGTGACAGAATTTCTCTTTTCTGGTTTATTTGTTGTGTAAAATCTCAGCGTCTTAGAAGCAATTTCTGGGACCCCATAAGAAAGCAATAGGGTGATGATCTTCTAATGATTCTTCAGTCTAAACTCCAAAAACTACATTCCTCTTGAGCTAAAACAAGAGCTCTCTTACCTTAATAGAATCAGCAAGTAACTCAGTCCCATGTGTCCTCATGACCTCCCCAGGACACTGCATTTTTATCCGTTCACCCCACCTTACCCATTTCTGATTCTGCGCTGTCCACTTCTCTCTGGAAATGTCATGAAAGGGACAACAACAACAAAAAGATGTTGGATGTCTCTGAAAAGTTAGGCATTGATGTAAGAAAAGGAAATAAAGGGATCATCGCATCAATTGTGGTGGGTATGTAGATATTTGGGTTTTTCTTCCAATAGCAAAATCAGAGTCAGAGAATCTTGGAAAAGTGGCTACTAAAAATCTGATCTTGTGGGGAAAGGCATGCTGGATTTTATCTTGAGGTGTTCATTCCAGCCATAATCAGACTGAAGTACATCAGTAGTATTTTCCAATGTTTAGTTGTTGTTTTTCCCAGAGCATTTCATCTCCAGAGTTGGTACAATAGCTCTTGGAACTTTGGGCTTCGGAGTCACGATTGCACACAAAGGCCAGACGGTTTCACTGCTCTCTTCTGCAAAAAGTTTTCCGAATCAGCATAAATCCAGCTTATCAAAAATTCTCTCCACAGCAGTTTCATTTTAGTTCCCTAAATCCATCAGCTGCCACCCTTTCCGTTGTCTCATGGAATCAGCACATCCTTCTCTTATAAGGAATAATTTAGACACACCCTTACATTGGAAGTAACCAGCTCTACCACAAGTGGCATTCTTTTAAAAATCTCTATCACTGTTCCTCTCTTACTTTTACAGAAGATGATCAGAGCTGGTGCTACTGTTTAGTACATTGCGCTAATGCTTATTTGGGGGGCTAATGAGTGTCTGTGTGTGTTCAGTTTTTTTGTTTGTTTGTTTTTTGTTTTTGTTTTGTTTTCAGATGGAGTCTTGCTCTGTCACCAGGCTGGAGTGCAGTGGTGCAATCTCGGCTCACCGCAACCTCTGCCACCCTGGTTCAAGTGATTCTTCTGCCTCAGCCTCCCAAGTAGCTGGGAATACAGGCACGTGCCACTACGCCCAGCTAATTTTTGTATTTTTAGTAGAGACGGGGTTTCACCATGTTGGCCAGTATGGTCTCGATCTCCTGACCTTGTGATCTGCCCACTTCAGCCTCCCAAAGTGCTGGGATTACAGGCGTAAGCCGCCGCACCCGGCCTCAGTTCTTAACTATATCAGTGGAAATTGGGCATTTTCTTCCCAAAGATAAACATTCTTCATCTTCCACTTGAAGATGGAAGTCACTGCTAAGAATAAAAGCCACAACTGCTGGAAAGAAATGGAGGACTATGGGGGATCAGGTTCAGGTCAGTGGCCTTATTACTACCAAAAAATCAAGAAGAAATGAGTGGTAGTCTAAGTTTGAATCAAATCAGAACCTCTCTACAGATGTACAAGCATAATTAATTCTAATTCAGAGAAGTTCCTTGTAGGCTCTAGCTTGTTAGGAAGGGCGATCTCTATCCTGTGTGATGTTTTCTGGCTTTTTGTTTTAAAGATAGAGCTCCAGCCATTCAATGATACAATACAAGAAGAAAAGTGTTGTCTGTGGTCAAGAGCATTGGTACATCCATACCCTTTGCCCCAAACTCTGACTTACATTCACATGTTCCTTTTTGCTCCTGCCTTCTTAGCAATTATTTGCCAATCCATGGCTACTGCATACGTTTTGTTTGCATGCACTTACTACATTAACTCGCTGCTCGTGTTGAGCACTCCCCGGACCCTGATTGTATAAGCAAATCGCTGAGTGAACGTATCAGACCACACTCCAACATGGATCTGTTTAGACTTCAGAAACCTGAAAAACCAGCCAAGCATGGTGGCACGTGCCTGTGTCCCAGATACTCCAGGAGGCTAAAACGGGAGGATTGTTTGAGTCCAGGAGTTGGAGGTTACAGCGAGCTATGATTGCACCAATGCACTCCAGCCTGGGCAACAGAGGGAGACCCTGTCTCTAAAAAAATAAAAATAAAGGAAAAAAAAGAAAGAAATCTGGAAAACCCCAGGGGTCTAAAGCACAGTGTCACTTGTTAGGCCCACCTGTGTCAAAACTTTTCTTAGTCTATACTGTGGTGTGGCTCCTCTTCCTCAGTTAGCAATACATTACCAACCTTAAAGTCCGGAGTCCTGGTCCTAATGCAGAATACCAAACCTTTTAATGATATTTTTCACTTCAAATTAGCCAAAGCCTCTCCCTGCACACTTGAAGCTATCACTCCACAATTTCCTGTGGGATTAGCCTGTTCTTTGGTGATGCAGCCCTCTTTGCGAGGCTTTTGCCTCTCTTTGTCCTTGCTGTATGGGGAATGCATAAAAAAAGGAAATAAAAATGGCAGGTAATGGGGAATTAGATTGATAATGCATGACAGGGAATGGAAATAATAATCGGTGAGTTGCCAGGCTGTGCCATTCATAACCAGAAAATGCACCATTACGCTCTCGCCACATGCCCGGGAAGAAGTACACAGATGTGACAAACCCAAACTAGGAAGCCAGACAGTGTGGGTCCTCCAGAGCTAGACGACATACCTACCAATAGCCGGAGAGTCTAGCGCTGGCTTGCCCATCTCCTACTCCCACTGGCCAGCCCTGATAAGTATCTGATATTTATTTCTCTGTTGCCCAGAGAGAGAGAGAGAAAAGGAGAGAGGGGAGGGTGATGAGGACATGAAGCAGACACTGATGGAGCACAATGGGGAGCAGTGTTTGGCCTTCTCAATCCCCTTTTATTGGGCTGCTTGAGTGTTTTGTAACAGAAGAACTGCAGAGTGACCAGTAGCACAGATGTAGCCTGCAGGTCTTGGCAGGAGGGGAGAACCATGTACAGAAGGCAGTTGTAACAAGGGCTACTGTTAGCAAGGGCTGCAGCCACGGCTGCAGGGCTGCCCATCACAGTCAATGCCTGGTGCAGTCTACAAATCACGTGCATATGTGATCTGGGGGTTATCCAGCCAATCAAACATTTTAGAGAGATGGTGCTTTAGGAATGAAAGGGGGTATCTAGATCATTTTTGCAAATGAGGAAGAGCTTACAGGCATTGAGGGACCTCGCCCTGGTCTCAGCTGCTGCGCCAACACTGGTGTCCCTGACTCCTGACGTGGATCTGCGTGGTGCAACCTGGCATGGCAAACAGAGAGGGGAGGATGGCACCATCTCACCCTGGGTTTGGTCATCTAACCAGCTCTGCCACTGCTTATGTGGCCTTGGGTGAATTACTGAGTCTCTCTGAGCCTTGGTTGCTTTATTTATAAGTGACATTCGGAGGAGCAAATTAGTTAATACCTGCGAAGCGCCTAACTCTCAAAAAGTATGGGAGACTCTTTTTTCTGGAGAGATGGGATCTTGCTATGTTTCCCAGGCTGGTCTCCCAGGCTGGCCTCAAACGATCCTCCTTCCTTGGCCTCCCCAAGCCCTGGGATTACAGGCATGAGCTACTGCATTCGGCAAGGAGACATCTCTAGAATAAGAGATTTTGTCTTTATATTTCCCCCTCTCCAACCTTGTTTACTTATATTACTGGAAGGCTTAACGTTGCTAACTTTGGGGGGGATATGATCCCATCAAGGTAGAAGAAGCCAGCTGGCTGTGGAAGTGGAGGTGCTACTCAAATAAATGGTGCATCCTCACTTATAATACTGAAATGAATTTTATAGACAGAAAGTAGTATACGTGGACAAATGTTAGCTCTGATATTTCACAAGTGTCACCTAGCCTTCCAGAAAGGGTTCTGCAGATAAAGTCATGACCCTAGCCATTCTTACCTTGTTGGGAACAGGGAAGATTTGTGAAGATGGCAGGTGGCAGGATGTAATAGAGTCTTCTAGCTGTGAAAAGGAATTAGGGTCTATCACCGGGAGCAGATGAGAGGGCCCAGGGCTCTACTACATCTGGGTCTCCAGGGAGTCCTGGAACATTAAGGTAGAGAAAGTCGGTGGGGGGAGGGGAAGGAAGAAAAGACAGATGACTTTGCCTTTGACCCAGTGGATTATATCACCAATTTCTAAGAATTTCTAAAATTCTTTAATTTTCAAAAATGATCGGAAAAAGCTTTTATCTTGAAAAAATTCTAGAAAAGATATAAGAATTACCGAGATTATGTCAATGAATGGCAATTACATCCTTTTCTGAACAAAAAAGGCAACACTGTAATCACCCCATAATGTTATTTGTCTACTTCCCATTTATTGCCATTAATTAGGAAGATTTTCAACTCCTATTTATTTATTATATTCCACCAAAGTCATTAATGCAACAAGTTAATGGCAGAAATAAGCCTAGATCCTGAATATACGGGATACCTTTTGGGGAGTGTGTGTGTGTGTGTGTGTGTGTGTGTGTGTGTGTGTGTTTCGTTTCCATTGCGTCAACCACTCAACCACCGTGAAAATACTGGGATAGTTTCCTTGTAGTTCGAGAAGTCAACGTGTCAATTTGCATAATGTTCATCGAAAAAATTTTAAGCACTTAATAACCTTCTAAATGTTAAATAAAGTCAGAGCAAGAGATCATCTGTCTTCTGGAGACTGATTAAACAGTCACACACAGGCAGCAGAAGATAAACATTAAGCAAATATGCAAACAGGGAGAGTATTTATAGAACATTATATCTGCGTCCAAGACTA
This sequence comes from Pongo pygmaeus, assembly GCF_028885625.2. Taxonomy (NCBI): domain Eukaryota; kingdom Metazoa; phylum Chordata; class Mammalia; order Primates; family Hominidae; genus Pongo; species Pongo pygmaeus. The sequence goes on along the minus strand of NC_072381.2, from coordinate 14,034,074 downwards.
GGATATATTTTCGGTGAGCCCTGAGGGACAGCTTATGGCCATCTTTTGCCTAGACAGGGTGGAGTGTGTCTGTCATTTGATGGAGAAATTATAAGCTGGTATTTGTTTGTGGTTCCTTCCTTACTTTATTGTGGAAAATATGGCTTTTGTCATCCACAACAATTTAGTTCGTTTGCCTTCCTGTTCCTAAAGTTGTAAATTAGTCGATAGAGATATTGTGCCATATAGAAATCTGCAACTTCCAAGTGGGAAAGATATCCAAATACTCAGAGAATATGAGAATACTATCCAAAAACACAGTACTTTGTTTCTTGTTTTTTTTTCTGTTTGTTTTTTTGAGACAAAGCCTGTCGGCCAGGCTGGAGTGCAGTGGTACAATGTCAACTCGCCGCAACCTCCGCCTCCCAGGTTCAAGCAATTCTCCTGCCTTAGCCTGCCGAGTAGCTGGGATTACAGCCACGCATCACTACACCCAGCTAATTTTTTTGTATTTTTAGTAGAGACGGGGCTTCACCATGTTGGCCAAGCTGGTCTTGAACTCCTGACCTCAGGTAATCTGCCCGCCTCAGCCTCCCAAAGTGCTAGGATTACAGCTGTGAGCCACCGCGCCTGGCCAGTACTTTGTTTCTTAAGCAGCTAGATCCTCCTTTGCTTCTTGCCAGTGAAACTGACCACGCTCCTAGAGAACAGACAAAACTCAACTAAAAAATTCCATAAATTGGCTGGGTGCAGTGGCTTATGCCTGTAATCCCAGCACATTGGGAGACCGAGGCGAGAGGATCACTTGAGGACAGAAGTTCGAGACCAGCCTGGCCAACATGGCAAAACCCCATCTCTACAAAAAATACAAAAATTAGCCGGGTGTGGTGGCATGCACCAGTAGTCCCGGCTACTTGGGAGACTGAGGTGGGAGGATTGCTTGAGCCCAGAAGGCAGAGGTTGCAGTGAGCCGTGATAGTGCCACTGCACTCCAGCCTGGGTGACAGAACGAGAGTGTGTCTCAAAAAAAAAAAAAAAAAAAAAAAACCAAAAAATTATACTGTGGCTTTTGGTTTTGTATTGGATGTAGATAAAAGTCAATACGCGAGTGTTCATTTGTAGGAAAGATGGGGTGGAGGAACTCAAGTATCGTGGCTTGCCCTGCTGGCTGGGCAATGAGGATGAAGAGGGCACATGGCATCTGCCCTGTGCCTTCCCAGCAGACCTTTCCTGAAGGAGCCTGTCCATCTATCTGGCTTTGAAATGGCTGATTCTGGGTTTGGCTACTTACCAGTGTTCCCTAAATACTATTCCCCAAAGCAACCCCACTGGGTAGGATTCCAGAGCTTACAAATGCTTTGCTGTTTCCCTTTGTGATTACTGGTCCCACCTGTGGTTTTCTCATTACTCCTCTTCCTCTTCCTCCAAGGCTGAGACCTCATTGTCCCATGATGTGACTCACCATGCCTGCCTCGAGCTTCCTCTTTCTAAGTTGCTCGGAGTCAGCTGTTCTGCAGCTAATCTTTCCAATCAAATTTCTCCAATGCCTCAGTCCATACATTGTCTTCCCACATTCTTTTAGGGTGAGGTGCTGACTGCCATTGTCATAGTTTAGGGGCTGTCTTTCCTGAGTCATTATAAAATCATCACAGCTTATCCTTTGGCCAGCTTCCTATACCCCTGACCACATCCACAGCCCCCACCTCAGCACCCTGCATTCTTCGTAGACCACAGTCCTTAGCATGGAAGAAAAAGCCCATCACAATCTAGAGGCTTCTTATTTCTTAAACATCTTTTTTTATGTTAACCATCACACACACACACACACACACACACACACACACACACACACACACACACACACCCTTGCCTCTCCCCAAGCACATTTGACCTCATCCGGACTTCAGCCTTTGCAATTGCTCCCTTCACATTGCCATTCCCCTCCCATCCCTTTCCTGCCTGGGACGCACCTACTCATTCTTTACTTAGAGCCTCCAGGTTTCCCTGCTCCTGTTCCTCCAAGCAGAAGCGAGTTCCCTTCCTCTATTCTCCAGAAGCATCCATGCTGGAAGGCAGTTGCAGTTCGATCCTATGGACAGTAACAACCTGTTCACATGCTTCCCACCATCGCTTTTTAGGGGTAGGACCATATCTTCTTTGTCGTTGACTGCACAGCACCCAGCATTATCCCTGGCATTTGGCAGGTACTCAGAAATGTAACTGAGGAACTCATTGTCACGTTGTGATTTCTCCTTTCTTGACTTGTCTGCACAGATCTCTAGGGACTGTTTCCTGCTCCAGCCCAGGGCCCCTACCTGTGGTCAGCTCTTCTCTCGCTAGGCAGCTCTGCTTTCTCTCTCTGCCTGTTTCTATGTCAAAGGGGAAGAGAATAAGGATAGTGTGACAACTCTCTCTCTCTCTCTCTCTGGCCCATTCTTGCTCTGTCACTCAGACTGGAGTGCAGTGGTGCAATCATAGCTCACTGTAGCCTCCAACTCCTGGGCTCAAGTGATCCTCCCATCTCAGCCTCCCTGGTACCTGGAACTACAGGCATGTACCACCATGCCCAGCTAATTTTTTTTTTTAGAGATGGGGGTCTCACTAGATTGCCTTGGCTAGTCTTGAACTCTGACCTCAAGCGATCCTCCCACTTCAGCCTCTCAAAGCTCTGGGATTGCAGGTGTGAGCCACCACACCCAGCCCTCCTTTTTTTCATATAAAAATGCTACCCTGGCAAACCCCAGCTGGCAAATGGCAGAAGTATTTGAGTGCCACAAGTTCATTCATTCATTCATTCATTCATGCACCCACCCATTCAGTCATTCAACACATACCTATTGGTATGCCTTGTACATTCCAGGAATGTGGCAGTGAGAAAAACCAACCAAGTCTTGCCCCTGGGGAGCTTGCATTCGAAGAGGAAGGGGCAGACAGTCCACATGATCAATAAGTAAGTGACAGAGGATGCTAGAAGCTGGCAACTACTACAAAGAAAAACAAAGCAGAGGAAGGGAAGTGTGATAAGTTGCTCTTTTAAACACAGGGGTCTTGTAGACCTCGGGAAAGGTGATCATTGAGCAAAGACTGAAAGGATGTGAGGAGGTGAGCCAGGTGGGTGTCTGGAGGTGGTGAGTATTCCAAGCAGAGGGCAGAGTTCATCAAAGGCACTGAGGCAGGAGTGTGGCAGGGAACAAGAGAGGTTGCACCCAGGAGAGGTCCCAGAGCCCTGTGGTACAGGGTGAGGACTGGCGGGAGTCACATGGGCCTTTAAGGCTCTACCCTGGGGGGCTCTCCCCAGTGTGGAGCTGGGGAGCCCCTGGTCCCACGGAGGCCATGCAGAAATGGTTTGGGTGCTGTGCGGGTGAGATTGCAAGGTGGGCAGAGTTGGAAGCACATTTGCAAGAATCCAGACAAGTGATGATGATGACGATGATGATGATGATGATGATGACGATGATGATGATGATGACGGTGATGAAAAGTGTTCAGGTTCTGGATATTTTGAAGACAGAACCAACAGGATTTTCTGGGGGTTCGATGTGGGATATGTGATAAAGAGAAGAGTCCAGAATTTGGGGCCAAAAGAGCAGAAAATGGAGATGACAAGGCAGAGCTACCATTACCTGGGAGGGGAAGCTGTGATTTGGGGAAAAGTGAGATCAGGAATTCCATCTGGGACTCACTGAGCTTGGGATGTTTAACAAGGGACCAAGTGAGGTGTGGAGAGGGCAGTTTTGTGGATAATTCTCTACAAACCTGGGTCAGGGGACACCACAGTGGAGACACAGAGTTGAAGCTCAACCGTGTACAAATGATGCTTAAAGCACAAAAGACTGCCAACTCCAGGGTTCAGAACTGAGTATGATGACATCTGGGAAAATGCATAAGCATCAAACTTCAAATGAAAAGAATATAATATATGAAAAACGGCCAAGCGTGGTGGCTCACACCCGTAATCCCAGCAACTTGGGAGGCTGAGGTGGGAGAATCGCTTGAGGCCAGGAGTTTGAGAGTAGCCTGGATCACATAGTGAGACTCATCTCAAGAAGAAGAAGAAGGAGGAGGAGGAGGGGGAGGAGGAGGAAGAAGGGGAAGGGGAAGGGGAAGGAGCGGGGGCAGAAGGGGGAGGAGGAGGAGGAGGGAGGAGGGAGAAGGGAGGAGGAGCAGGAAAAGGAAGAGAAAGAAGAAGGAGGAGGAGGAAGGAAAGAAAAGAATTCCTCAATGTGTGAAGAATTCTGTTGAGATGTGCCGTTGTACAAATTGAACCCTCAATGTCGTGCTCCTGATGGTTGGTGTCTTTTTGGTAACGTGAAAGAAATGTCTCTCTTTTATTTTATTTTATTTATTTGTGGGGAGATGGGGTATCACCCTGCTGCCCAGGATGGAGTACAATGGTGCCATCATGGCTCACTGCAGACTCAAACTCCTGGACTCAAGTGATTCTCCCAACTCAGCCTCCTCAGTACTAGGGACTACAGGCACATGCCTCCATGCCTGGCTAAGTTTTTTAAAAGATTTTTTTTTTTTTTTGAGAGATGGGATCTTGCTGTGTTGCCTAGGCTGGTTTTGAACTCCAGGCCAAAGCACTGGGATTACCACCACACCCGGCTAATTTTTGTATTTTTTTTTAGAGATGGGGTCTCACTGTATTGCCCAGGCTGGTCTCAATCTCTTGGCTTCAAGCAATCCTCCAGCCTTGGCCTCACAAAGTGCTAACTCTCATATTTAAATAGATTGATTAATATATCATTGACATACAATAAACTACACATATTTAAAATATACTGTTGGATATGTCTTGATATATGACTGTACCTGGGAAACCATCACCACAATCAGAAATTGTAACTCTGTACTTTTATACTTTTAGTCAATCATTTGTGTGATGCTCAGGACTAGACAAGAGGAAGGATATAAAATGTCATCACTGTCCCTGCCTCATCTGTCTGTCCTGATTTAAAATTCTGGCTTTCCAATACTATTATCTAGTCACAGACTCATTTCCAGGTTCCTTCCTTCCTTCCTTCCTTCCTTCCTTCCTTCCTTCCCTCCTTCCCTCCTTCCCTCCCTCCCTCTCTCTTTCTCTCTTTATCTCTCTCTCTCTCTTTCTTTTCTTTCTATGTTTTGTGATGGAGTCTTGCTGTGTCGCCCAGGCTGGAGTGCAGTGGCGTGATCTCGGCTCACCGCAACCTCCGCCTCCCGGGTTCAAGTGATTCTTCTGCCTCAGCCTCCCGAGTAGCTGGGATTACAGATGCTCACCAGCATGCCTGGCTAATTTTTGTATTTTTAGTAGAGGCAACGTTTTGCCATGTTGGCCAGGCTGGTTTCAAACTCCTGACCTCAGGTGATCTGCCCGCCTCGGCCTCCCAAAGTGCTGGGATTACAGGCGTGAGCCACCGTGCTCGGCTTTATTTCCAGGTCTTTTCTGAAGGTTTTGCTAAAAATACACTGCACTTTGGTTATCAAAGGGTTTGGTGTGACATGGTGAGCTGCTTCCACCAGTGTCACTGGTTAAACCAGGAAGGCGCAAAGATCAGGAGCCCAGCCAGCTTTTAATCAGCTCAGATCCAGGCAAAAACATCTCTCTCCTTCCTTCTTTCATGGAAACAGCCCAAACACTAGGCTCTATTTCAGCTTTTTTTTTTTTTTTTTTTTTTTTGCTACAAGTAGTCAACACAGTAATTACCTCCTGCTGAAAGCTTTGAGAAATTGTTCTGTGTCCAATTAGAATTTTTGATTTGACTAACAGATACAATATAACATCTTTATTTCTGTAACTGCTCACTAATGATATGCACCCTGGATATATTTAGACTCTCATTTGCCGGGGCCATTGCATCGTAAGGTGCTACGTTACTGTCTGTGACAGCATTTCCACCAAGAGGCTTGATGAGGACGGGAGTGGGGAGACTTTTGGGTTTGGGAGTCCTCTCCCTCGCTCTTTCCACCCTTCTCAGGCCTGACCTTCCATGCCCAGGCTTACATGGGGAGCAGCTCTAGGACTTGTCCCCTCCTGGGAGCTCCTGACACCGGACCAGGCGCCCAGGGGCAGATCTCCATGAAGTGTCTGGGATGGTTCATGGGGCAGCCAGCCAGTGTCAAAACCTCCCCCAGGAAGAATGGAAGGAGGGATCTGCCAGCACAGCTCATGCAAGAGCAAGAAGTCCCTGCCAGCGACATTCCAGCAGAACCCTTTCCAAAGTACTTGGTTATGTAAACAGAAAGGCGGCAGCCTCCAGCCCAGATGCACTGCCCTGTGTGGATGTCAAAGTCGCTGTGGAAACTTCCCCCCATGGAAGCACTACGGGTCCCCAAGCTCTCCCTGCAGCTCTGCATTGGAATGGGGAGGGTTGGGGACTTCTTTTTGACCTCATGGAGCTGGGACCTCCATGTAGGACTGGTGGTTCTCTAGTTCTGGAGCGTCCCTGTTTCTCAGATGTGTCTTGCTGTGATGCCACTAGAAGTTTGATCTGATTTAAGGGTGTCACTGGAGTCAGCTGTCAGTGTGGAGTGCTTCCTGCTAAACGTGGCAGGACTTGGCATCTGAGCATGTGGTCCTTGGACTCAGGCACTTAGTACAGGAGTGCTTTGTATCCAACACAGGTTTAGCAAAGCAGGTGGCCCGGCAGGACATACTAACTTCATAGTTAGTCACTGTATGTCAAGAGCCACCAAAGACCCAAGGGTGGAATTTAGAAAACTTGCAGATGGTCTAGAATACTATTTTCTGCTCCACACCTCCCTGGGAGGCAATGGAGATTACGACTATAGTCATATACAAAGAAGATTGTATAGTAAGATACAAAGAAGATTGTTTATGACAATCTTCTTTGTATAGTAATATACAAATATGTATTTGTATACAAATTTGTATACAAATACATATTTGTATATATATAAATATACAAATAAATATAGTAATATAATCTTTGTATAGTAACATACAAAGAAGATTGTTTATGACAAGGAGAGCCCATTCCCCAAATCTTATCTATGTGGCTTCACCCACCACTGAGGGCAGATCCACACTGATTGTGCTTGTCGCATAGGTATGTGAATGACAAATAATGCATGTGTTCCTGAGACTGGCTTTTGGGACATATTTCTACAGAATAAGCAAATGAAAACATATTTCACTGAATGCAAATTAAGTTGTATGGTACCTATATTACATAATTGCCCTTGAAATTGTATATATAAAGATATATACTATTTAAATATATATTTATTATTCATATAAAATATTTATTGTGTGCCTGTTATGGCAGTCACATCATTCTATTTTAATCACACATATTATTGTTTTGGTATCAATAAAATGTTTACAACTGTGAAAACTTATTGTATAATAAGACCCATAGTTGTAAATAATACTGTGTCTCCTTCCATTGATCACAACATAAGCAAAATTTTTTTAAAATTTCATTTAAAATGACAGATTAAACTGGACACTGAAACAAAGTAGGCAAATTCATGTTACCAGAAAATATTATTAAGGTTCTTGGTTACTGAGCACATGAATTCTCTACCAAAATGCCTGTAACTCTTTTGCACAGCATTACATTTTAAATAGAGGATGTTCAACCACACGTTTATACGAGAAAAATTGGTAGCATCAAAAAGTAGAAAAATGTATTTCTGCCTATCAGTCTGTACTGAAATTTTTGTAAGCCTTCTGAAGCACTGAGTGAATGTTGTAAAATTTTGTTTCACCAAACCACATGTAATATTGTACCAAGGAAACATCACAAGTAAATACATCAGCTATCAGAATGAATATATTTTCTTGGAACTCTTTGTTTCTAGCTGTGCCTATATATCCATGTCTTACACAACACAACTTATTGGAGAGGGAGAGAAGGGATCTTAGAGTCCATCTGTCCCTGAGTTCTGTAATCCTTTTGACAACTTCCCTTGCTAAAGTCTCTGGTCCCTTCCTGATGATTTGAAGTGATAATGGGGCAACCTACTCCATTTTGAACAATGATGCTTGTTCAAAAGTTCTTCCTTCTATTGAATCTGAATGTATCTTCTGGAATTTCCACTCATTGGGTCTATTTTTTGCCCACCCAAGCAAAGTTAACCCGCCTTCACTTTATACACATCAGATTAGCAAGTCCCCCCGAACCCCCATTTGGGTAAGCCCAGGACAGTCCTGTTCTCTCTATATAATCAGTTTATACCTGTTCTCTCTATATAATCAATAATAGCCTCCCTTTTGACTCACAAGTATCTGGTATGGCCAATAGGTTGTATGGTCATGCTACCACTAGGGCTTTTGATATGTAGGCCACCGATGCAGCTTTTCCCTCAGTCCTCGGAAGTACTGGTTTCTGGACCTTCACCCGGTCTAGTTATCCTTCTTTGGTCTTTCTCCCGTTTCTTTCATTTCTTGTGTAAAATATAGTACCCACAATTGAATACAGATTTCCAGAAGTGGTTTAACCATAGCAGAATGCAGGGCACCTCTTAATTCCCTTATTCCAATGCTGTGCTTCTAGCACGTGTGTGAAGAGTAGGACACAAAACCGTAAACAATATGACCCCAACTTTTACATTTGAAGCTTCCATCCGAACCTCTTTGCCCTCTGTAAATGTGATATGCATGCCTTCTGTGTCCATTTATCAATCACTGGGGGGAAATACATGGATTGAGGAAAACAAGTTCTACTTTAATATCACTTTGCAGTTTTCCAAGTGCTTGTAGATCTTGCCGTTGCAACCCTGTCTCCAGACTCCCCTCATTTTGGCCTCGTGACGAAATTGACTTGAAAACAGTGCTCAGTGGCTATTTCCTATTTCAAGCGATTTAGCCATTCTCACTCAGACGATTAGCTCCCCCTTCTTTGTTTTCATAAAGACGGTGTCCAGCTGTATTTCTCACTGCTTCCTTCTCATCCGCCACTGTGTCCTTCAGCTCACTGCCTGGGTGACGTTTCCAGAACATTCTATGTTCTCTCCCATTTCATCCCTTCTTACCTCATGTTGCTGTGTTCTGCAGATATCACTCCTTCCCTGGGGTATTGACGGATCCACCAGGTGTGAGTTAGGGTGTCCCCCCATCCCCATCCCATAGCATCTTATACTCACCCCTGTAGTCACACTGATCACTCTGCAACTGCCTGTTAACTTGGATATTTCCTCTACGGGACATAGAAGTTCCTTAAGTATAGGAGCAAAAATCACATTCATCATTATATATCTAATAAGATCCCTGGCACATAATAAAGATGCCATAAGCACTTGAGTGAACACATTGTGGTGAACATTACTATGAATAATTCTTTATTCTATTTCTCTCGTTTCAATGGGGAAAATTCCTAGAAAAGAAATGACAGAGCCCAAGGATCTGAACTTTTTAGCTGTTTGCATTCTATTTCTTGGAAGGTGTTAGTGGTCTTCTAATTAAGTTGTAATTATCTACTAATTAAATGATTTTATCTTTAATATAGTAATTCCCATTATAGTTGTTACAATGCCTTCCTGAAATTTACATTAACTTTTTACTTTTGCTTATGGGGCCTTGTGGAGTATAATTTATTTTTTAGAATGATTTTTATGGTAGTCAAATCTATAATTTTTTCCTTTTTGGCTCATTCACTGCTTTTAGGCTTAGAGAAGCATGATAAATAATCATCTACCTGGTTTTAAAATTTAACTTTATAAACTACCTGGGATTTATTATGGGGAAAGGGTGCAGTTCATTTATATTCCTTTCATTTCCCTCTTGATTGAGAAGAGTGAAACAAACAGAAGCTGAATTGTTCAGCAATTCCTCTTTTTGAGACAGTGTCTCACTCTGTCGCCCAGGCTGGAGTGCAGTGGTGCAATCTCGGCTCACCACAACCTCCGCCTGGCAGGTTCAAGCGATTCTCCTGCCTCAGCCTCCCAAGCAGCCGGGACTACAGACGTGTGCCAACAAGCCCAGTTAATTTTTGTATTTTTAGTAGAGACGAGGTTTCACCATGTTGGCTAGGCTGGTCTCAACTCCTGACCTCTGGTGATCCATCTGCCTCTGCCTCCCAAAGTCTGGGATTACAGGCATGAACCACCGCACCCAACCAGCATCTACTTGCTTCAAACAATATTTTCATTCCCTTCCTTGCTCTTCTTGCTTTGAACATATCTTTAAAGGTTCTTTTATTGTCCTTAGACTTTCCTTGTTTTAAATATCAGTGTCATGACTAGGCACAGTGGCTCAGCCTGTAATCTCAGCACTTTGGGAGGCTGAGGTGGACAGATCACCAGAGGTCAGGAGTTCAAGACCAGCCTGGCCAACATGGTGAAACTCTGTCTCTACTAAAAATACAAAAATTAGTGGGGCATGGTGGCTGGTGCCTGTAATCCCAGCTACTCAGGAGGCTGAGGCACAAGAATCACTTGAACCTGGGAGAGAGAGATTGCAGTGAGCTGAGATCGCACCATCGTACTCCAGCCTGGGCGACAGAGCGAGACTCTGTCTCAAAAATAAATTAATTAATTTAAATAAATAAATATCTGCATCAGCTTTCCAACTCTCTCCCTGTAAACTTGTAGTGCACGAAAAATGCTGGAAATATTTCTCGTACGTTGTGTGCCCTCCATACTTTGTTCTACTGCAGTCTAGCCTCCTTTGCGAGTTCTCCAGCACACACCCTGTGTTCTTCATGTCTCAATCTTCACTTCCTCATTTAATTTTATTTTTATCATGTGATCAAAATTTTATGTTTAAAGTCACCATCCCATACAAACTATATTTTTTTAGATCCAGAGAGTCAAACTTATCTTTTCTTTTTTTTTTTTTCAGCCTTATCTTTTTTTCTAGGCTTTTAAAAACTGTCTTTCTGGGGTCTCCATCTAACTATTCTATTTTTTTCTTTTTTCTTTTTTTTTTGAGACAGAGTCTCACTCTTTTCACCCAGGCTGGAGTGCAGTGGCGTGATCTAGGCTCACTGCAACTTCCACCTCCTGGGTTCAAGTGATTCGTCTGCCTCAGCCTCGCAAGTAGCTAGGACTATAGTTGTTCACCACCATGCCCGACTAATTTTTGTATTTTTGGTAGAGATGACATTTCGCCATGTTGGCTGGGCTGGTCTTGAACTCCTGGCCTCAGCTGATCTGCCCCCCTCCGCCTCCCAAAGTGCTGGGATTACAGGTATGAGTCACTGCGCCCAGGCTCCATCTAACTATCATTTTCTACTCTAAAAATTCCAAGTACAGTTATCAAAACAAAAGAAAAGGTAGATATTTGCCTTTCCCTTTGAAAAAAAGCCTCTCATTCTACCCCAAACAAACAAACAAACAAACAGACAAACATATAAACAACCTCTGTCACTCATACTGAAGCCAGAGCTCCATGTGGCAGAGAACAGGTGTTATTTTCCATCTTTCCTCACTGTTCCCCCAGGGAACAGTTGGATGTTAGGTGGGTGTGTACGTTCTGGCTGCTTCTTGCATGTTCTGTTTCTTTGGGGTTTACACCTCTCCCAGCTGCCCTTGCAGAACGTCTGCCTGAACGCATGTGCTGTAAATAAGAATTACGTGCGTACATAAGAACCTGGACATTTTCCCACACATCGTACATGGGTATTCCTAAACCTCCTTTCTTAGGCCAGCTCCTGTATTCCTTACATCTGCTCTCAATGTAATGATTGCGGGTGGCACAGGATGGCCCTGGGAACCGGTTACTGGGAAAAAGAGCTGGGCTTCCAAGCCTCCTGTCTGAACGAAGTACCCTCCTCTACAAATGACCAGCGCCCCCAGAGCTTCATTTTGTGAAGGCCTGGCACTTGCTCAGTCCCTGAGGACAGCCATCCCAATGCCGCCTGCCCAGAATTAGCCTCCTCACCCATCCAGAGCCACAGGAGACCTGGCATGAGGGGACAGAGACCCGTAGCACCCCCGGGCCTTCCTATAGGAGCAGGGAGCAGCGCATCGGATCAGGGCCAAACTCCACTGTGTGTAGGCAGCAGTCAGTGGTTCAGCATTCGGCGTTCTGCACTTTTTATGTGTTTTGACTTATTTGTTCCTCGTCACAACTCTACGAGGTAGGTATTGCTGTCATCTCCGTTTTATAGATTAGGGAAGGAGGCCACATTGGTGAAGTAACTTCTGGAGGATCACACTCAGCTAGGAAGTGGTGAAGCCAGGATAAGCCACAACCCCTGGTGGCCGAGCTCTGGAGCCTGGCTCTGACCCACCATAAGCCCCGGCGGTGTGGCCCAGGGAGGGCAGCAAGGGAGGCACAGTGTGTGGCTCAGTCCTCTGGGTCCCCAGGTAGCTGGAGGACAGGAGTGGGATGTGTGCCTGGAGCCTCCTCCCCACTCTTGGCATCCCCAGCAGGCCACTGAGTCTGCGAGATCCAAGAGGATCTAACAGCTGTTTAGAGCCCCCCTGGCTGTCCCCCATGCCCTTCTCTGCAGGCCGGGCCTGGAGAAGGCCTGGAGTGGCAGAGCAGGGAGAACCCAGCAGAGTCAGCGGCTTCCTCAGTCTTTTGTACAAAGCTAAACCTGGGGAAGGGTAAGGTGAGGTGGTCTTTATTTTTTTAAGGAAGATGTTCGTGGTTTTATTGTTTCATGAGGCATTGAAACGGATTCTGCACAAATCAGTATCTGCCCAGTGGGGCAGCTGGTTTCTCCTTCACTTCTTTGGGTTACTAGAGCAACTTGTCAGATTTTTTTTAAAAAAGAACAACCTTTCCAAGGCGTGCACTGGCACAACACAAACTCTTCCTGTTAGAGGCCGCCGGTCCGGTATCCAGACATCATGCAGGACACCTTGGTGGCAACAGTGCACTGTGTCCGCCCCCACACAGCCCTGTGCATTTGTGTATAGTATCTGGTGTGTCTGCAGAAGCATGAATAGTATTGGGAAGACGAGGGAAGAAGAAACAGCATGAGTGCCTGGCTGGGAGGAGGTCAGTGAAGTCGTGCAGGGCAGGCCTGAACATGTCTGTCATCAGGGCGAACCCAAGCATCCGTGATGTCCTTTCATAGGAACATCTGGTGGAGCCCCATAATGGGGTCTTCACTGGCATTTGACTGGCCCACAACCATGCTGAGGATGCAATTAGCTGGTGTGAGCTGACGGTCCTGCACCGTGATGCTGTGCTGGATTTTCTGGAACAGAAGGCTGGATGACTTCTTTACAATGGCAGCTTTCCCCTCGAGCTGCTCTCCTTCCGGCCTAAGGCGTGATATGTCAATGTAAATTGCGCGGAGTTGAGTTCTATTGTTATCAGTAACTGAACATTGAATGAAGATGGGTCCAGTCATCTCCCACATGGGCTTGCCTCTCGTTCCGGAGTGTCCTCAGCCTCACTGAGACTCGGGAGCTGGCATGATGGCAGGGGCGGCAACACAGCACGGTCTTGATGTTAGGTGTCCTAGCAGGAGGGGAGGGGAGGACAGAGCGTGACAGCCCAGGGTAGCTGCCAGATAGTGCTGTGGACATGCCTCTTGGGAGGCGAAGGTATGTGGCATCTTTCTCTCAAGCCAGTAATCAGCAAGAAACAGGACCACGGCTCCTTGGGTCACCTGTGTCCCCAGCACCAGGCTGAATGCATGGCGTAGAGAAGACCACAGAGATGGGCTTTGGACTTTGAGTGAAAAATGTGCCTCCAAGCAAAGGTAACAGCACGGGCCAGGCCTCACGGCAAGGGAGAGGGTGGTCCTCGGAGGAACAGATTCTAAAAGTCCCGGATGGCCCAGTCTTGAAACTGAGAGGAGCAGTGGGAAGGAGAGTATTTGAAAAAAAAGGGATCTGGTGAGGTGAGGCCGATGTCAGAGAGCCTGTTATCCATGTTCAGACAGTTGCCTTTCACAGATGCTAGCAGCAATATGTAAAGAAGGAAGAATCTCACTGTACACCCACAGCAGTACTGGCCTCTGGGGCATTCAGGCCTCTGTCCAGATCTGCCCAAGGGCTGCTCTCTGCCTCCCATCTCTGTTCTCATTAGCCTCTGCCTCTGTTCAGACTGCACAGCACTCCCTCTCTGATCCAGATTCCAGCTCCCTTTCCTTTGTAAGGATTAGGCTCTATTCCCTTCCCCAGCCCCTCTCCTAATAATAATGATTAATAATAATAATACAATCCAGTGCTCAGTAGGATTAAGGCTCTGTGGCTTTTCAGAGACTCTGGCTGCTTCAGTTGCAGAACCAAAGATATCTGTTTCCAGGCTTGGGTGAAAAGTAAAACCGCAGTTGTGTTGTAAATGAGGGCTTGTGAATAAATCTTCCTAATTGTGTGTATTTCTGGTAGAATAGTGGGTTAAAATCCTGATAATGTACTCGAAATGGAGGTAAAGAAAATCCCATTTTCAGAAGACACTCTAGCAGTGGTAGAACCTAGGAGGAAACATGTTGCTTCAAAGTTTAGGGGTCCAGCTAGTTGGATGTCACCCAGAAAGCGCTGCTGCCCACCAGGAGCCTGGAGGCCTTTGTGCACCTGCCTGCCACCTGTGAGCGGCTTCTGCCCTGTGCTCCCCAGTATGGTGTCCATGGTGCAGGACCTAACTCTGGGGCCCATGCCGTTGCGTCTTCCAGCATCCATCTGCCCTTGTCATTGCAGTCAGAGCGTTGGCTGCCAGGCGTGAGAAGGGTGATTGTGGACCCACCCCAGCAGAATCTTGGCCTTCCACATCTGTCACACCTGTCCTTTGTTCATGCCAATAGCTTGTTTGGTTGGAAGGTGGAAAGCGCACCCCACCTCCCCACATTACACAACTGAGCTGTGGGTAGGAGTTCCTCTTCAGCGAGGTGCCATAACGCCCTCAGGAGAGCTTCCTGTTGTACCAGCCTCTTACCTGCCTGGGTCCACGCCTCGTCATCTACACTTTAGGGCCAGAGACTGATTATTAATGTTTTCTGACACGCTGCCCTGTAGCATCATGTGGAGATGGTTAATTGCTCGGCCTGGAGGACTTGTGGCTTGAATCACATAGACCGCTGGGTCCCCACACCAGGACTTCTCTTTTGCATTATCAGAGAAAACCGAATTTCCTTTTGCTGCAGGAGCAGCAGCAGCAGCGTCACTAGGATGAGCTTTCCAAAGATCCGCAAGTAAAACACCAGCCCGGGTTATGACTTTAAGTGCAAACCCGCAGAGGGTTGAGCTTTGAAGAATGCATTGCTACTTCCATTTTCTATTACATCAATATTGTCATGTTAATTTGTTTCTGATAGAGCCACTCACTTAATAACTTCCATCTGGTGTATAAGCTGCAGCTGTGTCCAGCAGCCAAGAACCTGAAGGACACACCTGCATGTGTTTTGTTTTTTGTTTTTTGAGACAGGATCTCACTCGGTTGCCCAGGCTGGAGTGCAGTGGCCTGATCTCAGTTCACTGCAACTTCTGCCTCTTGGGCTCAGGCAATCCTCCCACCTCAGCCTCCCGAGTAGCTGGGACTACAGGCACACAGCACCATGCCCGGCTAATTTTCATATTGTTGTTTATGGGTTTTGCCATGTTGCCCAGGCAGGTCTCAAACTCCTGAGCTCAAATGATACTCCCGCCACTGCTTCCCAGAGTGCTAGCATTACATGAGTGAGCCGCCGTGCCTGGCCACACCTGCGTATGTTCTTTTAAATCCAGGAGAGTCACAATCAAGACAGGTGGAATCGTTTGCCAGAGGTCATAGAGCAAAATAGGAACAAGGTCATCCTCTCTGAATGAGGCTTCTGGTGTCTCATGCCTGTGTCTCCTTTCCTTCCATTGTCATCTTATTTCAATATGATATCACTTGAGAACTGAATAAAAGTAAGCTAGAGATAAACCAGAGGGAAAAATTATCATAAAAATCATATTACAATGGTAATAAAAATGATTATATAAAATTTTTATAAAATAAAAATTTGTATTAAAAAATTACAATCAACCTTTGGCCTTTAAAGGTTTTGGGCAGATACCCCACTTGCCCACTGTTGTAATACGTGCTATTTCCCTGGTATAAGTGAAGCGTGGACAGGGAATTGATGAGTTTTATTTTTGAGATGGGGTCTCACTATGTTGCCCAGGCTGGTCTCGAACTCCTGGGCTCAAGCAATCCTTCTGCCTTAGCTTCCTAGGTAGCTGGGATTACAAGGGTGAGCCACCATGCCCAGATAGATGAATTAATAAACACATGTATTATTTATTCTATATTATATTATATTATTTATTATTTATTGTGTATTATATATTATTTATTATATATTATATTATATATTACATATTATTTATTATACATATTTATTATGTATTATAGATCATATAATATATCATATATATCATATAATATATTATGTCATATAATGTATGATATATGATATATATCATACATATATATGATATATAATATATCATATTATATATGATATATTATATCATATTATATATATCATATATAATATATAATATAATATATCATATATAATATATCATATATTATTATATATAATATATGATATATTATATAATTATATGACATATAATACATAATAAATATATATAATTAATATATAATATAATAAATAATAAATAATATAATATATAATAAATTATATATAATAAATTATATATAATTATATTATATCATATAATATAATATTATAAATCATATAATTATATTATAGCATATAATTATATTATATATCCTGATATATAATTATATATTATATTATATCATATGTAATTATATATATTATATATGATATATAATATAATATATGATTATATAATATAATTGTATATTATATATTATTATATTTATTATATATAATATATTATATTATTTTATATATATTACATATATATCTATATGGGCTGAAAGTGGTGGCTCACAGCTGTAATCCCAGAACTTTGGGAGGCTGTGGTGGGAAGATCACTTGAACCCAGGAGTTCAAGAGCAGCCTAGACAACATGGCGAGTCCCCATATCTACAAAAAATACAAAAATTAGCCCTGTGTGGAGGTGCACATCTGTAATCCCAGCTACTTGGGAGGCTGAGGTGGGAGAATCTCTTGAGCCCCAGGAAGGCAGAGGTTGCAGTGAGCTGTGATCATGCCACTGAACTCCAGCTGGGACCACAAAGTGAGACCCTGTTTCAAAAACATAAAACAAAAAAACAAACAAAAAATATGATTGTGTATATTTGAAGTTTACATCATAATGCTATTGGATACCCATAGATGTGTAGATACATACAGAACCACAGTAGATAAGGAGGATGAACAAGTCTAGAGATGTAATGTACAACATGAGGACTAAAGTTAAAATTGTATTGTGTTAGGGTTTTTTGTTACATAAATAGATTTTAGCAGCTCTAGTCCCACAAAAAAAGTAACCATGTGAGATGATAGATATATTAACCGACTCCACTGTAGTAACCATTCCACTATCTGTATGTATCTAATTTTTTTGATTGTTTGTTTTTTGAGACAGAGTTTCACTCTGTTGCCCAGGCTGGAGTGCAGTGGCCCGCTCTCAGCTCACTGCAACCTCCGCCTCCTGGGTTCAAGTGATTCTTCTGCCTCATCCTCCCCAGTAGTTGGGATTACAGGTGCTAACACACCTGGCTAATTTTTGTATTTTTAGTAGAGACGAGGTTTCACCATGTTGGCCAGGCTGATCTTGACCTCAAGTGATCTGCCCACCTTGGCCTCCCAAAGCGCTGGCATTACAGGGCAGGGATTAATATTTTTAACAAATTTTAAATTGCCTGAAGTCCTTTCTTTCCATGTGTGTATTTCCTGTAAATTTCTTGAGGTTGCTGTAACTGCGTGGCATTCATTCATCGCCTCCTGGCTGTGATGTCCTTTATGATGATTGAGATTTTGTGGTCTTGCAATGTTTGGGTACCTAGGTTGGACTTTGAGTCTTCATTTTTCTGTGAAGGAAACTGAAGTGGAGAGAAGGATGTGGCCCTTGAGGTGACCCAGTACCCGGGAGCACCAACAATGGCTTGTGCCGGGAAGTTGTAGTCATGGCCTTGGAATTTCCTTCTGAGCCACACAACAGCCTGGGTCAGAGGTCACATCATGAGGGGCTGCTGTCCCGCATCCGACATCCTCAGGGTGTCCTGTGGTTTAAGGGACTGTGCTTGGAGAAGACGTGCTGTCAGCGGTAAGTCACTGGTAGGGCCTTGGCTTTTGAAATCTGAATTTTCTGTCTGATGACTAAGTTTTAAAGGATAGCATTTCAGGTGGTTTGGGGAGTATTGGTAATTCTCCTAACTGAAGCATGTCTTGGAAGGTTAATTCTTTGTTTTGTGCAATTCTAGTGAGTCATTAATATTGCTGATTTTATTGTCTTGTAAATTTATTGTCTCAAAAATGAATATCAGAAACAACTTGGTGGCTTGCTTTTCACAGCGACGTCAACGAGTAGGCAATTGGTAACTAGACTAAAAAAATGTTTTGGCAGGGCCTGTGAACATCTCACTAAACAGCTCTCCTCCCTCACGGTACCCTCCCTCAGCCCCGCCCCACAGTGTCTTCCCTGTAATAGTTTCAGTGTAAATTAGCCTCAGGAAACTAAGAGAATGCATGTGTCAATTGACTGTTTTTTAGTTTTTGTTTTAAAAAACACATGTTTTTTCTGGGCTCAGGATCAGTTTGCACAACTGCGTTACATTTCTATAAAAATGCTCTAGGCCAGGCATGGTGGCTCATGCTTGTAATCCCAGCACTTTGGGAGGCTAAGGTGGGGAGGGTCACTGGAGTCCAAGAATTTGCATAGTGAGACGTGTCTCTACAAAAAATAAACACAGTTAGCTGGGCATGGTGGTGTGTGCCTGTAGTCCCAGATACTCAGGAGGCTGAGGTGGGAGGATCTCTTGAGCCTGGGAGGTTGAAGCTGCAGTGAGCTATGATAGCACCAATGCACTCCAGCCTAGGAGACAGAGCAAAACCCTGTCTATAAAAATAAAATAAAATAAAATGAGCCTGATAATATCTACCTCCTGTCTTACGAGGACTATGGGTTCAACACATATCAAGTATTTCCAAAACCATACAACTGATAATAATTAACAGCTAACATTATGATGAGTATATACTTTGTACCAGGTACAGCACTAAGAAATTTCCAAACATTAGTTAATTTAATAATTGCAGGATTCCTAAGAGGTAGAAGCTATTTTATCCCTCTTCTACAGACAAAGAACAAGGCTTAAAAAGATGAAGTAAGCTAGGCGTGGTGGATCACTCCTGTAATTCTAGTGCTTGTCTGGGAGGCCAAGGCAGGAGGATCAATTGAGCCCAGGAGGTTGAGGCTGCAGTGAGCCAAGATCACACCATTGCTCACCAGCCTGGGCAACAGACCAAGACCCTTTCTCAAAGAAATAAATAAAAAGCAAAATGAAACAAAAACCTTCTAAACAGTGGAACTAAGATTCTTTCTTCTCAGCTCCTCCTGCACAGGCATATACCATGGCATAGAAATTATTTTGCAGGCCAGGTGCGGTGGCTCACGCCTGTAATCCCAGCATTTTGGGAGGCCAAGGTGGGTGGATCACCTGAGGTCAGGAGTTCGCGACCAGCCTGGTCAACATTGTGAAACCCCATCTCTACTAAAAATACAAAAAATTAGCTGGGCATGGTGGCGGGTACCTGTAATCCCAGCTACTCGTGAGGCTGAGGCAGGAGAATCGCATGAACTCAGGAGGCAGAGGTTGCAGTGAACCATGGACGCACCACTTCACTCCAGCCTGAGCGACAGAGGCAGACACTGTCTCAAAAAAAAAAAAAAAAAAAAAAATTATTTTGCAAAGGGCAAGAAAGAAAAGGGAGAAAGAGGACATCAACAAGTGGTTAAACCAAAAAGACACAGAGGAAGGAAAGGTGGTATGTTGAGAAAAAGGTGATAGGAAGCAATACATGCAAATAGGGTTGACTTTGTTTTGAATTCAAAGAGCAACTATTCTTAGTAAGACATATTTGGTTTTCTTTTCTTTTTTTTTTTTTTTTTGACTCAAAATATTTACGCTGTCTTTAAGAAATGGCTTTGCTATGGTGGGGCATGGTGGCTCATGCCTGCAATGCTAGCACTTTGGGAGGCCAAGGTGGAAGCATCACATGAGGCCAGGAGTTCAAGACCAGCCTAGCCAACATGGTGAAACCCCATCTCTACTAAAAATACAAAAATTAGCTGAGCGTGTTGGCAGGCACCTGTAATCCCAGCTGTTCGGGAGGCTGAGGCAGGAGAATCTCTTGAACCCCGGAGGCGGAGGTTGCAGTGAGCTGAGATCGTGCCACTGCACTCCAGCCTGGGCAACAAAATGAGACTCCATCTCACACAGAGAGAGAGAGAAGACTTTGCCAAACCTTAAATTCTGTTACCTTCCGTGTCCCTGTGTGGTGTGGGCAGCAGAATGTTCCAGAGTTGCTGTCCTATGGCTGTTTCCAATCTAAGCCTAAACGAGAAACATTAAATTCCAACTCTGATCTGGGTACCCTGCACCTCTCCATATTACAAGGCATCCTGAAATCACCATTTGTTATTGCTTGTTATTTCAGTAAGGCCTCATAGCGGAGACTCCCCTGCTACATATGAACAATTATTCCTCCTGCCTTTAATAATATATCAGGCTATTGTAGACAGATACACTAAAAAATATATATTTATAAATCCCTCTTTCCAAAATCTGCACTCTCAAAAGTACTTCTGATCAAAATGGACTTCCCATTAATTCTTTTTTTTTTTTTTTTTTTCTTAGGGATACGGTCTCACTCTGTAGGCCAAGCTGGAGAGCAGTGGCAGGATCATAGCTCACTGCAGCCTCCAACTCCTGGGCTCAAGCAGTCCTCCTGCCTCAGCCTCTGGAGTAGATGGGACTACAGGTGTGCACTCCACGCCTGGCTAATTTTTTTATTTTTTTGTAGAGATGGGGTCTTGCTCTGTTGCCCAGGCTGATCTCAAACTCCTGGCCTCAAATGATCCTCCCTCCTTGGCCTCCCAAAGAGTTGAGATTATAGTCCTGAGCCACTGAGCTTAGCCTGGCTTCCCATTAATTCTGTCTGCGGGGTGAGAATGTGTCAGGTGTTCAGTCTTAAGTATTCTGGCTCATGTGACAACTCATTGTCATTTGTCTATTAATATTTGATTTTATATGTTAAAAAGATAGTCAATCTAAAATTTCTGGGAAAGAAACTGCTCGTTCTCTATTTCCTATGCTTGACCTCAAATAGGGTCATTCATCTTTCTAGATAAAGTTTCTTTTTTACACTTTTTTAACTGAAAAAAAAGTAACATGTTAAGTCATATTTGGGTGAGGTGGAGTGGGGTAAACCACCCAGAAGCCTAATACCGTTGCACATCTACTCCTATATTTTTGTTTTTGCCTCTTAATCCCTGTCCACGTGCATGACAATTAGGATATATATCATTTAATTTTTTTATTTTTATTTTTTGAGACAGAGTCTCACTGTCACCCAAGCTAGAATACAGTGGCGCAATCTTGGCTCACTGCAACCACCACCTCCTGGGTTCAAGCAATTCTAGTGCCTCAGCCTCCCAAGTAGCTGGGACTACAGGTGTGCACCACCATGCCCAGCTAATTTTTTTTTGTATTTTTAGTAGAGACGTGGTTTTGCCATGTTGCCCAGGTTGGTCCCTAAGTCCTGAGCTGAGGCAATCCACCTGCCTCGGCCTCCCAAAGGGCTAGGATTACAGGCGTGAGCCACCGTGCCAGGCCAGGATACGTATCAATTGATAGTCTGCTGTGGTCACTGAAGCTAGTATCATAAATGTGTTTACATGTTTCTGCGCAGTCTTCATGTCAGAGTGTACCTTAGCAGCAAAGTTGGATAAATTGGGGCAGACACTTACTTTCAAAATAACACTTTTTCATATTTCCTTTAGAATCACAGGGCACTTGGCAGGCCTCTGCTTGGGCTAGAATTGTATCGTAGCAAGGCAGTTGATTATTGGAATGGTTGCCAGTTGACATCTATGAGAAGCCTTGTTCTCCAAAGGATTTCCTTTGAGGGTGATGCCAGGGCTCCAATAGTGTCTGAACAGCTGGAAATGAAAAAAAAAAAAAAACAAAACAAAAAAACAAAAACAAAAACAAAAAAAACAAGGGAAAGCAGTATTGTTTCACAATTGTTAGTATTGAAAAGAAAATTTCAGAGTGTCTGGCAAGCCAGACAAAGCTACAGATGTCAATTCTTTCTTTGTACACACCCAGAATGGTGAAGTTTTCAGAACTGGTGATAAGAACAGGATACTCTGATCTTACTTGAGTATGGAACAACAGGCAGGTGCTCCCTTTTGAAAAATAAACCGCAGCAATGCTGTCCAAAGAAAGCTGTACCTTCAAAAACATGACGATTCAAAGGTGAGTCTGTTTAGACACTTCTCTGTGCTGTTTGCAGAGACATTTTGCTTTCTACAGGGAGGCATTAAAATACGGCGCATGTTTGTAAATTTCCCAGGAATTACTGTTGAGAAGAGGAAAGAAAGCGAAAGACCTAGGGTGGATACTAACATCGTGATAAATAGTTACTTCCTTAAATTGCTGAGCAGATAAGGTGAGATTGTTTTATGTAATGAGGATTATTTTTTTCAGATGAAAATGAGAACCTCAGGGAAGACCTTTAAGTGTGAGTGTGAACTTTGTGAGCTTGAAAATATTTCGAAAAATGCTACATTTCATCTTCTTTATTACTGTGATTAAAACTTTATTTGATCCAAAAATGTCTTTCAGATACCAGTTTGTTTTCATAAAATTTATTAGACTGTGATTGAGTAACTCAAGAGCATGTTTATACCCTTAACATTGTATGATAACACGAAGCTCAGAACTGTTTCATAGATGCAGAAAACAAACAGCATTTCTTTCTTAAAACTCTCCCCTATTCTCAGTCGAGACTTTTCTCAAATCTATAATTAAAGTTTTAAAAGAATTTAACATAACTTTCTGGATGTGATACCATTTTCCTTCTTAAAACTTTTACTCTATTGACCTTAGGTTCTTTCCAATGAGAACTGAATCAGTGTAGCTTGAAAATTTTATCTAAAGTACCTGTGCAATTGCTATTATCTGCCCTATTGAAACTTGAAATTAACATTTCTAGTGTACTTTTTTGATGAAGGAATCATTTATACATGTTGGTATAGCAGTAGCTATTTCAGTCTAATTTAAAATTGTAATGGCTTTCATTGAACTTAGGGAATGATTGAAAGGAAGCTGATGGATTTTTAAAAATTAAGTCAAATCAGTGAAGATGCTTACTCTGGGCAAGGCTGATGGATTCTAACAGGACCTGAGCCCGTTTTCCCACTAAGGCAATTAACACCTGAAGTTAGGAGTTCAACGGGTGAACAAGGACTTTGCATGGACTCATCAAATGTCCACAGCTGCCTGCTTTGACTTGTATGTGCGGAATGGCAAGGCTGTGGATTGAAGTTTTTCCTCTGTTTTTAATCTGTTCGTTGGAGTGTTTAGGAGTATGTGAAACTTTTCTTGATTTTTCTCCGAGCTGGGGGCTGCTGAGTCATTGTTACAACTCAGAATCAAGAGATATTGAGATTAGCCCCCATGTAAGCAGGACATGCTATGTTGATTTAGATCCCAAAGCAAGGAAAACCTGACTTGATGGAAATATGGGATGACTTCTTTTGAGGAAGGAATAAGATAATTTTCTCATAGGATTTCATGACAGCTTTGGATATGTTGGTGATAAGTGAATAATCCCTGTTGAACCGGAAGAGAAGAGACTATCTTTTCTTGTTATTTATTTAATCTTGCCCTACCTGCAAATACATTGGGGGTTAGGGCTTCACCATATGAGTTTTAGGGGAACACAATACAGTCCATAAATCCCGGTCTCCAGGAGCTCAGGGTCAAGGAGAGGGTCACGAAGGATGCAGGATGGCTGGCCACTGGGTGGGACTGAGCCATAAGTGCAGTAGGCACCTTCGGCCTGCGACTGTGCTGCCACCTGCTTCCATTTGCAGAGACGCTCATTCTTGTCAGGATAGCAGTTCCAAACCTAACAGGCCTTGAGAAATGTCAGCGTTATTCTTAGCCTGGAGAGTTGGTACGTCCCGTGGTGCATGAGAGAAACGAGACTGCTCTGTAGTCCCAGCTACTCAGGAGGCTGAGCTGGGAGTATCGCTTGAGCCTGGGAAGTGGAGGTTGCAGTGAATTAAGATCGCATCACTGCACCGCAGCCTGGACAACAGAGCAAGACTCTGTCTAAAAAAAATTAAATTAAAACAAGAGCTCCCTTAGGGCCAGGCACTGTGCTAAGTGTGTAAAGGCAAGATTGTGTCTCATCTGAGACTGTCTTTTTTATCTTTCCTCAAGGAAAGGTTTATGAGAAGGACCCTCAAGGCTGGACAAGGAGACAAGGCCAGGATCTACTCATGCGCATCCTTTCTTTAGATCTGCTTCAAGTGGCCGGTTAGCCGCTAAATACAGGGGAAAAGAACTGTATTTAGTGGGGACTATAGAGTCATATAAAATAGGCATTGAGTTCTCTAAAGGATTTCCTCTAAAGAAATGCAAGGAAGGAAACTTGTGTGTCATCTGGTCCAGAGAGTAGTGTTGGAGCTATTTCATACTAGCCTGGGAGAGCCAATTGCTACATTTTCAGGAATGCGGGGAGCCAATTGTAAAGCATAGCCATTGTTAAAATGAAATTATATACACATGCTTAAACACATGGTGTTAACAAACAAAGATAATAAAAATCTATCCCTTCCTAATTATTTTTACGGCACTTAACTGTTTTCTATGAGCTTGAGGTTATGTTTGTCTATCGTATCTGTATGTTGAAATTACTAGCAGTGTTGTCATGACAGTGGCTTGAAATCAGACACAGTGAAGGTATTTAGAGGGCAGCAGGACAATTTATGGTTAGGACAGTCACCAGTTGACATCCATGAGAAGCCTTGTTCTTCAAAGGATTTCCTTTGAGGGTGATGCCAGGCTCCAGCAAGTGCTACAAATCAGGCTTTTTCCTTCCAGAAAGCCAGTTGTTAAACATTCACCAGCACCCCACTGGGCTCGGCCCATTTATTTTTGGATGTGAGATAGGGGCATGGAGACAAACGGTAACTTGTCCAGAGTCCTGCAGCCCCTTGTAACCAGCAGGACCAAGGCTAGACTTGAGTCTCCCAGGCTTTCTGTTATACCACTCAGAGATTTCAGTCCTGAAAGTCACAAGGGACAGGGTTGGATTTGCCTGTGGGCTCGTATCGCCAGTGCTTTTCTATTATTGGTGACAGCGCTGTAGGGAATCAGGTCATACACAAGAAGGGGGCTGATTAACTAACACAGAAATCAAATTCATTGCCAGGTGGGTGGTCATCTGCTTACTGATTACCAGCAAGTGGGATAAATGAAGAGGAGGCAGAGATTGGATCCTGAGCTCTGTCCCTAATGCATGCGGGTACAATTATTGAATGGAAGAATAAGTGAAGAATGAACAACACCCACCACCCCTGAGAATATGTTATATATGTATTTGCTAATTTATTTTACATCTCCCTCATTAGAATATAAGCTCCATGAGGATGGGGACTTTGTCTCGTGTGCCGTGGTACACCTAGCTCCCAGAAAAGTGCCTGGCATATAGATAGAAAGTACTCAATTGATATTTTCTTTTTTTTTTTTTTTTTTGAGAGGAGTTTTGCTCTTGTTGCCCAGGCTGGAGTGCAGCGGCGCGATCTCGGCTCACTGCAACCTCCACCTCCTGGGTTCAAGCGATTCTCCTGCCTCAGCCTCCCAAGTAGCTGGAATTACAGGTATGTGCCACCACGCCTGGCTAATTTTGTATTTTTAGTAGAGACGGGGTTTCTCCATGTTGGTCAGGCTCCAGGTTGGTCTCAAACTCCTGACCTCAGGTGATCCGCCCACCTCGGCCTCCTAAAGTACTGGGATTACAGGCGTGAGCCACCGCGCCCAGCCTCAATAGATATTTTTGAATGAATGAATTAACTGATCCTTCCAACTCCTGGCATTATACAGTGCCGACTCCCAGAGAAAGTTTTGCCCAGAGGAATATGCCTGGCAGAGTGCAGCGTCGGTGACCCTCTAACCCTTTGTCTGGCTGCTAGACTCTCAGTGACTACCATTTCTCTTCCCTCTTAGATGACGGAGGGCCGCCGATGTCAAGTACATCTTCTTGATGACAGGAAGCTGGAACTCCTAGTACAGGTAAATCACTTTTGGTCAACTTTCTGAGTTTCTTTGGTGACTGATGTGGTTTCAGACCTTGATCCAGCTGGGGATGAAGGGGGATTTGGTAAACTTTTTAAATCTCTGTTAATATCTGTGAGAGAATGACTAGGACCCACCAGGGTGTTTTGTGTGTGTGCTATTTTGGTTGTGTCTGTACACCAGCCTAAGGCATCCAAGGCCAGATGTACATCTACCCTATTGTTACAAATTTCTAGAAAATGAAATTCCACAATGCCGTTAGCTATTCTTTCTGCCTGGAAGGAGTTAAC
This sequence comes from Pongo pygmaeus, assembly GCF_028885625.2. Classification (NCBI taxonomy): domain Eukaryota; kingdom Metazoa; phylum Chordata; class Mammalia; order Primates; family Hominidae; genus Pongo; species Pongo pygmaeus. Next base: position 14,007,680 of record NC_072381.2, on the reverse strand, counting down.
TACAATGTAACCTAAATAACTCTTGCTGTAACTAAAATTGATTTAATCTTCCTTGCTCAGAGGGGATAGAAAAAGATTTGGTTCTTTTTGTTTGTTTTTTTGTTTTGTTTTGTTTTGAGACAGAGTGTCGCTCTTGTTGCCCAGACTGAAGTGCAGTGGCACGATCTCAGCTCACCGCAACCTCTGCCTCCCGGGTTCAAGCGATTCTCCTGCTTCAGCCTCCCAAGTAGCTGGAATTACAGGCATGTGCCACCATTCCCGGCTAATTTTTTGTATTTTTAGTTGAGACGGGGTTTCTCCATGCTGGTCAGGCTGGTCTCGAACTCCTGACCTCAGGTGATCTGCCTGCCTCAGCCTCCCAAAGTGCTGAGATTATAGACGTGAGCCACTGTGCCTGGCCTAAAGGTTTGCTCTTTTCTTTTCCAGTTGAGATTAAAGAGGAACAGTCTCTGTACTCTGTCCTGTTTCTAAGTGCTAAGCGACCCCCTTCTTACCCCATCCCATGGGCTGACATTGGCATCACTTGTGAGCATCTGGAGAAACTGAGATGCAGGAAATCAATCAATTCCAACTAGGAACACATCAGTGTCAGCAAAATTGGAGAAGTAATTGGAATCATAGACCCTCACCCTTTTCAACTTGTTCTTAAACAGACCATTGTTTGACCCAAAGCTCTGAAGAATGGTGTCTCCAACTCTGACTTAAAAAGTTTATCATTCCAGATCTGTTGTTCAATGCCAGTTTATATTACATTTGCTTGCTGTTTATTCTTAGATGTCTATCTCTGAGTCCTAGAGCATTGTCTCCTTCTCTATCACATTTTGTTGTGAGGAAGCTGCAGTTCATCAGTGGGTTGAGAGGATGCCATCTGCTCATGGGGGAAGAGATGCTACTTCAAAGGGGAAACTCTCATGCAGACACTTGCATCTCATGTTGCCTTGTACATGCTGCTTGGAATTGAAAATGTTCAAACTGCTGACTTTGAGTGAATACTTTTAATAGGATTCAAATGATAAAGGCTTTATAAATGCAATATAGGAAACAGAAAATAGGAAAAAGGCTCATAAGCACATGACACTAATTCGAGTGTTGTTCCCTTTTTGGTGGATTTCTTTCCAGCATTTTTCATATTTATATTTCTTGCATGGCTGTAATCATAGTACATGTATAATTCTACATATCTTATTTTCCCTTTTCCACTTACCATTGTCTTTCACTGACATTTTCTAAGTTACTGTAATACTGTAAATTGTCATTCTCCTCAACAGCTGCATAAATTCTAGAAATTGATATACCATTATTTTCTAATCATTTCCCCATTTGAGTATATTTAAAGGGTTTAAAAAATAATTTTCCCACTATTACAAGTAAATGCTGTGATTAATATATCCCTATAATAGGGTTCTCCTGCATTTTAGATTACGGCTGTTTTAGGCTAGATTCCATGCCTAAAGTCATTAAAAGTCAAATTCGTGGTTTGAATTTGGAAGAATGAGGCAATAAAGGGAAACCATCAAATTGAGTGAGATCTCGTTAATTAGCAGAATCGTTAACTGAGAAACATTCGAAGCTTCAAATTGTCAAGACTCAGTGCAAAGAGTTTATAGGCGAGTGGTCTGGTGTATTTTACATGCTTTTCCTGAATCAAAGCTTGGAGGTTTAGAAAGAAGCCACCTTCTGGAATGGGAAATGAGACCTCAAATGGCAGTTTAGGAACTATCTCTTGGCCAGCCTGCTTTCAGAAAAAAATAGATTTACTTACTGATGTGTGCAGTTTGGGAACAGTTGTCCTCAACCCTATAAAATCAAGAAAATGTCGAATTAGGCGAACGAGAGAAGTTCATGTCCTTTCCACCGCTTTATAGAACAGGCTTCCTGTGTTATTCTCACTTCCTGGAACACGCTCCTTCCCACACCCCCACGCCCTGCACCTGGCTGGTCTCTCTTAGGTCTTTACATCACAACTTGGAAGACACCCCCCACCAAGGCTTTCCCTGACCCCCTCCGCCTAGTCTGTACTGAGTTTCTTTCTTATGACACGGCCACACCTCGCTGTGATTGGTTGTGTACTTGTTATCACTTCCTGGAGCCCCCAACAGTTTGAGGGCTAGATCTGTGTCTCCATCATGGTGTATCCCCAGTACCTAGCCCAGGGTCAGGCACATAATGTCACTAAATAAAGTCTTGTTGAATGAAAGAATGGACAAACCCTGAGATGCCTTGACATAACTTCCCCCAAAGACTTCTTGCCAGAGTACCAGTTGTTTCACAGAGGATTTAGCTTAACACACACACACACACACACACACACACTTGCACAAAATCTATCTATAGATACACACACTATCTACCTATACATAGATACATACACAATCTATCTACATATTGAGAGATATACACACTACCTATACATAGATAGATACACGCACTATTTGTCTATCTAGGCATTGATAGTGCGTGTATCTATGTATAGATAGATAGATAGTGTTTGTGTGTGTTAAGCTAAATACATATATGTATTTATATTTATATATATGGAAAGATTCTAAATTAATTGCAGAATGGGCTTTAGCAAAACTTGGAGAAACAAAATTAACACTACTGCATGAAAGGCAGCTTAAATCTATCACTCTTTTTTTCTCCTCTGCAAAATTCTGTTGCCCAGGATTCTATCTGCTGGGCAGTATCCTTTCTAAAGGGAATCTGGATTCTCTAGCTCATCTGGACCCACCTCTAGGTTTTTAATAAAACATTTGACCTAAACTATTTCATATTTTACATTCAGAGAGTGGTAGCCTTCAGGTTCATGTATACGTTAGTCATCAAAATATATTAAACACTGAGACTGATATTGTTAAGAATAATTTCAGAACATTTGTAGTAAGCCTTAGACAAAGCAATGCCTTTCCTGATCTTTTGACCTGGAGCTGTAGAGATGGGGATGGGTGGAAAAGACACCTACATTGACCTGACAAGGTTTGTAACATGGAGAGTCAGGTTTAGAGCAAGTATTTCTCTCCCCCAGAGAAGTAAATGGGTTTGCATGAGGGTGGCTGACTGAAAGATATTAATAAGATGGGGCAGATGGGGGAGGTTAGTTTTTACCCACTATGAGGATAGGAAACTCATCATAGCAGAGGAGCTTCTATGGCATCAATGTTGGGTGAGAAAGCTGATGGCATCCAAACCGACTCCCCATTTGCCTCTTGCCAGGAGGATGCAGTAAGCAGACAATGACACAGATAATTTCATGCAGCACTGTAAACTCGGCCACTCCGAGCATAACATTTCCCTTCTCTGGGTTGCAGAGAAAAAATGACTGTCATCCTAATGTTCATGCTTATTCCATATAGCACTTTGAGATTACCAAGTGAAATCTGTGCTTCCAAATCCTCTATTGCTCTGAGTAGATCATACGTTACTCACAGTAGGGGAGGGCAAACGGTCAAGAGTGACATACTAGGAATTAATATTCGAGACGCTCATCCCTAAATCCACAGGCAATTTCCTGACACCCACGTCTTTACCAGGTAGCTCCTTAAGTCCTGAAATTCCACTTAAGAGCAGCTGGAAGGTGACGTGAGCATTCAGCCCCAGAACATGCCTGCAGCCTTGGTTGTGGACACATGCAGGTTGCATAGACAGATTGCCCTGCAGTTCAGCCCACAGACAGCATCTTCTGCTCTGTCTTCCAAAATTGTTTCCACCAGTTGGAAATGTACTTTAAAAAAAACCTTTATCAGGCCGGATATGGTGGCTCACACCTGTAATCCCAGCACTTTGGGAGGCCAAGGAGAGTGGATCACTTGAGGTCAGGAGTTCGAGACCAGCCTGGCCAACATGGTGAAACCCTGCCTCTACTAAAAATACAAAAAAAAAAAAAAAAAAAAAAAAAAAAAGCTCGGTGTCGTTGTGCATGCCTGTAATCCCAGCTACTCGGGAAGATGAGACAGGAGAATCACTTGAACCTGGGAGGCGGAGGTTGCAGTGAGCCAAGATCACACCACTGCACTCCAGCCTGGGTGACAGAGCAAGACTTTGTCCCCCCCTCCAAAAAAAAGAAAAAAAGCCTTCATCAAAATGAGAGGAGCCACCGTCATCTTAGTCTTGGAACTGCCTCTTCTGGAAGATGCTATAGCCAGATATGGAGGGCAGAGCATGTTTTATGGTCCACCGAACTCCCCAAGTCTCGTCGTATCCTTGCTCCTTGAAAATTATTTTCTTCATGTATTTTCTGACCCGAATGTATATTTGGGGGAGTGTTTTGAGAGCAGAGAAAGGGAAGTGTGCTTTAGCCATAGTGAGAATGATTTAAGTAAGAATTTCCGGACAGTGAGAGTTGCTAGATGGGGTACAGGAAGCCGTTAGTAGGAAAGATTCTGGACTCTTTCTCTTGACCTTCATAAAAATAGAGTGGATTTTCACTTGAATGGAATGGCTGAGGTGTGGCCCTTCCTTATTTGGTTCTCTTGAGGCTTGTGAGACTGTAGATATCCTGTCTCACAGGGAGCAAGCCCAGTGCCAGAAAAACCAATCTGACCTTCTACTGCTAGGCAGGCTTCGTTTCAGTGCTTCTCCCCATCACTTTAGATGAGTTGGTTGGCCGAATTGCTTCCCCACCGCCATTTTTTGGGTTTTTTTTTTTTTTTTTTTTTTTTTTGAGACAGAGTGTTGCTCTGTCGCCCAGGCTAGAGTGCAGTGCTGCAATCTTGGCTCACTGGACCTCCACTTCCTGGGTTCAAACGATTCTCCTGTCTCAGCCTCCCGAGTAGCTGGGACTATAGGCCTGCACCACCATGCCCAGCTAATTTTGTATTTTTAGTAGAGACAGGGTTGCGCCATGTTGACGAGGCTGGTCTGGAATTCCTGACCTCAGGTGACCCACCCACCACAGCCTTCCACACAGTGCTGGGATTACAGGCGTGAACCACCACACCTGGCCCCCACATTTTTTTGAGGCAGGGTCTCGCTCTATCAACCAGCTGTGGTGCAGTGGTGCGATTACAGCTCACTGCAACCTCAACCTTCTGGGCTCAAGTGATCCTGCCATCTCAGCCTCTCCAGTAGCTGGGGCTGACAGATGTGCATTACCACACCCTGCTAATTTTTTAAATTTTTAGAGAGACAGGGTCTCCTTCTGCTGCCCAGGCTGGTCTCCAACTCCAGATCCCAAGTGATCCTCCTGCCTTGGTCCTTCTCAAAGTGTTAAGATGGCAGGCGTGAGCCACTGCCAACACGCCCGGCCCTTCTTCCCTTTGATGATAAGAGCTTTACACATAGGAGTCCTCTCCATCCCCTCAATTCTGCCACAGTGAACCTCGCACCTTGCTTTCTCTAGGGAGCTGCCCCATGATGTGAGTCTCCTTTCCAAGTTCCAAGCTGCCCTAGGATTTCCACATCTCTCCCCTCTGACCCAGTCCCTTAGTGGCCATTGGCAAGACATTTACAACTGTCCACTGTGTGCAAATAGAGGAACAAAGAGTCCCTATGATTCTGAGAAGTGGAGCAAACTGTGACTAGTCCGTGTTTTCTAAGGGAATTAAAGATAGCAGTTAGATTATTGCCGTGTATTACGCAGGGCTCATAATCCTGAGAAAGCAACCAAGGCAGAAGCATTTGGAAAGATCTAAGCTGCACCTCGTGGTACAGTAGCCACCAGCCACATGTGGCCGTTGAGCAAAATGTGACCAGTGCAAATTGAGATGTGTGCAAGTATAAATCACATGCCAGCTGTGAGCAAGTATAAACCACACACCAGCTTGTGAAGACTTCCTATGAAACTTAAGTAAAATGTCTTGTAAATGATTTTTGCCTTGGTGAGTCCGTGTTAAAATGATAATATTTGGGATATATTAAGATAAAATAAATATATAATAAATTTCACCTTTTAACTTTTTAAATATGGCTAAAAAAACTAAAATCTTGGCCAGGTGTGGTGGCTCATGCCTGTAATCCCAGCACTTTGGGAGGCCGAGGTGGGCAGATCATGAGGTCAGGAGATCAAGACCATCCTGGCCAACATGCTGAAACCTGTCTCTACCAGGCATGGTGGTGTGCGCCTGTAGTCCCAGCTACTCGGGAGGCTGAGGCAGGGGAATCACTTGAACCCGGGAGGTAGAAGTTGCAGTGAGTCGAGGTCACACCACTGCACTCCAGCCCGGCAACAGAGCAAGACTCCATCTCAAAAAAAAAAAAAAAATTAAAATCTTATATTGGGCTAACTTTTGTGGCTCACGTTGTATTTCTTTTGGATGGCTATTTCTAGAGCAGCAGGCCCAAACCTTTTTTGGCACCTGGGACTGGTTTCATGAAAGACAATTTTTCCACAGATGGGGTGTGGGGGGTATGGTTTCAGGATGATTCAAGCATATTACATTTATTGTGCACTTTATTTCCATGATTACTACATTGTAACATATAATGAAATAATTCTACAGCTCACCATAATGTCAAATCAGTGGGAGCCCTGAGCTTGTTTTCCTGCAACTAGATGGTCCCACGTGTGAGTGATGGGAGATAGTGACAGAGCATCAGGCATTAGAATCTTTTTTTTTTAATTTTTGAGATGGAGTCTTGCTTTGTCACCAGGCTGGAGTGCAGTGGTGCAATCTCAGCTCACTGCAACCTTTGCCTTCTGAGTTCAAGTGATTCTTCTGCCTCAGCCTCCCAAGTGGCTGGGATTACAAGCACGTGCCACCACACCCAACTAATTTTTGTATTTTTAGTAGAGACAGGGTTTCACCATGTTGGCCAGGATGGTCTCAATCTCTTGACCTCATGATCCACTCACCTCGGCCAACCAAAGTGCTGGGATTACAGGTGTGAGCCACTGCACCTGGTCTAGAATCTTAGAAGGAGCGTGCAACCTGGATCCCTCACGTGCACAGTTGACAGTAGAGTTTGTGCTCCTGCGAGAATTTAATGCTGCTGCTGATCTGACAGGAGGCGGGTCTCAGGCAGTAATGCAAGCAATGGGGAGAGGCTATAAGTACAGAGGAAGCTTTTCTTGCTGCTCATCTCCTGCTGTGCAGCCCCATTCCTCACTTGGCCCAGGGGTTGGGGATTCCTACTGTAGAAGATAGAAAACAACTTAAGCTAGAGAAAATATCATGAAGGCAATCGAATTGTTTGGGGTTACCCAGATATAATACTGGATGTTTGGCACAATAATGACTACATTTTACAATTCTTTTTTTTTTCTTTTTCTTTTTGTTTTGTTTTGAGACAGAGCCTTACTCTGTCGCCCAGGCTGGAGTGCAGTGGTGTGATCTCAGCTCACTGCAACTTCCGCCTCCCTGGTTCAAGTGATTCTCCCACCTCAGCCTCCGGAGTTGCTGGGATTACAGGCACCCACCATCATGCCCGGCTAATTTTTGTGTGTTTGTAGAGACGGGGTTTCACTGTGTTGGCCAGGCTTCTCTTAAACTCCTGATCTCAGGTGATCCACCCGCCTTGGCCTCCCAAAGTGCTGGGATTACAGGCATGAGCCACTACACCTGGCCTACAATTTATAGAATTTATATGGAGCATATCTTATTTAATCCTCACAGTAACTGTGTAAAGTAGGTGCTAAGCAAACAGAAATTCAGAAAGATTAAATAACTTGCTCAAGGTCACATAGCTAGTTAAGTATAGGTAGCTCGAGCGTAGGTCCTCTGATAGTATAGACCATTCTCTTTTCACTGCACCATAACCAGTATATATAATAAAAACCCAAGATATGATCTATTAATAGTTCAGCTGGAACATGCTCCTCTGCCAGCCCCTGACACCAGAGCCGTAAACGATGGCAACCAAAGACTTCGAACTTTATCTCAGGTCTGCAACTGAAGATGGGCTTACCCAGGTCATTTCATTCCTTTGAACTCACTTCCTAACCTATCTGGGAAAGCCTGAAACATGTGACACATCCTCATGAAGGACTTGTGTGTCATGCATAAGTTTCGGGCTAGCAGGTGTGGAAGAAACTTCCACAGCAGTGGATGAAATAATGGTTGCCTTCCTGTCACTTTCCTCTGTCTGACAGCAATGCTGGTGATATCCCATCTTAAAGGTCAAGTACATTAATATGGGCTGTCAGTAAAATAGCATTGAGGGCAAGTAAATAGTCTGGCCTATTAGGGATTAGAAAAAAAAAAGTATGACTTTTTAAAAATCTAGAACTGTAATAGTCTTACCTAAAATAGGCGAATAAACTTGGGTTCTCTTTTTTTTTGAGATGGAGCTTCACTCTGTCACCCAGGCTGGGGTGCAGTGGTGCAATCTCGGCTTACTGACTTATTGCAACCTCCACCTCCTGGGTTCAAGCAATTCTCCTACCTCAGTCTCCTGGGTTCAAGTGCTTCTTCTGCCACAGCCTCCCAAGTAGCTGGGATTACAGGCACCTGCCACCACCCCCAGCTTATTTTTTTATTTTTAGTAGAGACGGGATTTCACCATGTTGGCCAGGCTGGTCTCGAACTCTTGACCTCAGGTGATCCACCCACCTCGGCCTCCCAAATGCTGGGATTACAGGTATGAGCCACTGCGTCCGGCCTAAACTTAGATTCTCTATTCACAGGTGCACACCCATGTTTATATTCACCCTCATAGCCCAATCTTAGCGACTTCTGTGGTTAATGATATTCTTCTGCAAAAATGCAAGAGATGGCCAGGTGTTGTGGCTCACGCCTGTAATCCCAATACTTTGGGAGGCCGAGGCAGGTGGGTCACCTGAGGTCGGGACTTTGAGACCAGCCTGACCAACATGGTGAAAGCCCATCTCTACTAAAAATACAAAATTAGCCGGGCATGGTGGTGCATGCCTGTATCCCAGCTACTCGGGAGGCTGAGGCAGGAGAATCCCTTGAACGTGGGAGTTGGAGGTTGCAGTGAGCCAAGATCGCACCATTGCACTCTAGCCTGGGCAACAAGAGTGAAACTCCATCTCAAAAAAAGAAAAAAATGCAGGAGATTGTTTTCTACCAAGTAAAGCAGGAATCCCCCCCAAAGTGCATGTTGCCAAGCAGAGAATACAGAGTTGATTCCATATCTTCCCAACTGAGCAGTGTGGGCAGGTGGGCTCATTGTGGTCTGCCTGCTGGGGCATCTACCAAGGCATGCTCCAGGTCTGCCATCTGCTCCTGTCTGGTCTAAATCCACCAGGAGTTACTGTCGCAGCCAAGGGCTGGGAAGGCATGTGCAGAAGCTGGGAGCAGACAGAGGGACTCAGTGTTATGAACCTTCTGTCTGGGACCTCCCAGGCCACCAGGCCACCTCCTAAAACAAGAGCCAAAGGGGTTCAGGCAGCCCCACTTTGGGCTGACCTCACACCTCACTGCAATCTCATCATCATTTATTAGGCTCCTCTCTGAAAAGCTGGGCACTCCACCAAATGAGCAAAACAGATGTCTTCCCAGCCCCCAGGGGTGGCTGATAATATTTAACATTTGAAAAGCACATGGTGAAGAAAGACGTGTTAAGATATAGAGCACAGACAGATAACGCAATAGTAAATCTATTTGTAATCAAAAACGCATTGAGTGACGGAGAGGAATAAGAAATAGTCCATAAAATATACTCTTGGGGAGCACAAGCAGCTAAGTCGTTTCCCTCTTGGTGAGGAGGGAGGAGACACGATCCATCTTCCTTCTTCAGTCAAGGCCTTTGTGGAAAAGTTGGTAAGCTTTCTTTCTGCCCTGGTTAGAACAAAGGGGAATTCCAGTGTCCCCGAGAGGCTGTGAGAGAGGGCTGAGCATCAGGATACAGCAGATTGATGCGATCATCTAGGGAACCCCCCGCCGCGTATACGCACACACACACACACACACACACACACACACTCAGGTGCTGGTTGAGGAGAAGAGAAGAGACCATCCCCTTCTCCCCAGCCTGATGGGTCCACACTGCCGGTTGCCTGGCAACACCCCTTCTTTGCGCCCCTGCCCCCTCCCCCTTCTTCCTGGACCACCTCCATGTCTGTGCCCCTTGTCCCTTTGATGCCAATTTTAACCTGTTGTAAAATGTATTCATTGAAACCATTTGAAATTGCCAATATTTGGCAGACTTTGTCCTGCTAAGAGGACAATTTCATGTGGCTCAAACGTGAAGGGAGAGAGAAGAAAAGGGAGGGAAGACTTAGCCCTCCAGAACATTGTAGGTGGTTGTTTCTTTTACTACTGAGTTATTTTTTCTATGATATCTTCACAAAATCCTTTCCACGTCTTCCCTATGGTGCCCCATAGGAGACTCTATGCAGATGGGAGCCTCAGGATAAGACATTAAACCACACGCTCCTAGTTTCTGTCTCTCTGCTAAGGGGGGATAAGAAGGGATTGGGGAGATTAAAACAAACTCAACTCACAATGCAGTTCTCAAAATGCAAACAACTCTATTTACAGGGGAAAGGCACACACGTGTGCACACACCTCTATGTAGAGTATAAGGATGGGGTAACAGGGACCCAAGGGGTAACAAATCTGTGGCTGTCATCGTTTTTATTAATCCATAACTCACAGTTTGATTTTGGGCACATTGCTTAATTCAGGTACTTGCTTGTTTGGTAAATATTTATTATTTGTCTACCACTGTGCTACACAGATCTAAGCATCCCTTTTTTTGGGTTAGGAGTTCCTGTCTAGAGGTGCTCAATGATTATTTTGGTTGCAGAACTTTTTACAAGTCCAGGAGTGGCTTGTTCTTCCGTTTCCTAAAATGGACTGAGTGTTCTTCCTCAGCTCTGCTATGCCCTGGAACGGCTTCCCTTCTCCACACATCCCACCCACTGCACCCTGTCCTTTCTTGTAAGGGGATCCAGGAGGACATGAGGAGGCAGATTTACTCATCTGGCAGCCTCTGCTGCAACTCGTCCCATCCAGTGGAAGGAAGGAAGGGAGCAAGGGAGGAAGGGAGGGAGGGAGGGAGGGAGCGATCCCCTCCCCTGAGAGAGGAGTGCAGCCTGGCCAGGTATCCCTGGTGGTGGAGGGGGGAAGCTAACGGTCTGGGGAAATGTCAGCTGCTCTGTATTTTTCTCTGAGTCTTCTACCCCAGTGAGTCTTCCCTGTAGCCCTTGAATCTCTATTTCTGGCTTCCTGGCTTGCCCAGCACAGAGCTGAGAGTTCAGCTGTCAAAGCCATGTGGAAGATTTCCATATCTTGCCAGAGCCCCTGTCCCACCCCTGCAGCCACCCGCTATGTCTTTGTGATTGAACACCTCGGTGACAGCCCCAGCACCTCATGGCAACTGAAGCCCGTCATTCCCACTCCTCCTCCAATCCCGGTCATCTTATTCTTGTGCCTGCTTTGAAAGCAAGCCCACAGTTCTCCAAATTGGCCAAGCTTTAGGAGCCAGGCAATTTTTTTCTGTGCCCCTCAATGATATCCTTAAGTCTTGCCTGTTTTTTCACTGGTAAGGGAACAACTTTCCTTCTCCTCTCCAATACATGCCCCAGTGTAGACATTTGCCACCCTGGACTCAGCATCCTCTGTGTGCCCATTGTTACCAGAGCTGCTCCTTGCCGTCCTGCCTAGTTCCATGTTCCTGGCCATCCCCATTTGTCCTATATGACACAACCAGATTATCCATCCTTCCAGGCTCCTTCATGACTTACCCCTGCTCAGGAGCCGTCAACAGCCCATTCTATTGGATTGCTCTGTTTGAGTCTCGAGTTCCTCCATGATATGACTGCGAGCTGTTTACGAGAGACAGTATATAAGAGAGGTGAGGAGTACAGTTGTGCTCAAACCACCTACTCTCTGGGCAGGCCCTATGCCATTACAGTCACCACACTCTGCCCAGCAGAGCTGGGACCTTGAACTTTTACAATTGCAGGGAGTTGCGTCCGTAGTAATGGACAGAAGCCACCATGTGACCCTACTATAGAGTCTTGTAGACCAACGATTCTCAAACTTCTTTTTGCTGCAAAATTCTTTGTCCAATATCAGCACATGGAGAGGGTCTGAACCCCATCACCTTCACCCCCAAGCCCACTGACAGCGAGGCTCTGCAGGGATCTCAGCAGACTCCTGTGGGTTTGCAAATCTCTGCTCAGGTAGAAACCAGATGATAGAAAATGTAAACGTCCTTTATGCTAATAAGCAAACACATTCCTGAAAAGTTCAATGTATTAGTTGGTGCAAAAGTAATTGCACTAAAAGTAATGGCAAAAACCACAATTACTTTGGCACCAACCTAATAGATTGAACCTGAATTTTATACACCATATTTCAAACGCTTTGGGAAATTATATAGCTTAGTGATTAATCATCATATTAGCTAATTGAACACTTATTTTTGTACCAGACTCTGTTCTAAGTGTTTAATATGTTCTGAGTCATCTTTTCAGCCCCACAACTCTATGAGGTAGGTAACTGTTATTATTCGCATTTTTTCAGATGAGGAAATTGGGGCACAGGGAAGTAAAGTAACTTATTCAGAGTTGGACAGCAAATGGGAGAACTGATTCAAAACCAGGCCACCTGAATGCAGAGGACCAGCAGGTTCCAGTACGCTAAGAGCACAGGCTCTGGGGCTGGTTGGGCTGGCTTCAAAACCTGACTCTGATGCTTGGCAGCTTTGTGACCTTGGCCATTTGCACAACCTCCTCAACTTTCAGTTTCTTCATCTGTAAATGGAGAACACTGGCTGCCTCCCATCTTCCTGCTCTAATTTTCTCTGTAAATTAAAACTAGTACCTGCCTCATAGACTTGTGATTAGGGTTAAATTCACTAGAACATCTGAAGTGCCCCCAAGACTGTCTGGCACAGCACAGGCATCTCTTAGGCTGGGATCAGAGGCCTTGGCCAGACTGCTTAGTAGCTGCGGTAACCCAGGCAAGTCACTGGCCTTTGCTACCTCGTGTGTAAAATGGGAATGTTAACTACCTTGGCTTTAGAGGAAAGCATTTAGGAGACTATTAAGTGCTACATAATTTATGGTGCTATTATCCCTAATAATTTGGTCTTCTATACGATTTCATGCAAGGCTTCATGGAGTATTCATAGAGTTCATTATCAGTTCACTTGACAAGTGATGGGTTGACAGTCCATCAAAAAATGTCTTAACTGCCCTACCTTCCAGATCTCCAACACATCATCCCCCGATCTTTTCATGAGCACTAGTGATTACTGCTCATCCCTCCAACGCCATATATAACTCACATGTCAAGGTCATAGGATGACAGGCAGAATATTTATGCACATGTATTCATACTGAGTTCAGATTACCATCTAAATAAGTGGACCAGGTTTTGTGCTCCAATGATGTCAAATCAGTCATCATTCTTGGGGATAAAATAGAAAACATGATTTCAAAGTTTGCGTCCCAGTATCATATAAATGACGCCATCCTTAATGCTTTATATTAAAATGATACTGAAGCACAACTATATCCAAATGGATCATATTGGTTTTGATCTGTGGGAAGGTAGGTACTGAAGGCACACTGTATCCCTTATCAACAAGACAGTGATTGGTCTTTCCAGCCCATTACTCACACACAAAATTGCCACAAGTTCATGTACTAACTGTTGCTTCCCAATAGGGGCTGTATCCTTCCTAGAGACTGCAGTGTGTGATTTTGTAGTGCACGGTGGGACACATGTTTAGAGGCATTCCAGCATATTCTCGTCAACTGTGCGAGACTCAGAAGAGCATGCGACTAGCAGGGCCTGCTAGAATCCCAGTGATCTTTGACCATTCCCTGAAGAACCACATTCTCCAGGAAATGCCAAAGTGCCACTTCAAACTGATCAAGAATTTCTTTCTTTTAGGGAAGAGGATTTTAAAATATCACATGCAGTCCTTTTAGAGTAGCAATAGATCAGTAAGTACAATGATTCTTAAATTTTAAATTGTCGATAGATCTTAAGATATGTTACTACAATAAAGTGGGCCGGATGTTGGTATTATCAAAATTCTTTATTGGCATTCCTTTACTTTGGCCCTTCTTCTTCTTAAAATAGTGTCAATCTTTTATAAATAACAAAAAATATCAATAGAACATATTGATACAAAGATGTTTTAGAACTGTAATAATCCTCCAAAAGGATAATGACCTCAGTACTCCATTTCATTTAACCACAGATGAGTAACAGAGTTAGAGAAGTGTGGGTAAATCACTGATTTTCACTCACCTTTTGGAGATTAACATTAAACATTGGTTTAACATATAAACCAATGAGTATGTGATGTCTAAAGCCTTCAGTGTTAATTAAGTTTGGTGGGTCTGTCAACCGCACACGCTCACATATTCACACACACTCACATACATATACTCATGTACACACATATACAAACATGCACACACTTGCGTACACACCCACATACGCATTCGTATAACACACACACACTCCTACATACAATGCATAAATCTTAGAAAGATTTCTAAACCCTTAGCCCTTAGTTCAACTACAGTATTCTCACCAAATTACATTCATGAGCAAGAAAAAAAGTGATAATCTTTCCACACAGTTTCTCTTTAATTGGTGGAATTAAATGCAGTTAATTCGAGGTAAGTTCTAAAGGCTCCGTCACTTGTGTCCTCTCTGCAGGGAGTGGTTACACTGCTGCTGGGATGCCCCAGCAGCCCAGGCACCACCTCCTTACACAATAATGTTCAAAAGCAGGAAAGGGGCTGGGCGCAGTGGCTCACGCCTGTAATCCCAACACTTTGGGAGGCTGAGACAGGTGGATCACCTGAGGTCAGGAGTTCGAGACCAGCCTGGCCAACATGGTGAAATCCCGTCTCTACTAAAAATACGAAACTTAGCCAGGCATGGTGGTGGCCGCCTCTAATTCCAGCCACTCAGGAGGCTGAGGCAGGACTGTTGCTTGAACCCGGCAGGTGGAGGTTGCAGTGAGCCAAGATTGTGCCACTGAACTCCAGCCTGGGCGACAGAGCAAGACTACATCTCCAAAACAAAAGCAGAAAAGAGACTTTCTCCCCATCGTGACTCTTTTTATCATAGAGGAAATTGCTCCCCAGATGTCCCTCCTGACTCCTCGATTCTGGACTCCACCCCAGACCACAGCTGGTCCATATTATTCCCATGTCTGAAGCAGTCACTCACACTCACACAGGGAGCAGAATCAAGGTGACTGATTGAAATCAGCGGTTCTCAAAGTGTGGTCCTAGACAAACAGCCTCAGCATCACTTGGGATGTGGAAATGCAAGTTCCCAGTCAGCACCCCCAATATAATGAGTCAGAGGCTGGGAGTGGATCCCAGCGATAGAGCCAGAATCCGATGCAGCACAGGCTGTCTGGAGCCTGCATACTTGGTACTGCATGGTGGATTAAGGCTGTAGCAATTGAACACAGGGAAGAGTGCAGATTGTACAACTTTCTGGAGCTTCCGTTGGAGGCTCACAGGTAGAGGCAGTATGATGCAGCAGTTCCCAGACTTTTTGATTTCAGAGACCAGAAAATTTACAGATGAAAGGCAGGTGGGGCTGCAGTCATTTTTTTGTATTTGCCAAATCAGTATATGAAAAATATTATCATCTACTTTAGCCTTCATTTACATAATAAGAAACACCACACCAAAAAGGATATGAAATCAGAATAAAGCACTGTCTTTTATTTTTATTTATTTATTTTTTTTAGAGACAGGGTTTTGCTTTGTCACCCAGGCTACAGTGCAGTGGCACGATCATAGCTCACTGCAGACTTGAATAACGACAGTCTTTTAAATAAGACACATTTAGCTTTATTGAAAGTTTACATAACATTTATCCTATTTTTCTTATTTTGCCGCTGACCAACAGAAAATGTACCAGCACTTAAGAGCCACCAATGCGGGAAAAGTTCGCACATTGGGCAAAGTCAGATTCGGTTTGAATTCTGTCTCTTCTCATGTAGATGGTATGTGGCCTTGGGAAATGTTTTTATCTTTATGAACCTCAGCTTTCTCGTTACTAAAATGGGAATTATAACTACCTTGCAGGATTTTGGTGAGATTTACAGGTAAGGAAACCAACCACCTGATCTCTGGAAGATGGGTGTCCAATCAGTTGTGGCTGGGACTATCAGAAGGCTGGCTCAGTGTTATTGACTGGGCTCATGAACGAATGAGTGGCTAGCAGAGACAAAAGTTCATGATCTGTTTCCTCATTTATTTGAGACAAAAGGGACAGCTGAACTATTTTTAAGTAAACCCAAGTGTATGGACTAGATGACACTCAGAAGACATGAAGGAGAGCAGAAATGGGTCACAGAGTCACCAAATTATTCTTGGGATAATTGTTTGGATGCCTAAAGTTCAACCAACCTTGGGGGTTTGTTGACCCCAAACACCTCTGCCTTCAAGTGTTTGCAATCATTCAAAAATAATTCCAGCTGTGTAATAGCCTCTCTGTGACTGACAAAGCCCTGTTGTGAGAGGAACAAGGTATTGCAGTGTTACGTGCTGAGTGGGTGGCAAGAGGAAGGATAGCTGTAATATCGCAGGGCAATTCTGGCACTAACCACCTGGAGTTAATGCAGACTTCACAGGTTTAAGAGCAGAGTCCCCAACAAGACAGCTCTCACTTTGGATGCCAGCTGCAAGGTTGGGGGTCCCCAGACTACCTCTACTTTGATCAACTGGCTGCAAATGTGAGGGTTCCTGTGACCTCCTGCAGCTCAGTAATTTGTTAGAACGACTTGCCAGAACTCAGGAAAGTGCCATACTCATGATGAAGCTTATATTATAAAGGAGGCTAGCCAGGGCCCACCAAATGAGGAGACATATCAGATAAGGCCTGGGAGGGTCCCACATGCAGAACATCTGTGCTGTCTCCTCCTGGAGTTACAGTGAAACACTCTCCTGGCACATTGATTCTTTTCACCAACGAGAAGGCTCCACTGAGCCTCAGAATCCTGAGTTTTTATTGGGGTTTCATTATGTAGGCATGATTGACTGAATCCTTGGCCATGTGATTGGACCCAATCTTCAGTCTCCTTCTCCTCCCTAGAGGTTAGGAGGTCCGGCTGGTCACACATGGCTCAAATCACATGTTTGGTCTTTCTGCTAATCAGTCCCCATTCCAAGTCATTCTCATTAGCGTAAACTCAGGGGTGATCCAAAGGGCTCGTGAATAACAAAGATAATCCTATTACTCAGGAAATTCCAACGATTTCCTGGCTGCCTCCCCAAAATCAGGGACAAAAGCCAATCAAATTCTTTATTTTAAAATAGTAGCTAATGATGCAGGCATCCAGAGTCTTAAACCTTGGCCTGAGATTGTTGAAACAAGACAAAAGTTAATGTATGAAGTCTCTACTACTCCCAAGCATGAACTGTAACTTTAGACCACTTTTTAATTTCATCTATTTACTTATTTAGATGGGGGTCTCACTCTGTCACCCAGGCTGGAGTGCAATGGCGTGATCACGGCTCACTACAGGCTCAACCTCCTGGGCTCAAGCCATCCTCCCACCTCAGCCTCCCTAGTAGCTTGGACTGCAGACATGCACCACCATGCCTGGCTAACTTTTTTATTTTCTGTAGAGATGAGGTCTCACTGTGTTGCTCAGGCTGGTGTCGAACTCCTGGCTCAAGTGATCCTCCCACCTTGGCCTCCCAAAGTGCTGGGATTATAGGCATGAGCCACTGCACCTGGCCCTAGACCACTTTTTTTTTTTTTTTTTTTTTTTTGAGACAGAGTCTCACTCTTTTTGCCCAGGCTGGAGTGCAGTGGCGCAATCTCAGCTCACTGCAACCTCCGCCTCCTGGGTTCAAGCGATTCTCATGCCTCAGCCCCCCTAGTAGCTGGGATTACAGGTATGTGCCACCACACCAGCTAATTTTCATATTTTTAGTAGAGACGGGGCTTTACCATGTTGGCCAGACTGGTTTTGAACTCCTGACCTCAAGTGATCCACCCATCTTGGCCTCCCAAAGTGCTAGGATTACAGACATGAGGCAACCCACATGGTCCTCAGACCACTTTTTAACTGTCACCATATTAGGCAGCTCCTACTGCCAGAACAAAATCCCACAGACTGGATGGCTTAAACACCAACATTTATTTCTCACAATTCTTGAGGCTAGAAGTCCAGGATCAGAGTCTCAGCAGGTTTGGTGTCTCCTGAGGCCTCTCTCCTTGGCTTGTGGACATCCGCCTTCTCCCTGTGTCCTCACTTGACCTTTCCTGTATGCTGGAGTATCCCTGGTTCTCTTCCTCTTCCCAGAAGGACCCAGCCCTATAAGGACTCAGTCCCACCTATATGTCCTCATGTAAACTGAATTACCTCCTAAAGATCCTATCTCCAAATACAGCACATTCTGAGGTATGCTGGGGGTTAGGACTTTGGGAATAAATTTTAGGAAGGCACATAGTTCAGTACCTAACAGTGACCTCGAGCAAATGACCTCTTTACGCAATTGTGAGGTATTAAGGCAGCAGTGTGTGCAAAGCCACCCACCACAGAGCATCCTGAGACAGCCATGGGCCTCACTCCATCATTTTTATAGGGACACACTGTGCTGCCTGGGATGGCCCTCTGCTTTCTGCACCTGGCAAGTCCATGCTTCACAGGAATGGTCTGCTCTGCTCTGGCCCTGAAGACAGCAGGCTCAGTGTTTCTCCAGGGAAAGTCAGGACTCCAGCTGGGGCAGCACATGCCGGCTCAAACCTGAGTCATCACTCTGGTGTTGGGAGTCCACTCCTCCCAATCTCAAGCACTGCGGGACATGGCTGGTGGCTCAAGGCCCCCTTCCTTTCTTGAACCAGGAGCCTGTATGCCGTGAGCTATGATGTGGGCCTGGCTTGCTGAGCCTGGAGCCGGTGTGTCTTTCACATGACCATATGGCAATCTGGAAAAGTCCATGTGTCTTAAGCTCTCAGTGTTGTACAAGCTGAAAGGAGAAAGAAAACAGGAGGACGCCAATGGTACCCAAAGCCAACTTAACTGGGGTCTCAGCGAAAACCTTAGGACTTTACAACTACATCTCCAGATGCCCTCTGCATTACTCTGGTGCACGTTTTATGGCAGGAATCCTGTTGGCAGAGATGACCACAGAGGAGGGTCACTCAGAAAGCATTTTCTCAAAAACTATAATTTCTTTAGTCTCCTGTTCAGGTGGATAATTAAATAAATGGTGATTTTCCCAAAATGCCTTTAGAAATGGTGATCCTGGCTGGATGTGGTGGCTCACACCTGTAATTCTAGAACTTAGGGAGGCCAAGGTGGGAGGGTTGCTGAAGGCCAAGAATTCAAGAGCAGCCTGGGCAGCACAGCAAGACCCCATCTCTAAAAAACAAACAAAAATTTTAATTAGCTAGGTGTGGTGGTGTGCGCCTGTAGTCCCAGCTACTAAGAAGACTGAGGTGGGAGGATCACTTGAGCCCAAGAGTTCAAGACTGTAATAAGCCAAGGTTCACCACTGTACTCCAGCCTGAGTGACAGAGCAAGACCCTATCTCTTAAAAAAAAAAAAAAAAAAAAGGAAATGATTCTTCCAGCCAAACCCTAAAGTTATATTAACCATTGCATTTATCTTAATCATCATTGGATGGTTTTTATTCAATGTCCTGGTTAAGGTCAGTATTTTAGATTGTATAATAAAGAAAACAGGCAATGTCCCCATCTCCCAGGAACTTACAGTCTAAGGTCCATATTGTAAGGTATGCAGCAAACAGAACAGAGGCGGGCACGGTGGCTCATGCCTATAATCTCAGCACTTTGGGAGGCTGAGGCGGGCGTATCACTTGAGGTTAGAAGTTTGAGGCTAGCCTCGCCAACATGGTGAAACCCCGTCTCTACTAAAAATACAACAATTAGCTGGGCTTGGTGGCACATGCCTATAATCCCAGCTACTTGGGAGGCTGAGGCACCAGAATTGCTTGAACCTGTGAGGCAGAGGTTGCAGTGGGGCAAGATCGTGCCACTGCACTCCAGCCTGGGCAACAGAGCGAGACTCAGTCTCACAAAAAAAAGTGGGGGGAGGGGGAAGAAAACAGAACAGAGAGGAAGCAATGCAACAAACTGAGAAGCAGAGCAGCAAGAGATGAGTTTACAAAAGGAGATCATAAATGGCACATTGTAGCTGGGCGTGGTAGTTCATGCCTGTAATCCCAACACGTTAGGAGGGCAAGGCAGGAGGATCATTTGAGCCCGTGAGTTTGTGAACAGCCTGGGCAACACAGGGAGATCCTCATTTCTTTAAAAAAAAAAAAAAAAATTAGCTCTGCACGGGGGTGCATGTCTGTAGTCCTAGCTACTGGGAAACCTGAGGCAGGATTGCTTGAGCCCAGGAAGTAGAGGCTTCAGTGAGCTATGATCACACCACTGCACTCCAGCCTGGGCAACAGAGCAAGATCCTACCTCTAAATAACTAAATAAAGAGATAGCACGTTGTAATTCAGCAATCTTTCCTGTGATGTGTTAAATAGGGAGATGATTAGAGAAGAAAAGGTATGCCCTGTTTTTCATGGAAAGGAAGGTTCTAGAAGAGCTAAGCCTGCTTTCTTCCTCCATCCCCTTAAGAGGTCTTCACGGGGCAGGTCACCATAGTAGCCACCAGATTCCTGATTGCTGTCATGTCGTCAGAACAGGAAGCAGGAAGAAAAAAGTGAGGAAATGAAGGGAAGATAGAAAATATAGAACCCAACGGTTCTGTGCAACCAGATATGTGTGTGTTAAGGGTACAACTTGCAGAAGAGGAGTGGGATTGGGATTGGGTGGAGGAAAGCTGGGCATAGTGCGTGATGGTACAATATTCACATCTTCTTGTTGAATGCAAGGTTGCACTATCAGTCAGCGTACCTGTGAACATGTTGGTGCCCACAAAGAGATGAGATGGACCTTGAGTAATGACATTGCCTGAGTGGATAAGAAATTAGAAGCTGCCTCATCTGGCCAACTGTTAGAAAAAGTACAGTGGCTGCAAATGTGACCCTGTGATCTTTTGTAACTGCTGTAGTCTCCCCACTGCCAGCTTTCTGATCTGCGGAAAGCTCTAAACAGTTTCATTAAACAAGGTCAGGAATCTTGGCTGGAATTCTTGGCTTCTCAGGGCTTGTCATGGGAGAGGCCAGCACTCGAGGCCCAATCAGGACTCCAGAATCCAAGTGTCAGGGCCCCTGAACCTTGCTGGGCTCGGCCCAATCGGCTTTGGGAGAAGTTTCTTTCCAGCTCACTGACCATATTAAGGGAGGGAGAAAGGCAGCAGTTAGGGCGGTTTAAACTGGTATTTGTGATTTGGGGTGGTTCTCTCAAAGAGCAACCCCCTTGAGGAAAGCATTTCTGGAGCCAGTATTTCCAAAAATGTGCTGGAGAGGGGTCTGCGTCAAGTAAGTTTGGGAAATGCCTCACCATCCTCACCATGTGTTCCCATGTGAGATGTGGGCACCATTTGCTTAAGAACCACTGAGGAACCGGTGGGGCACGGTGGCTCACACCTGTAATCCCAGCACTTTGAGAGGCTGAGGCAGGCGGATCACGAGGTCAGGACCTCGAGACCGTCCTGGCTAACACGGTGAAACCCCGTCTCTACTAAAAATACAAAAAATTAGCCGGGTGTGGTGGCAGGTGCCTGTAGTCCCAGCTACTTGGGAGGCTGAGGCAGGAGAATGGCATGAACCTGGGAGGCGGAGCTTGCAGTGAGCCAAGATTGCACCACTGCACTCCAGCCTGCGCAACAGAGCGAGACTCTGTCTCAAAAAAAAAAAAAAAAAAAAAAAAAAAGAACCACTGAGGAACCCTGGAGTGAAGACGCCTGGTTAGTCAGTCTTTCCAGGCCCCCCTTGCCATTAAAAACCCTCCCTCCTAAGCCATAAACTCATTTTGGAGTATGTGACTTCTTCAGTTTTGGTGGAACCAGGGCCCGATGTAATTAACACTCTGGGAAGTGCTATAACTGGCTCTGTCAAGACCATGCAAGACCTATTCCAGCTCTACTAGGGGTAATGGGTGGCTCCAAACAAGCAACTTCGCATTTCTGTTTCTCTGTTTCCTCCCCCGCGCCCCCCCAAAAATTGTCAATTTCTATGCCACCTCTTTTTCCTTCCCAGGAAAGCTACCAAGATCAAGGAAATGATATAAAAATGCTTTGGGCTGTGGCGTGACCAAAATGTCAGATGAGTGATGTGAGAGTTTCTTCCAAGACAGACTGATGCCCATTCCTTAAAGAATAACCAAAATCTTGGCCCGGCGCTTTGGCTCACACCTGTAATCCCAGCACTTTGGGAGGCCAAAGCAGGCGGATCACCTGAGGTCAGGAGTTCAAGACCAGCCTGGCCAACATGGCAAAACCCCGTCCCTACTACAAATACAGAAATTAGCCAGGTGTGGTAGCTCACACATGTAGTCCCAGCTACTCAGGAGGCTGAAGCAGGAGAATCCCTTGAACCCGGGAGGCAGAGGCTGCAGTGAGCTGAGATCATGCCACTGCACACCAGCCTGGGCAAAAGAGTGAGACTCCATCTCAAAAACAAAAATGAAAACAAAATCTTGAATTCTCTGCTGAAGTGTTTAGTGCCAGGCTCATAGTAGACACTCTCTAAATACTTAGTGAATTAATGAATAAAAATAATAATACAATGGTCCCCAACCTTTTTGGCACCAGGGACCGGTTTCATGGAAGACAATTTTTCCAGACCGGTAAAAGCGGGAGGGGGATGGTTTGGGGATGATTCAAGCACATTACATTTCTTGTGCACGTTATTTCTATTATTACATTGTAGTATCTAATGAAATAATTCTACAACTCACCATAATGTCATATCAGTGGGAGCCCTGAGCTTATTTTCTTGCAACTAGACTGTCCCATCTGGGGGTGACGGGAGACAGTGACACATCATCAGGCATTAGACGCCTGATGGAGCACACAACCCAGATCGCTCGCATGCACAGTTCACAATAGGGTTCACGCTCCTATGAGTAATGCCACCACTGATCTGAAGGGAGGTGGAACTCAGGCGATAATGCGAGATGGGGAGCAGCTGTAAATACAGATGAAGCTTCACTCACTCTCCTGCCACTCACCGCCTGCTGTGAGGCCCAGTTCCTGTACTGGTCCGTGGCCCTGGGGGTTGCAGATTCCAGTATTAATATATAAGGACTATAGAACTATATGTAAAGGTATATAACCACATGTAAAATGATGACTGTTTTCATGCCAGGCATACAACCATTACCCTTGTAAGTTTTCACTAATTCTTGAGGACAACTGTAGGATAAACTGTTGTTATCTCCATGCTACTGTTGAGGAAACTAAGGCACAAAGAGTTAAGTAGGTTGCTGAGGTTCACACTGCTCCACGAGTGAAGTAACTGGGCTCAAAGCCAAGTTCGGCAGCTATCAAAGCCCTCCTCTTAACCATTACGCTTGCCGCTGTGCTGAATGAATGCATTTTGAAAAGGATAAGAAAGCATATTTCTTTCTATGCATCCTAATGACCTCCATCTCCGGCCACCCCCTGGCAGCCTCACTCTTGGGTCTTAGATAGATGATATCATCATGACATGTTTTCCGTGCACGCTGCTATCACGGGGAATTATCTGATTGTCTGGAAGTCCATTTGCTAAAGTGGGACAAAGGGAAAAACTGGGCAGAGAAGAATTTCGGAGGTCAGAATGAGGTCTTGTGTAGTCAAGAGGGGAAATGTTAACCCTGTCAGCTTAAAAAGCCATTTGCCTCTGTCTCTCACTCATTTAAATCACCCACTGTTAATAGCCTTCCTGGAAGTGTGTCCCATGGCAACACAGGCTGGTCTCAGTTCCCTGTTCACCCGCTGTGGACCCCCGTGCCTTGTTCTCCTGATGTGCTTTGTAATGCTGAAGATGACTCTCTGGACCAGAAATTTCAGACACATCAATTTCGTCTTCCCTCTGCCCCGAGGGATGAAGTCAGTTCTTCAAAAGTTTTCTTTCTAACGTCAGGCTTTCAAATTCTGGTATCCTTTGACTATTCAGAGATTAATACTTAGAGAAACTCAAAGAAGCCTCCGGGGGAAGGGGCTTGATGCCTCCCCATTTTTCTTCCTCCTGGAGAAGAGCACAAAGGACTGTGCTCATGTCTGCAGGCCGGGTTATATTTTAGGGAAGATGGGACTAATTTGTGTCCAGAGACCGGTTTCTTAGGAGAACTGGTTAGGCTGCCTGACTGCTTGTTTTTTTGGTTTTGTTTTGTTTTGTTGTTGGTTTTTGTTTTGTTTTGTTGTTGTTGTTGTTTTCTGAGATGGAGTCTCACTCTGTCGCCCAGGCTGGAGTGCAAGGGTGCAATCTCAGCTCACTGCAACCTCCACCTCCCAAGTTCAAGCGATTCTCCTGCCTCAGCCTCCCAAGTAGCTGGAATTACAGTCACCCACCACCGTGCCCAGCTAATTTTTATATTTTTAGTAGAGACAGGTTTCGCCATGTTGGCCAGGCTGGTTTTGAACTCCTGACCTCAGGTGATCCACCCTCCTCGGCCTCCCAAAGTCCTGGGATTGCAGGCGTGAGCTACCATGCCTGGCCTGCTTGGTGTTTTTCAAATCACCTTATACATTCCCAGGGAGGAGGACTCTTCTCCTTCTGCACCCACTTTGGACTTAACTTTTAAACACCCAGAGCCTGCCTCTGAGTCAGACTACCTGGCTTTGAGGCCCAGCTCCACCAAGTCATAGCCGGGTGACCTTTAGTGTGGGAATGATCATAAAAATAGCATCTGCCTCATAGGGTTGTTGAGATATTGACTGCAATCCTGTATATTAGTGGGCTCTTGTAAAGACTTATGAGATGCTAGGCATTGTTCTAAGGGCTTTCTCTGTTAGAAGGCGTTTGATCCTCACAACACTCCAGTGAAACAGGTACTGATATTGTATTGACGGTTCATTTAACCTGCCTGAAGCCACACAGCCAGTAAGGAGCTCCCAAATCTGGGTTCTTAACCACCAAGCACAGGGCAGGTGCCCCATGAATGTCAGGAGTTATGTGGCCACTCCGTGAGCTCCTGAAGGTTGGTGATATGGTTTGACTGTGTTCCCACCCAAATCGCACCTTGAATTGTAATAATTCCCATGTGTCAAGGACAGGGACAGGTGGAGATAATTGCATCCTGGGGATGGTTTCCCCCATACTGTTCTTGTGGTAGTAAGTAAATCTCATGAGATCTGATAGTTTTATAAATGGGAGTTTCCCTGCACAAGCTCTCTCTTGCCTGCCGCCATGTAAGACGTCTCTTGCTCTTCCATCATGATTGTGAGGCCTCCCCAGCCATATGGAACTGTGAGTTCATTAAACCTCTTTTTCTTTATAAATTACCCAGTCTCAGGTATGTCTTTATTGGAAGTGTGAGAACAGTCTAATACAGTCAGGGACCGTGGCTTCCTATGGCAGATCCATGGCACCCATCACCCTACCCAGCACGTAGTGGGTGCTCAATAAATACTGTTCTGAATCCAGGGAGACATATATGTGAAGGCAGACTGTACATGGAAAGGCATCAGAATTCTAATTACATCACAAATATGCATTTCCCCACAACGCAGTGATTCTTTCCAGATGCTCAGTCCTAGTTGCACTCATTAGAATCAACCAATTCCCACTTTGGGAGGCTGAGGTGGGAGGATTGCTTGAGGCCAGGAGTTCGAGACCAGCCTGGGCAACATGGCAAGACCCTGTCTCTATAAAAAATTTAAAAATTAGCCAGGTATCGTGGCATTCACCTCTAGTCCCGGCTACTTGGGAGGCTGAGGTGAGAGGATCACTCCCACCTACACCCTGGCCTGCAGGCCTTACCCTCTAGTCCCCTAGGGGTGTGCTTGGAGATCTAGGCCATTCCCAGCTTCCTGGCAGGATCCCAGGAGTTCAAGGTTGCTGTGAGCTATAATTGTACCACTGTACTCCAGCCTGAGTGACAGTGAGACCCTTTCTCTAAATAAAGAAAAAGTAAAAAGAATCCACAGATTCCTCGACCTACCCAAGACCAATCAAGTCAGAATCCTGAGGGTGTCCCAGGCATCTCTGGCTTTTTAAACTGCCCCACTGATTCTAATGTGTTGGCAAGGCTCAAATGACTAATTTAGAAGATCCAGGTGACATTTCCGCACAGACCTCCTGTTTCCTGTTCTGAAATCTCTCACTCTGGACGAAGCACGAGGGTCTGTTTGGAGGAAGGAATCCTAAGAGTGCAGTGGACAATCTTTGATGCTGGTGTTGCTGTGGACACACGGGGAGGGCACTTCAATCAAGCAGCTAGAAAGGACAGCTTGGGATGCAGCTTGGAAGAGCGGCCGAGAGGGTGCAGCCGAAAGCAGGCAGGAAAAGCAGTGTCTGAGTTCACCCCCAGTGAGCTGGGCCGGCAACTCAGTTCTCTTGGTGTAATCCGTTGGTTTTACTGGCGTAATTGATCATCAGAGCCCACCTCACTCATACACATTAGAATGGAAGTCCAGGCCAGGGTTTTCATTTTGCTTTTGTTCTGTTTGATTTTTCCCTCCACTCTGACAGAGGAAGTGAAAGTCTTGAAGATTACGTGCCAGCAGGAGATTGCTGTTGTTTGGCTAAAAAAGCCCTGAGCTCTTGGCCTGCACGAATTCTGATAGAGGCAGGAGTTCACTCAGCACAGTCTCCATCCCGGAGTAGCTGAGCCTCTCCCCTGGTGAATACCTGGGTGTTCCCAGAAAATGGCAGCTGGGAGATCTCCTACCCAAAAAGGAAGCAGGATAAGGATGTAATGAGGATGTTGTTAAGAGGTTGGCATGGGGAAGGGAAATGCACAGTGGACGTATGGAAGGAATTAACAAGCAGTAAGTAATAATTATGTGTCAAGAACTGAGTTACATGTCCCATACACCATCTTATTTAACTCCATGGTGTCCAGAAAGTTGGAGATATGATGTCCACTTTACAGAAAAGAAGCTGAAGCTCTGGGAAGTGAAGCTACTGGGTCCTGATCCCACAACAGTTCACAAAACCTTAATGCCAGTCCAAGTCTGTGACTTCAAAGCCTTCTTGTTTCCTAACAGCAATCTTAGGTTTTTATTTTATTTGCTTTAGAGACAGGATCTTGCTCTGTCACCTAGGCTGGAGTGCAGTGGTGCAATCATAGCTCACTGCAGGCCTCAAACTCCTAGGCTCAAGCAATCCTCCAGCATCAGCTTCCCAAAGTGCTGAGACCTCAGGTGTACACCACCATACCTGGCCAATCCTGGGTTCTTCAGGCTGAGATTTGATGCCCAGGTCCCCAGATGATGACCGGTAAAGTTGATGTCAACCAAAGAAGGTCAGAGAAGTTGCGTTTTGTCTAAAACTCCGCAGGGACTGTAGAAGTGAGCGTCCTGCCTCTGTGTGTGTGTGTGCCTCTTTATCTAGCTAAGAAGTGTCAGGTCTGGAGTGATTTCTAAAAAGCAAAATTGGCCAGGCACAGTGGCTCACACCTATAATCCTAGCACTTTGGGAGGCCAAGGCAGGTGGATCACTTG
Organism: Pongo pygmaeus; assembly: GCF_028885625.2. Lineage (NCBI taxonomy): Eukaryota > Metazoa > Chordata > Mammalia > Primates > Hominidae > Pongo > Pongo pygmaeus. Next base: position 13,980,314 of record NC_072381.2, on the reverse strand, counting down.
AGGTCAGGAGCTCAAGACCAGCCTGGCCAACATGGCGAAACCCTGTCTCTACCAAAAATACAAAAATTAGCCGGGCCTGGTGGTGGGTGCCTGTAATCCCAGCTACTTGGGAGGCTGAGGCATGAGAATCACTTGAACCCAGGAGGCGGAGGTTGCAGTGAGCCAAGAATGTGCCATTGAACTCCTGCCTGGGTGACAGAGTGAGACTCTGTTTCTAATAATAATAATAATAAGCAAAACTTACCATACCAAGTACTCCTGTGCACACATACACACACACAGGGATGCTGCGTGACATGGAACATGAACATACATGGTCAAGCTTCCCATTTCTCTACACCTCCTGCCTTGCTTTCTCTGGTAAGTAGAGCAAGGCCTCCCATAAAGCCTTCGATGGCAGTGCTAGGGTTACATTAATGTGTCGCCTTGTGCTGGTTCTGCAAGGGCAGCACTGGTTAAAGGGAGCCACTGGAAGTGGGCTATGGATCCCACCTTCTCTGTTACAACCATAGAACTCTGTGGCCCTAGAGTCAGGACAAGAACCTTGACCTGTCATCTTGGCTCAGGGCTCATTCAGAGTCTACACTTTGGCTTTGGAGAAGCTCTGGGAGGAAGATGCACGCTTGCTATTTTTTCACCTTCTTGTTCTAATGCTGTCGCCCTCCCAATTCCTTGACTTCTTCCGGAGTCTGTCAGAGAGGCTGGAAAGGCAGCAGCCCAGACAACAAAATCTCTTTTGTGCCTGTGACCTGGATGGTAGTGACCCTTCCTCCTGCAAATGGAGGGAAGGAGGGGCGAGGAGGGACAGCGCCCTGCCCGATGGATGCTCCGCCTGGCAGTCAGTGACACTTGCGGCCGTGAGGTCGTGGCCTTAGATGATTTCTCTCTCTGCAGACTGACACACTGTTATGAATGTAAAGCACATTAACTCCTCCAGAGAGAACATGTAAGGCTGAGAGAGAGAGAGCGAGCGAGAGAGAGAGAGTGAGAGTGAGGGAGAGAGAGCTAGGGCACACGCGGAAGCACACGGTCAAATCCCCAGGTGAGGTCACTGCTAGGATCCGATCAGGTACCAGCGACAGGAAGGGGTCAGAGGTCTTCTGCACTGCATGCAAATCATCTCCTGAAAAGTCTTCAAGGTCAGTGTTTCCAGTGGCCCAGCCAGGCCCCCGATTTATTTTGATGAAACACTTTTGGCAAGAAGAGTCAGGCAGAAGCAAAGACGGGGATCCATGCCTTTCTCCTGGCTCTCCTGAATTCCCACGGATGGGTCTTCCCTGCACATGTTCAGCTCCACTTACTAAGGGTGGTTGGGGCTAAAGGTGATGGACCTAAGCTGCACCCATATCTACAAGGAGAGGTTTCCATTGGTGAAAGACAGCCCTGAAACCTACTGAGAGAGAAGGCATCCCTCGCATTAGCAGGCATTGAATTGAGCAGGAGTTAGAACCAGCAGGACATATGAAGTCACTGCAGGCTCCTATGAAGATTGAGAAGGGCTTGGACGTGGGAACAGAACTCAGGGGAACACTGGTTTTTGCTTTTTGCATTTTTTTGAGATGGGACCTCACTCTGTTGCCCACGCTGGAGTGCAGTGGCACAATCATGGCTCACAGCAGCCTCAAACTCCTGTGCTGGGACCACAGGCACATGGCACCACACCCAGCTAATTTTTTTATTTTTTGTGGAGATGGGGTCTCACTTTGTTGCCCAGTCTGGTCTCGAACTCCTGGCCTCAAGCAGTCTTCCTGCCTCGGCCTCCCAAAGTGCTGGGATTACAGGTGTGAGCCACCATGCCCTGCCGGAACAATGTTTTCTGTTTTGTTTACCAATGTGAAAGCTTCTCCTGCTAAAATCCTATTCCACCTCATCATTCACTCCTTCATTCATTGATCCATCCAGGCCATCATTTAACACTGACCATTTGGGTCAGGCTTGGATGTGGAGAAAGGGGAATGCTTGTACCCTGTTGGTAGGAATGCAAATTCATGCAACGTCTATGGAAAACAGTATGGAGATTTCTCAGAGAACTAAAAACCGAAGAACCATTTGACCCAGCGGTCCCACTACTAGGTATCTACTCAAAGGAAGATAAATCATTATATCAAAAAGGTACCTGCACTTGTATGTTTATCACAGCACTATTCACAAAAGTAAAGACACGGAATCCACTTACGTGTCCATCAGTGGACACTTGGATAAAGAAAACGTGGTGGCCTGGTGCAGTGGCTCATGCCTGTAATCCCAGCACTTTGGGAGGCCAAGGCAGGCTGATCACCTGAGGTCAGAAGTTCAAGACCAGCCTGACCAACATGGAGAAACCCTGTCTCTACTAAAAATACAAAATTAGCCGGGCATGGTGGCACATGCCTATAATCCCAGCTACTCGAGAGGCTCAGGCAGGAGAATCGCTTGAACCCAGGAGGCGGAGGTTGCAGTGAGCTGAGATGGTGCCATTGCACTCCAGCCTGGGCAACAAGAGTGAAACTCCGTCTCAAAAAAAAAAAAGAAAGAAAGAAAGAGAGAGAGAGAGAGAAAGAAAGAAAGAAAAGAAAGAAGGAAGGAAGGAAGGAAAGAAAGAAAGAAGGAAAGAAAGAAAGAAAGAAAGAAAGAGAAAGAAAGAAAGAGAAAAGAAAATGTGATATACATATACAATGGAATAGTATTCAGCCATCAAAAAGAATGAAATCATGTTTTTTCAGCAGCATGGATGGAACTGGAAGTCATTAAGTGAAATAGCTCAAAAACAAAAAGTCAAATACACATGTTCTCACTTAAAGTGCACACGTGGACGTGGAGTGTGGAATAATAGACATTGGTGACATGAAAGTGTGGGAGGGGGTGAGGGATGAGAAATGACCTAATGGGTACAATGGATGCTATTTGGGTGATGGATACACTAAAAGTCCAGGCTTTGCCACTGCATAGTATATCCATGTAGCAAAACTGCACTTGTACCCCTTCAATGTACAGAAATAAGAAAAAAAGAGATGTGGATAATACCGTCCCTGCTTTCAAGATGTTGCCATCCTTGAAAAGGCATGGATTTAGGAAAAAAGATGGAAATGTGGTAGGACAGTGCCTCAGACGAGGCCTGCTGGAGCTTGGAGCACCCTGAGAGTCCCGCCATGAGCTGCTGAGCAAGGCAGCACTCTCTGCAGAGGGACTACAGAGCTGGGTCTTGCATAAATGGTATTTGGGCAGTAGAGACAGGGGAGGGGCTTCGAGCCCAAGGGGCTCAGAGCAGCCAGGCAGCAGTTGAGCCCAGCATTAAAGAGCAGGGCTCCCCAAAGCAGGCAGGAGCAGAAGGGCCCCTTCTCCCTCCTCCTCTCCCATCCCTCCTGGCGTGCGGGCCTCACCCTCCAATCTCCTGAGGGTGTGCTTGGAGATCTAGCCCATTCCTTGCTTCCTGGCAGACTTACAGACTGTGCCGGAACCTCCAAACCCCTCTCTCAGATCCCAGGGCCCTTGGCTCAGCTCATCTGATTTTGCTTTCTTGACTGTGATTTTCTGAACATTCCTACCTCTCGGCTTATCAGTCTGCAGGAGGCTGTTTCGCTTTGCCTGAATTGAGACTGACTTCATATTTATTATGTGGTTTGGCTTCAGAATCAAGACAAAATGTCAGTGCCAAGCTGCCTAATGGCCGACATTAGCATGCTTTAAAAAACCTAATAAAACATCGCCTCCAAAATTTCAGGCCAAATTCGTTTATGTAAATGTCTAACATCAGGTCTCACCCAGAATATCCTGTCGGGTTTCGGGAGATGGGCTTGAAATCTGCCCCAGGCTGTGGGAACGGCGCAGATCGTGCTTGTGTGCTGGGCTTTGTTGGGGGCTAGACCATGAGACATTTCATGCCAGCCACATGTCTGGTTTTCTCTGAAACTGTGTTGAAGCCACGATGCCTGATATCCCTTATGTGTACTTCTTGGAAAAGGCTAACCCGTTTCTTTTGTCTGCTAACGAAGCTTGCGTAACCTCGCGAGATCTCCCTCTACACAGTCCAGTTCTGTGCCCTGCAGTAGAAATTCATTTGTCTCATAAATGCCTCACCGTCTTCAATGGACTTTGTCTTACTTAGTTCCTAATCCCCCTATGCTGTGCTATTTTGAATTCCGTAAACCTCCTCTAAACCTTTGGAAGTATGTAGAATATAGAATAAATTAATATTTTCATTCCAGGATGGAGGGTGTTACAGACTCAAGTTTTCTTTGGACCCGAGGACATGTGTCTGTTTTCATCCATTAATTACATGCCAGAAGGGAGGGGGCTGTGTGGCTTTTACATCCTTGCTTGCCTGACTTTCATGAAAATGCTGTCTAGGAATAAATATTTTTCAGCCCAGAGTTGATCATCCCTCTTTAGCCTCCCGGGGGAGCAGTATCGGTACTGTACTTTTTCATTACTCTCCTAGCCTAGTAAGTGTGTCTTTTTAATTGTATCGAAAATGACATCATCAGCTGAGCAAAATGTATCTCTGTAACATGCACCTGCCAGTCATCCACAAGAGCCATGGGGAGGTAACGCTTTAGGGAGAGGATTCACAGGGGAGAGCACTTAGGGAACTTCCAAATTAAATGAAAAGCCAGTGCCATGTCTCTGGGCATATCACTGGGGCTGGAGAGGGACTTCTTTTTCTTCCAGCCAATACATGGAATTTTAACCCCAAAGAACCAATAGGCAGAGACAGGTGCAAGGAGGAGAAATCCTATAATAAATGCAGCAGGTATTTCTGAGCAGACACTGGGAGTGAGAAAGTGTGCTGTGTAGGGCAAGGCTGCTCAAATAAGTTTAATTCCAAGGGAAGTGGCCTGCGTTCTATTCCCCTTACCGTGTAGTGATGATTTATTCATGGTTCCTGAGATGAAGGATGACAGCTCACCCTGAAGGGTATTTAGATTCTGATCAGAGAAGGTCTTTGTCAAAGTGAGGAGGGGATAATTTTAATAGGGATTCAGTTACTGATTAAGGAGAAAGGGGGAACCCTCTTTTACTGAGCACCTCTCATGTACCAGGTCCCTTGTGAATGATCATTTATTGAGTCCTCATGACAGCTTTGGGAGATAGAGGTTATTGTTGCCATGTTCAAAGTGAGGCAGATGCTGATCAAGGTTCACATCGGGTAGAACTGGCTTTCAGAGCCCTGAAGGCCGATTACAAATTCACCACCCAGATTCCATGAAAGAGACACTTACATTTTAGAAGAGTCACAGCACAGTTATCCCTTGGCATCACAGGGCATTGGTTGCAGGACCCTGCTAAGATACCAAAGTCATCGGATGCTCAAGACCCTTAGATGCAGTAGTTCCTTCTTGTCTGCAGTGTTACTTTCCACATTTCAGTTATCCACAGTCTGAAATGATTCAATAAAAGATTCCAGAAATAAACCATCTGTAGGTTTTAAATTGGGTGCCATTCTGAGTAGCATGAGGAGATCTCATGCTGTCCTGCTCCACCCTGCCCAGGACAAGAATCATGCCTTTGTCTGGCGTTGCCACAGTGTATAGACCAGTGATCCCCAAGCTTTTTGGCACAAGGGACCAGTTTCATGGAAGACAGTTTTTCCATGGACCAGGGTGGGGAGGGGCAAGGATGGTTTCAGGATGAAACGGTTGCACCTCACATCATCAGGCACTAGTTAGATTCTTATAAGGGGCATACAACCTAGATCCCTGGCATGCGCACCTCACAGTAGGGTTCGGGTTCCTGGGAGAATCTAATACTGCTGCTCAGGTGGTAATGCTCGCTTGCCCACTGCTGTGCAACCCGGTTTCTAACAGGCCACGGACCAGTACTGGTCTGCGGCCCGGGGTTTGGGGATCCCTAGTGTTGACGCTCCCCACCTTTAGTCAGTTAGTAGCCATCTCAGTGATCTGATCAACTGTCTCAGGATGGCAGTACTTGTGTTCAAGTCAACCTTACTTGATTTCATAATGGCCTCAAAGTGCAAGCGTAGTGATGCTGGCATTTGTTAGAATTGTTGTATTTTATTATTGGTTATGGTTGTTAATCGCTTACTCTGCCTAATTTAAAAATTACACTTTATCATAGGTATGTATGTATACAAAAAAAAAAACAGTATATATAGGGTTTGGTGTTACCCATGGTTTCAGGTATCTATTGGGAGTCTTGGAATATATCCCCCAGGAATAAGGGGAAAATGACTGCAAAGTGTGGTGTTATTTGCATATAACCTAGACACATCTTGAAATCTTGAAATCATCTCTTGATTACTCTTTTTTTTTTTTTTTTTTTTTTTTGAGACAGAGTCTTGCTCTGTCACCCAGGCTGGAGTGCAGTGGCACAATCTCAGCTCACTACAACCTCTGCCTCCCAGGTTCAAGCGATTCTCCTGCCTCAGCCTCCTGAGTAGCTTTGATTACAGGCGTGCACCACCAGGCCTGGCTAATTTTTTTGTATTTTTAGTAGAGACGGGGTTTCCCCATTTTGGCCAGGCTGGTCTCAAACTCATGACCTCAAGTGTTCCACATACCTCAGCCTCCCAAAGGGCTGGGATTACAGGTGTAAGGCACAGTACCTGGCCGTTAGTCTTAATACTTAGTGTGATGTAATGCTATATAGTTGTTATACTATATTGTTATGTTATTTATTATTGGTGTATTGGTTTTTGTTTTTATTTTTATTTATTTATTATTTTTTCTTTTGAGATAGAGTCTCGCTCTGTCACCTGGGCTGGAGTGTAGTGGCAGAATCTCAGCTCACTGCAACCTCCACCTCCCGGGTTCAAGCAATTCTCCTGCCTCAGCCTCCTGAGTAGCTGGGATTATAGGTACTTGCCACCATGCTCAGCTAATTTTTTTTTATTTTTATTTTTTATTTTTAGTACAGATCGGGTTTCACCATGTTGGCTAGTCTGGTCTTGAACTCTTGACCACATGATTCACCCGCCTCGGTCTCCCATAGTGCTGGGATTACAGGTGGGAGCCACCGCACCTGGCCTGGTTTTTTTGGTTTTTTGTTTTTTGTTTTTGAGTATTTTTGTTCCATGGTTGGTTGAATCTACAGATGCAGAACCTGTGGATACGAAGGGTTCACTATACTATTATTTTTTCTGTAACTTAATCTTGGAAGTGATATATTATTATTTTTTAACCCCCTCTGAACTTGGCTGTCACCACCATCCTGCTAAAAGGCAAACTTTCCCTTTCCAATCTGATCGCAATAGAAACACAGTCTTCGAATGCCAGCCACAGCCGAGGATAGCAGATGTCATACGAGCCACACCTTCCATCCATTACACTGGAAAAGTAGCAAGTGGCTGGTCCCTGTGTTCTTGGTTGACAGACACTCCGCTCTTCCTTGAACATCGAGCAAATGGAATAATTCAGTGTGCAGTGTCATGAAGATATCTAGTTTGAGTTGGTCCTGGTGTCATTTGGCCCCATGGAAAGGTACCAATCTGCCAATGTGTCATTTGATCTTATAGAACATACCTCACCTCCCAGTGAGTGCACCGCCACCTTTTATCTGAAATAGTAATTTATTACTCACTGCAGGACAAGATGGGGTCATCACAGAGTCTGCAGGGCAGGCTTTCTTTCAACAACAACAACAAAAAAAATGGAAGTGGCAGACCAGATGGCCATAGAACATGGAGCTTGGAATCCCAAGATGTTGCTTCATTTATCATCCCCATATTTGCCATAAATATCTCAGAATTTGGGCTGCAGACTTGGCAGTCCTATCTGGCAGAGGCAAGTTGAGCACTGCCTGTCTTTTTGTGTTGTCTCCTCACCGAAACAGTTATCATTTCATTAACGCAGAGAGGCTTGCCAAGGGGAGCCACGCTGGACTCACAGTCCTGGTGACATTGCCCTGAGCAGGCTGGAGTCTGGGGGTTGCTCTATTCATCAGGAGGCCTCCCTAATGAACACCTGCCTGCCTCCCAGAGTCCCCCGGGGATCGTGAATAGAGCAGGCTCCCCAGCCGGCTGGCTGGCTTGCGAGCACTTTGCATTTCTAGAGGAGCAATCATTATGTACGCCTGTCAAAGTCTTCCCATTGGGCATCATTCAAATGCATGGATGAGAAACCCTCCCTCCCACACGGGTTGCAGTCCCAACTTTTCGGAGAACACAGGGAGCAGACTGCATCTTAGGAAAATATGGAAGAAACTATGTGGAAATAAGAAGACGACACCCAGGGAATAAAAGCATAAAGGGGAAGGAGAGGGACAAATGGGGAAACTAAAAGCATTGCTCCCAGGGAGACCTCACCCCTGGGTTAAATGGCAGAGTGACTTGGAAGGAGAGAGAGAAGGAGGGGAGAGAGAAGGAGCTATTAAAGGGAGCTGTGACTTCATTAGTTTGGGGAGGAGTTGAGTGAGGAAGAAGAGGGTACAGATATAGGGTTTGGGGATAGGGACATGACATATCCTTTCCTGGGGACACAAGTATCTGTCACAGGCCCCTTCATGGCTGCCTGGAGGTGTGTGATCTGATTGAAACCCAGTGGCTCTCTGGCATCAGTGAGCATGCGACACCTGGTCCCATCTGGCTCTGTGCAGCACCGCAGTCTCTGCCTAGCAGATCTCTCTTTCAAACAAGCTCAAGAGGGTGTCCAGGTTCCATCCTGTCTCATGGTAGAACAACTGCATATGCCACCCTTTATTCTATCCCATTCTACCAATAGGAAACTTTCATTAGGCACCTACTGTGTGTCAGGGACTGTATTGGGGTGTAAGTCCACAAATGTCAATCGAATGTGATCCCTCCCTTCCAGGAACTTACTGTCTGGCAAAATTCTATTGCATTTAGAAAAGGTGGCTTGGCTTTTGACTTCTGGAGAGGCTGTTACTTGCTAGATCTGAACCCCAGCATTTAAAAGCAAGCAAAGCTTTGTTTAGGAGATCTATTGTACATCGTGGTTATTGTAGCTAATAACAATGTCTTAAATGCTTGAAAATTGCTAAGAGAGTAGTTTTGAAATGTTCTCACTACAAAAATCGTAAGTATGATAGGTGATGGATATGTTTATTAGCTTGATGGGTCAGCCAACGTGCATATACATGAAAACATCATGTTGTACATCACAAATAGATACATACCTATATATCTATGTGTATATGTGTGTGTGTGTGTGTATATATATATATGTTTTTTTTTTGAGATGGAGGCTTGCTCTATCAGTCAGGCTGGAGTGCAGTGGAGCAATCTCAGCTCACTGCAACCTCTGCCTCCCACGTTCAAGCGATTCTCTTGCCTCAACCTTCCAGGTAGCTGGGACTACAGGTGCACACCACCATACCTGGCTAATTTCTTTGTATTTTTTAGTAGACACAGGGTTTCATCATGTTGGCAAGGCTGGTCTCAAACTTCTGACCTCAGGTGATGCACCCGCCTCGGCCTCCCAAAGTGGTGGGATTACAGGCGTGAGCCACCGTGCCCAGCCAGATACTTATAAATTTAAAATCAGCACAAGAAATATATTTCCTATGTCAATTTTTTAAAAATTTAAGAATAAAAATAAATTGATGAATGGATTTAATTTAGTTGAATAAAAAGCAAGGCTTTGGAGTCAGCCCTGCACGGAAGCCCTCGTAGGCCCCACACCTATTGTGTCTTAGAGCCTCGGACATACCATGTAACATTTCAGAACCTCAGTGTCCCATCTGCAGACCGTTGCAGGGTTGCTTTGAAGATCGAATGAGATGATGTAAGCAAAGCTTATAGCGCAGGCGCCGTGCAGAAGATGCTGGTGCTGGGAGAGGGGCCCCTGCAAGTCTAGACCCGAGCATCGTTTCCATTTCTGTCAGTGACCACTTTTACCCCTCTCCTTGATGTACTTTTGTTTCTTTCCTTCCTGCTTCAGAGCTTTGAGACCTGCTCTGTCTCCTAAGTGTAACATTAGCGGGGGCAAAGGACGGAGGTGTGGTGGGCACTTCGGGGCCACCTCACCTATGCTGGTAACCAAGGTGCCCGCCCTCGTCCTGGACAGGTTTCTGGCCTCCTCTAGGCTTTCTTTTCTGCTGCTGTAATGAGGTGGGCTGGGCAGATGGTCTCTCTGGCTCTTCCTATAATCCTGGGTGACCCAGGCCCACCTGTGTACCGCGGTTCAGTTCTCCCACTGATTCGCTGTGTTAATTTGGCAAGTTGCTTCTCTGGCTGTATCTCAGTTCCCTCTATCACATGGGGGCAATCCTGGTGTCTACTTCAGATGTTTCTGGTTTCTAGGGCTGGCTGCATGAATTCATGTGAAGTAGCAGCTGCAGGCGGGGACAGGTGGGCACTGTTGTTGGCAGCTTTGCTGTTCTGCTGCAGCAATGTGATGCCACTGTCACTCCTAGACTAGAGGTAAAGGATTTGTCTCACGTGCACGAATGGATCCCGGTTCAGGCTGGGCAGGGACCTCTGGGTAAAGAGATGCCCCCTCTGGCAGGCGGGTCTCTGATCTTGGCTTCGGGGCCTCCCCTACCTGTTCTGGGTGCCTGAGAGCCAAGACAGTGCAACTCCATTGTTCTTCACACTCGTCTGCCTACAGGAAGTAGCCTCCCTGTGTCCCCTGCCACAGAACCCAGGGCTGTGCTGGAGAGGCAGGAAGGAAACCAGCCTTGCCAGCTAATCAGCAGGGTGACAGGGAGGGGAGTTGCCGCCCAGACCTGCTGGCCACACGGTGGACAGAGCTGCAGAGAGTCACCTCATGCTCCCCCCGCAGCTGCTTCTCCTCCCCCGGAATAATGAGCAGCCTCTGGGCCCTTGCTGGGCTCAGAGCCCCCATGGGGATGGAGAGGGACACACAGTGACAGCCCAGGCTTCAGACCCAGCAGCTTGCTCAGGCTCATTTATTCAAAGCTGCCCTTCTTCCCCCACTCTTTCCCTCTGGGTTTTCAGAAAAGCTAACCCCAGCCCCTTCTGTCCAGAGAGATGGGGGCAGACGGGCCACATTTTACACTCACTCCCAGACAGCCCCTGTCTGCCATCCCACAGCTGCACCCACTCCTAAAGGGCAGGGAGCCACCCGTCCAGCGGGTCACAGGGTCCTGGGCAGAGTGGGTGGGCAGGCAGTGCTGAGCACAGAGCGGCAGCTGTGGCTGTGCCATCCGGCCATGCCTGTCCAAACCTTGGCAGCTTAGCGGTCACTGGGGGCTCTGCGGTGACAAAGGAATTGTCAAAAACACCCTTGGCGAAGAGCAGGAGCTGAGAGGGTCACTCTTCAGAGGAGACTGTGATTCCTCCCGAAGCACAAATGGGAGTCACTTGATGGTTACTGTTTGTTTGCTGTTTGATTTTTTTTTTTTTTTTTTTTGAGATACAATTAACTCAGAAGTGGCAACTCTTTTGACTTAGAATCTGTGAGATGCCCCAAGGGAATAGGATAACAAGAAGAAGCTTAAGGGGCCAGCTTCACCATGGCGTGACCCAGGGTGGGCTGAGACCCAGGCCTGCCTGCCTTCCCCGCCCAGAGTGCCACAGGGACAGTGGAGAGAGAACACCAATGTCAATGCAGGCTTCGCACTGGGATCACTCATGTCACAACCAACCAGTGCTGAGTTCCCTTCAATTACAGGGAAATGAGGTCTTCAGGGTTTCCATCTGAGGGTGTATGAGTTTCCTGTGTCTGCTGTAACAAATAACCACAAACTTATTGGCTAGAAAATAACAGAAACTCACTCTCCGAAATTTCTGGAGGCAGCTGGAGGGGAGAATCACTTCCCCACCTCTTCCAGCTTCTAGTGACTGGGGTTCTTTGCCTGTGTCTTCATCACTTATCACTTGGGTCTCTGCCTCTGTCTTCTCTCCTGTATGTCTGTTTTAAAAAAACCCTCTGTATCTCTCTTATAAGGAGACAATACATCCCAGTACTTTGGGAGGCCAAGGCAGGTGGATCCCTTGAGCTCAGGAGTTCGAGACCAGCCTGGCCAACCTGTTGAAACGTCATCTCTACTGAAAACACAAAAAAATTAGCTGGGTGTGGTGGCACATGCCTATAATCCCAGCTACTTGGGTGGCTGAGGCATGAGAATCGCTTGAACCTGGGAGGTGGAGGTGGCAGTGAGCTGAGATCATGCCACTGCACTCCAGCCTGAGATCGTGCCACTGTACTCCAGCCCGCACTCCAGACCCTGTCTCAGAAACAAAAAAGGAGACAATATAATGGCACTTAGAGCCCACCAGGATTAATTCCTCCTCCCAAGAATCACATCTTTTGTGATGAAAGGTAATACTCACAGGTTCCAGGGACTGGGATGGGTACATATGTTTTTGGGGACCACCATTCAGCCCGCTATAGAGTGTAACAAATCATGTCACACAAAGTTTACCACAACACAAGAGCACATGTGCGAAGTGTGACTAAGGTGCCTGTGTTGAGTGCTGTAGAAATCCAGAGGAGGGAGAGAGTATTTGTAGGCAGGATGGTCAGGGAGGGCTTCATGGAGGAAGTGGGCTTTGAGCAGGATAAAATTTAAATGGGAAGGGGGAGGGGGAGAATGGCATGTACAAAGATTTGGAAATAAAAATGAGATCGGTGTTTTCTTTAGTTCAATCAAATAGATTGAACAGAAATGGATATTTTTGTAGGGAACTGGGCAAAAGTGAGGTTGGATAGGTAAACTGGGGCTGGGTTCAAAGGGTGGTCTTAAATACCAGGCTAGCATTTAGAACTTGACACTATATGGAGTGGGGATTTTGTTTTGCTTTGTTTTGTTTTGTTTGAGACAGAGTCTCACTCTGTTACCCAGGCTGGAGGGCAGTGGTGCGATCTCGGCTCACTGTAACCTCCATCTCCTAGGTTCAAGCGATTCTCGTGCCTCAGCCTCTCAAGTAGCTGGGATTACAGGCATGTGCTACCACGCCCAGCTAATTTTTTTGTATTTTTAGTAGAGACAGGGTTTCACCATGTTGGCCAGGCTAGTCTCAAACTCCCGGCCTCAGGTGATCTGCCTGCCTCAGCCTCCAAAAGTGCTGGGATTATAGGTGTGAGCCACCACACCTGGCCATACATGGAATGTTTTAAATAATTTATGATTAGGATCTGAAATAATGAATACATGTAACATTCCATGCCAGGCATATTCTAAGTACTTCATATAGATCAGACTAATTTATTTAATTCTCAAAACAGCCCTGTGACCTGGGTATAGTCATTATCCTCATTTTATAGCTGAGAGGAAACTGAGGCACAGAGAGGTTTAGTAACTTACCTGAAATTATATAAGAAAGACAGGATATATTAACTGACTAGATTCAAGAGATCAGGAAGGATGCAGATGGTGTTTAAGTTTTTTCAAATGGGTGAATAACACTCTTGGGAAGGCAGGATCATTTGTAGGAAAGGAAGAAGCTAAATTTAATAATAACATAAAGAGCAAAGGCTGGGTGCATTGGGTCACACTTGTCATCCCAGCACTTTGGGAAGCCAAAGAAAAAGGGTCACTTGAGGCCAGGAGTTCAAGACCAGCCTGGGCAACATAGCAAGAATCCATCTTTACAAAAAAATTTTTTTTAATTAGCCAGGCATGGTGGTACATGCCTATAATTCCCCGCCTACTCAGGAGGCTGAAGCTGGAGGATCACTGATGCCCAGGAGTTGGAGGCTGCAGTGAGATATGATGGCACCACTGCATTCCAGCCTGAGCAACAGAGTAAGTCCCTGTATCTAAAAATAATAATAATAACAACATAAATAATGTCTTAGGATAGGAACTCATTTTATCCACGGTAGTTCATCATTGTACAGATGAGAAAACTGAGGCCCAGAGAGCTTGCATAATTTGTCTAAGATCATCTATCTGGATATACACATGTCAAGTTTAAGTTGGTGGCATAATATATAAGTGATGGTAAATACCAGGCTAGCGTTTAGAGCTTGATACTATATGGAGTATACTGTGGAATATGTATTCTGTGAGGAATTGGTGAGGTGCCTGGGTGCTACCTCATCCTTGAATTCCTTTCCCCAGAATTTACCTGAAGGGCTCATGGAAGTCACCTGAAAGGATGTTGTCATGTGGGTGTGTATATTAGTCTGTTCTCATGCTGCTAATAAAGACATACCTGAGACTGGGTGTTTTATAAAGGAAAGAGGTTTAGTGAACTCACAGTTCCACATGGCCTCACAATCATGGCGGAAGGCAAAGGAGAAGCAAAGGCACATCTTACATGGCAGCAGGCAGGAGAGCTTGTGCAGGGGAACTCCCGTTTATAAAACCATCGATCTTGTGAGACTTATTTATTACCATGAGAACAGATGGGGGAGCCACACCCATGATTCAGTTATCTCCACCTGGCCTCGCCCTTGACACCTGGGGATTATTACAATTCAAGGTGAGATTTGGGTGGGGACACAGCCAAACCATATCAGTGTGCCTAGAGCACTTTACAGCCCTGCAACATGTTAAGTGCTGTTTTGATCATTCTAGTTGGTTGTGTCCCGCCTGGAAGAAGCAGGCCAGGAAGTAGTCAGGACCTGATCTGGAACCCTGTAATATGCTGGGAATGTGAACAGTTCCCACTGGAATCATCCAGTGTTCTCAAGAACTCAGATCTGGGTGCTGGAGCCACAAAGCACTGACTGAGAGCTCCTCTCCTTTTTTCCCTAAGTATTTAGAACCAGTGCTTTCCTTTCCTGGCTAAAGCACGTGGCTGAAGCCCAGGTTTCTAAGCCCAGTTGGTGTTGGAAAGACTGTCCTATTAGCTCTGTGAGTGGTGCCACTGAGAAGTATATATTAAGGAGGGATGTTTGCAAGGAGATTTTATTTGTCAGGTATCAGGAGAAATAAAAGCTAAGAGGGACAATGGAAAAAGAGTTTGAGATACAAAAAGAAAAAGAAAAGAGAGAAACTATTTGAGTGAACAAAGTTAATTATGGGCTAAGAGAAAGTCAGTCTTAGACGTAATGACCTCTTAGGGCCAGGACCGCTGATGGTCCACAAGAGGCTAATTCTGACAAACCCAGGGAGCACAGGGCTGCCTTGCTCACATGGCCTTTGGGCTCCTGCCCAGGTTGTCCAATAGAATGTGATTGGGCTACAAGCTGCCTTTCTGGCCTTGCTCCCAGTCCGATCCCTGCAAAGCTCCACAAATGTTTACAGCACCAGTAATTGGCAAATTATACTCAGCGGGATTCTGTAAACATCCCTTCAAAGCACATAAGAGCAGATTGCTTTCTGCTTGCCCGGCAACTTTCTCTAAAGGAGTTTAAGAAACTTTCAGAACAATGTAGTATATTAATCACTGTCACATCAGCGGGGGATATTGTCTTCACTTGCAAGATCAGGAAATCAAGGGGCTGATGCCATAAATTGTTTTAAATCAACTGTACAGAAAATAAAAGACTCAGTGCCTGAATCAATCAGGATAGGCTAGGTTATGCTGCAATGACAAACAACCCCCAATGTCTCTGTGACTTAAACAGTGAAACAATGACGTGTATTTCTCACTCTCACTACATGCCCATCCATCAGCTCTTACTCTCATTGACAGAGCAGCCACCTTCTGGGCTGTTGCCAGTCACCATGACAGCAGAAAAAATGTGTGTGGCTTTAAAAGCAGCTAAGAGTCAGGAGTTGTAACCTCAACATCTTCTGGGATCTATTTTCTCCCCCTTCACAACCTTTATTTCTCCATTTGTAAATTGCAAGTAATAAATGTAGGCTTTTCTTCCTGGAAATTGATACATATGGTCTATAATAACTGTTGTGTAAAGTAATGGGACTGACCTTTTTAATTTTTTAACAAAAGATATACATCCAGATAGGTACAATTGTTGAAAAAGTTTATTTGAAAGAATGAAGTTTGTTCCAGCCAGGCAGCTACTGCTCAGAGCCTTTTCCTTGACTTCAGTTTATGAGTCACCAAGAAAACTTGTTTTCTTATTGTAGTGTGACAGGCTAAATCAGAGAGACATATCACCATGGTAAGGCAAAAACTCAGTCTCAACAAGGCTTCCATGGTGGTATCCATTACTCTGGTGAATTCTTCAGTGTGTTAAGCCATCTGTTAATTCTGCAGACTCAGAAACCTGATTTTTCATTCTCAGGGGAAGACTCACATTAACCAAGTTCAAAGTACTGATGTATAAATCCATAATGTCAGTGCATTGGTTTCAAGTGAGTCATATAGCCCTCACTCAGCCAGGGCCCTTGAGGCATGATCCTTAGTCTCTCACCCTGGAAGCAGGGTCAACAGAGGTAGGGTGGCAGAGAGATTACACATGTGGGCTTTGAAACTATCAGACCTCTTTTCCCCCCTTTTTCCTTTTTTTTTAATTGTGTCAAAATATATGTAACATCAAACTTACCATTTTAACCATTTTTGTATGTGCAATTCAGTGGCATCAAATGCATACACAGTGTCATATAACAATCACTAATATTTCCAAAACTTTTTCATCATATAGTACAGAAATGCTGTGACCATTAAGCAATAACCCCCCATCTGCCACCACCTCGGCCTGTGACAACCTCTATTCTATTGTCTCTATGAATTTGCCTGTTTAATTACCTCATCTAAGTGCAATCATACAATATGTGTCCTTTTGTGTCTGGCTTCTTTTACTTAGCATAATGTCTTCAGGTTCCATCCACGTCAGAATTTCATTCCTTTTTAGGGCTAAATAATATTCCATGCTGTGTATCTCAACCTTGTTTTGAATCCCAGCTTGGCTGTGAGACCCAGGACAGCCTGCCTAGTATCTCTCAGTCTCAGAATCTTCTTTGGCAAAAGAATGATAATCTCTATTCTGGATGATAATGAGATCATATATGAGGGACATATCCAGGATGTGGCTGTTCCTTGGGAGGCATGGAATGAGGAGAGTTCAATGTAACATGATCAGCTAAAGTAACCCCAGGCCTCCATTTCTGCCACATAAAAGGCCTTACCACCCGGTAAGGGACCCAAATATTCAACACCTATTGGCTAAGATCATGTTTGCTTCCTGGGTTCATCTCCCTTCCCCAACTGCCCCTCCCACCCTGCCTCCACTCACCCCCTTCCATTCAGGCCCAATCATTCTATGGAGTGATGAATATATGTTCTAGATAAACTATGCCAGCACTGGGAATCATTCTTTCTCTTTCTGGGCAAACTTATGTATCTCTGATCAAATCTGTTTAGATGTAGGCTTTAAAGTTTAGTTCTCTTTTTTTTCTCTCTTTCTCTCTTTCTTTCTCCTCTTGCTCTGTTTCTCTCTCTCTCTCTTTCTTTTTTTTCTCTCTCTCTCTTTCCTTTTTTTTTTTTTTTTTTTGAAACAGGGTCTCACTCTATCGCCCAGGCTGGAGTGCAGTGGCATGATCATAGCTCACCGCAGCCTCAATTTCCTGGACTCAAGCAATCCTCCGGTCTGAGCTTCCTGAATAGCTAGGACTAGTCCCAAGTGCATGCCATCATGCCTGGCTAATTTTTTAATTTTTTTTGTAGAGATGGGGTCTTGCTATATTGCCTCTGGGCTTAAAGGATCCTCCTGCCTCAGCCTCCCAGAGTGCTGGGATTATAGGCAAGAGCCACTGTGCCCAGCCTTAAAGTTGAAATCTCAAAAAGAACAAAATCTTATTTTTATTGTTTTCAAGCTTGGACCAGACCTCTCACCATAATACCCAATAACCCACAATAATTACTTTGTAGTCACACTTCATTTTATGAAACTGGGTTGACCAGGCATAATCACCCATTCCTCCTCCTCTATCTCTGTTCACTAGACTTGACTTTAAGTGACTTTTGGCATTTGAAAAAAAAATCAAATCCATCCTCGAGCACAAGAAGATTTATCACCAGTGAAAACGCGTTGACAAATCTGACACAAGCCTCAAGGGCAAACCCAAAAGATTATCAAAAATGTTTTAAGAAATGGCAAGCATCAGAGAAATATGGTGACTACTTTGAAAGGGGTAGCAATCATTTGGACAGGTAAATTATATCACAGACTGTCCCTAACCTATGATGGTCTGACTTATGATTTTTCTACTTTACACTGGTGCAAAAGCAATGCACTTTTAGTAGAAACTGTACTTCCAATTTTGAATGTTGATCTTTTCCCAGGCTAGCAGTATGCGTTACAATACGCTCTGGCAGGGCTGCTCAGCCTTACAGTCACAAGAGTAAACAACTGATAGTCTACAGTGTACTGAATTCAATAAAGTACATTAGCCATTCAACACTCTATGATAAAACAGGCTTGACATTAGATGATTTTGCCCAACTGTAGGCCAATGGCAGTGTTTTAGAGCACCTTTAAGGTAGGCTAGACTAAGCTGTGATGTTTGGTGGGTACAGTGTATTAAATGTATTTTCGATTTACAATATTTTCAACTTCCAATGAGCTTACCACGATGTAGCCCCATCATAATTCGAAGAGCAGCTGTACATTGCAATTTATTTATTTATTTATTTTTATTTTGAGACAGTCTCGCTCTGTTGCCAAGGCTGGAGTGCAGTGACGTGATCTCTACTCACTGCAACCTCTGCCTCCCAGGTTCAAGAGTTCTGCCTCAGCCTCCCGAGTAGCTGGAATTACAGGCACAGGCCACCACACCTGGCTAATTGTTTTATTTTTAGTAGAGACAGGGTTTTGCCATGTTGGCCAGGCTGGTCTCAAACTCCTGACCTCACTCGATCTGCCCATTTCAGCCTCCCAAAGAGTTGGGATTACAGGCGTGAGCCATGGCGCCCGGCTAGTACATTACAATTTAAAAAGCGGCCACACTACCTCATAGTCACAAGTGATCCAGGAAAGCCTTTGTTATTGGGCAGCCGAATACTTCCTGGGGGTGGAGCTAGTGCTGGCCACAGCCCATGGCAAACACTGCACTTACCGGAAGCTTCAAGAGCGCCCATCTTGCATTCTACTTCGTAATTCATCAGCGGCGTTCTGAGATGTGCCACGTTTATTCCACTGCGTTCTCCCAGAGTAGAGGTACCACCAGGAGTGAAGGAGGGTCTGACGTATCACTTTGAATTCCCTGTTGGTTACAGAGATTGCTTTTTCACTTTTTCAAAATTCAGTATGAATGGAAGTATAGACTATGAGGTGGTATTGATTTATCATGTTGGATTCTCCTGTCAATTCCTGTCTGCTGGGGAAGAAGCTTCAAACCCACTCTTTCAGTGGTTTTCTTTAAGTGGTTTTCATCAGTGAATTGATGGTCATCTAAGCCCCGAGGCTGCCACCGAGGAGCCCAGGAGTGAGACAGAAAAGGGTGGAGCATCTTCTTTGGCTTTTTAAACTTAGCGCTAGCTCCTGCTCCGTGTCCCTGATAAAAGTCTAAGGTCCTTATGGGCCTGTGCTGTGCCTTGCTTGTTTTTCTGTCTCCTACAGCATGTGGGCAGTGCCCTGTACATAGTAGGCATTCAGTAAATAAATGTCTGTTGTATTAAACAGTCATTTCAAGATCAGGGTGCCAGCATGGTTAGCTCCTGGTGAGGGCCACCTTCTCACTTTGGCCCCACATGGCAGAGAGAGGAAGCAGGCTCTCTGGTGTCTCTTCTTATAAGGACACGAATCCCATCTTGGGGGCCTCACCTTCATAAACACATTTAAACCTAATTGTCTCCCAAAGGTCCCATTTCCAAATACCACTGGATGTCAGAGCTTCAACACATGCATTTTGGGGAGATATAATTCAGTCCATGGCAGTACCCAAAAAGTGAAATAAGAAACCAACTGTCGGCCAGGTGCAGTGGCTCACACCTGTAATCCCAACACTGGGAGGCCGAGGCAGGCAGATCACGAGGTCAAGAGATCGAGACCATCCTGGCCAACACGGTGAAACCCTGTCTCTACTAAAAATGCAAAAATTCGTTGGGCATGGTGGCGCACACCTGTGGTCTCAGGTACTCGGGAGGCTGAGGCAAGAGAATCACTTGAACCCAGGAGGCAGAGGTTACAATGAGCCAAGATCGCGCTACTGCATACCAGCCTGGTGACAGAGCGAGACTCCATCTCAAAAAAAAAAAAAAAAAAACCCAACAGATAATGAAATAACTTTCCTACTATCTGGTGAGTGTGCTTGGAAGGGAGTAATTTTCATAAAGACAATGTATTTTCAAATGCATGACCTGGAAGCTAGTTTAGAAATAACTCTTCTCTTCCGGCCCTGTATCCCCATCAGACAGCCTTATCCTCCCTCCCCCACTTCAGTGCCTGGTGTTCTGTGGTCATTTCAGTAGTAACAGACCAAAGTGAATAACATGTTAACAATACAAACATCTACCATGACTTTATGCCTAATGCTCTGGTGTGCTTCTTTAGACTGGCAGATATCTTTTTTTTTTTTTTTTTTTGAGGCAGAGCCTCACTCTGTCACCCAGGCTGGAGTGCAGTGGCGTGATCTTGGCTAACTGCAACCTCTGCCTTGCAGTTTCAAGCGATTCTCCTTCCTCAGCCTCCCAAGTAGCTGGGATTACCAAAAATACAAAAATTAGCCAGGTGTGGTGGTGCACGTCTGTAATCACAGCACTTTGGGAGGCTGAGGCAGGTGGATCACTTGAAGCCAGGAGTTAGAGACCAGCCTGGCCAACATGGTGAAACCCCATCTTTCCTAAAAATACAAAAAAAAAAAAAAAAAGCTATGCATGGTGGCATATGCCTATAATCCCAGAGGCTGAGGCATGAGAATCGCTTGAACCCGGGAGGCAGAGGTTGTAGTGAGCGAAGATCGTGCCACTGCACTCCAGCCTGGATGACAGAGCGAGACTCCATCTCAATTAAAAAAAAAAAAAAAAAAACCCTTCTAGGAAACAAAACAGAAGGTCTCTATCTGTTGATGACCCTTGACTTAGCTGTGTGCTCATCAGTGTCATTGTCTATTTGTTTGGGTTTATAAAAATCATTTTCTTCAAAATACTTGAGCTTTGTGACATTTCATTGAAAAAATTATGGAAACCTGAGATTGCATATTTTAGGAAAAGCAGTCTCTCATCACTTACCCTTCTTCCATTGTATTCTTCTTGCAGCCCAAGCTGTTGGCCAAAGAGCTTCTTGATCTTGTGGCTTCTCACTTCAATCTGAAGGAAAAAGAGTACTTTGGAATAGCATTCACAGATGAAACGTAAGTACTGCCTTGAGCCCTCGCAGCCCGAAGGGGAAGTCAGTGCAGAACCCGAAACTGCTCCACTCCAGCTGTTAGCAGCGAAATCAGCTGCAGACCACTTGGGTCCCATGGTCTGGGGTCAGTCCAAGTTCATCATCCGAATTTCAAAGGCCTTGTGGTCATAACTGGTACAGCCAAAGGATATAATTAGGGTGATGCTAATATTATAAAATTATTAGGTAAACTAGTTCTTCTAATCAAGCAGGTTTATGTTCAGACTGAAATGTTTATTTTTTTTTAAGTGGATCTATGTGAGTTTGTTTTCTATTTAAGTTAAATGAAAACTTCTGGAAATGAAACATTTCTCTCTACTCTTGGGATAACAATAACAGGAAGTGAATTTGATGATAAATTCAAAATGAAAATAACCTGTGCAGTTTCAGTGTCTAAACTGAAATAAAGCGACTATGAAAATAAAAAATTCAGATCACTGATCTGATGAGAAGAATATTTGCTTTCAAGGGTCTTTTCAGTTTGGCTCTATAAAGTGGTGTTGTGTAATACAAGTAAGGAAAATCTTCACTAAAATTTCCATTTTCTTTTTAATGTACTGTTATCAAAAGAGTATGGTGAATACCTGTATAGATTTCTAGATAAAAATGAGCTATTCTAAGAAAATAGTTCATAATTTTCTTTCCTCTGTGTACACACACAGTCACAAACACACACACACACACACACACACACACACTCTCTCTTTCTCTCTCTCTGTCTCTCTCTGTCTTCCAGATCTTTAGAATTACAGAGATGATTTCCTAAACTACTATCAGATCAGTGTTAGGTTAGTGGCCAGGCAAGACAGTACAGGGGAGCCCAGGCCCCGGGAATCAGGTGGTGCCATTGAAGCAAGAACAGGTGGGCATCCACATGGGCCAGTGAGAGAGGCAACCAGATGTCCCTGCACATGGCTACACTTGGCCTTGGCGAGCTGCAAGTGGACAGGGTGGTCCTATGACTTATTATCCAAATGGAGACACTGAACAAAAGGGGGTGTCATTGGGACTGTCTTGGGCAAACTGGACCGTCTGGTCACCCTGTAAATCAGGGACATTTCAGGCTGTGGTGTGTTCAGAGAGCAGGCAGCAGGAGCAAAGCCACATCGTCCTCAAGAAAGCCGGGAGGAGCAAGGTCGGCCCCTAGTCCTGGAGCCTGCAGGGAACTGGAACGCAGGTGGGAGTGGCCGTCGGTGGGCAGGAGGAATCGCAGGCAGGGCCAAGTAAGCCCAGCTGGGAAAGGTTCAGGGCTGTGCGGGGAAGGACCCAGCACTGCAATTTTTTAAAAGCTTTTAAACAAATGCACATGTAGAACAATTACTTTTACAAATGTAGATTATTCTCTCCCCTTTCTCCTGAGAATCACTGTAAACCACTTAAATTGCTGTTGAGACTATTTTCACTAATCAGAAGGGAAACCCTAAGTTTCAATTAATCATAGCCCCATTGTTCACATTTCCCACGTAAGTTTACTAAATGATCCCGTGAACTCTAGAGGAGCCCTGATTAGGCTTCCCTTTTGAATAAATAAGAATTGAAAAATGAGCGTGTGATCCTGGGCTGAAGGGGAAGATGATGTGCGTCTGCAGAACATTTCAGATCACTGCCGTAACAGCACTGAGTGGCAGGAATCGGACCTAGGTAGAAAGTCACTCTTCTCCCAGGAGGGTTGAGAGCACCAAAGCCACACGTCACAGCAGGGGGTGCACACACCCAAGTTCAGCTTCCCCATCCAGCTAAGCTGGTACACTCCAGGTCTGAGTTCTCCCGGCTCTCTGTGCTGACCAGGAAAGCATGTGCGTGCGTGCGTGCGTGCGTGCGTGCGTGCGTGCGTGCGTAGAAGCCAGGCTGGATAAAAGTGTCTTGCCCCCTCTAGTAGTGGAGCTGGCTTCGTGGAGGCTCTGTGGGGGGCAGTGATGAAGAGGAGTGAGCCATCCTTCTGGCATAATCCAGAGAAAGTGCAGCCATTTCCATCACCTGCCCCAGAGTGTAGGTGGGAGGGTCTCTCCAGCCACAGAAGGAGTGGCAGCCAGCCAGCTGGAGGTCACTGGAAAACCACTGGAGCTGGCAAAAGATTTCTGAAAAAGAACTAGCAGATGTGCCTGGTGCACCAGGGGAAAGGGCAGGTGTCAGGAGCCCAGAGGAGGTGAAGAGCTGGCGCCTTCAAGGCTGGGCAGTGGTGAGGCCATGACTCGGGCTGTCAGTCCTGGTGGTACAACGCCAGGGCCAACAGACATTGGGAGTGCCTCTTTGTTCATCTGAACTTTTCTCCTTTTCCTGGTAGGAAAGAAGAACAAAAGCTGCTCCTGCAAAATAGTGCCCTTGGGTGTTCACCTGCTTTGGCTTGGTGATTCCTAAGTAGTAAGCACTAGCCTTACAGTACTACATCACTCGGCCTTGCACTGAATTACGGGACACTACAGCAAAATTGTTTTATAACCGTGTTTTCTAATTCTGCATGTGTATTGTGAGCATGTGTGTGTCTGTGCTTTATACAGATGCTACACTGTGTGTTTTACAGTAAAATGCAATCGTAGTTCCATTCTTTATGACAGCCTGTGGTGTATCACATGTATTTGTCTATTTCCTAATGCAGATAAAACAAGGCTAACACGTGGAAAGCACTTATAAACTGTAAAGTGCCGTATAAGTGCAAGATACTCTTACCAGCAGCATGAGTGTTCCTGAGAGTAGAATTTCTAATAGTAGGCTGGGCATGGTGGCTCACACCTGTAATCCCAGCACTTTGGGAGGCTGAGGCAGACAGATCACTTGAGGTCAGGAGTTCGAGACCAGCCTGGCCAACATGGTGAAACCCTGTCTCTACTAAAAATACAAAAATCAGTCAGGCATGGTGGCATGCGCCCATAATCCTAGCTGTTTGGGAGGCTGAGGCAGAAGAATCGCTTGAACCCAGGAGGCAGAGGTTGCAGTGAGCCGAGACTGTGCCACTGCACTCCACCCTGAACAACAGAGTAAGGCACTGTCTCCAAAAAAAAAAGAATTTCTAAATAGTAGAATGTGTGACTCTAGGTCACATATTGTCAGAGACTCTTTCAGAATTAACTGCTGTTGACATTTTGTGGGATCTGGATGAAACTGGTGAAAATATATATAAAGCAGAATGTAGACAGGAAATTGGAAATTTCTCTAAGCTTCTCTCACTCCATAAGTTGTATTCATTAATAAAGCATCTAAGTCACAGTGTAAGAACTTATGCCCAAGAATGTTTAATATTGTTAGCAATCAACAGTTTTGCAGCATTAATACTAAGCCTGCTTTCTTTTTTTTAATCTTTTAACTTTAGTTTTGAAATAGACTTAAAGAAGAATTGCAAACATATTAGAGAGTTCCTTTATACCCTCCACCTAACTTCAACAAATGTCAACATCTTGCAAACGACGTGACTTTCATCAAAACTAAGAAATGAACATTGGCGTTATATTACTAACTAAACCACAGACTTGATTCAGATTTCCCCAATTTTTTACGAGTGCTCTCTTCTGTACCGGGATTCATTTGTATCTGGCCTCCTTTTATTTTTACTAACTCTGCCCTCAGAAAAAGAGATACAGGTGGTCATCTACATAAGTTATCTGAATCGTGGTGATACATGCAAACAAAGACATTTTGGCAGCCTTTAATACATCCTGAAACTAACCAAGAGCCAGGTATAAATCCAATGTTAAAATAATTATTGGCCTGGCGCGGTGGCTCACACCTGTAATCCCAGCACTTTGGGAGGCCGAGTTGGGCGGATCACAAGGTCAGGAGATCGAGACCATCCTGGCTACCACAGTGAAACCCCACCTCTACTAAAAATACAAAAAATCATCCAGGTATGGTGTCACACGCCTGTAATCCCAGCTACTTGGGAGGCTGTGGCAGGAGAATCACCTGAACCCAGCAGGCAGAGATTGCAGTGACCCGAGGTCATGCCACTGCACTTCAGCCTGGGCGACAGAGTGAGACTCCGTCTCAAAAAATAAAAAAAATTTGCATTTTGCTAGAGTTAGGGATCTCAACCTTAGCTACTCTTTGGAATTACCTGGGACACTTTATAAAATACCAATGCCTGGGACCTACCCCCAGAAATTCCAACTGAATCAGCCTGGTTGTGACCTGAGCTTCTCAGTTGATTCTAGTGTGCAGGCACATTTGAAAACCCCTGTTCTAGACAGCGAGAATGTCGCAGTATTTCCTGTGCTCTCTCCCTCCAGAGCACAGAAGAAAAGCTGATTCTACTTCAGCATTGAATGTTGGGGGCTAGCAACGACTCATCCCAGGGGCCTGTAAAGTTACAGACCATCTCCCTTCTAGCTTCCATTCCTAATAGTAGAAGAACCAGCTTGGAAGTTCAGGTTTAATGTTTCCAGGTGTACAAATAGGGTAACTGAGATTTTCATTTATCAACCACTGGCATCCATCCCTTAGAGAAACTCATTTTTACATTTTTTTTGAAATATTTCTGTTGCTGTTTAAAGACCCAAATTTCTATTTTTTTTTTAAATTGTGGGCTGAGTGCAAAGGCTCATGCCTGTAATTTTAGCAATTTGGGAATCCAAGGTGGGAGGATTCTTTGAAGCCAGGAGGAGTTGAAGACTAGCAATAGCAAGTTCAAGACTAGCAATAGCAAGACCCCATCTCTACCACACACACACACAAATAAATTGTGGCTCACGCCTGTAATCCCAACACTTTGGGAGCCCGAAGTGGGCAGATCACTTGAGGTCAGGAGTTCGAGGTCAGCCTGGCAACATGGCAAAACCCCGTCTCTACTAAAAATACAGAAATTAAGTGAGTGTGGTGGTGCGTGCCTGTAATTCCAGCTACTTAGGAGGCTGACGCACGAGCATTGCTTGAACCCAGGAGGTAGAGGTTGCAGTGAGCCAAGATCACACCACGCACTCCAGCCTGGGTGACAGAGTGAGAATCTGTCTCAAAAAAAAAAAAAATTAAAAATTAGCCAGGCATGGTGGTGCACACTTATAGTCCCAGCTACTCAGGAGGCTGAGGCAGGAGCATCACTTGAGCCCAGGAGTTCAAGACTGCAGTGAGCTATTATTGCACCACTACACTCCAGCCCTGGTGACAGAGTGAGACCTCGTCTCAACAACAAAACTAATTAAAATCAAGAAGTAGCTTGTGGGCTAGGGGGTGGGGTGGGAATGGAAGATCCCGTTATCAGAAGCTATAGCCTATAACTAAACAACTTTTAAGCTCTTCAGCAGAAATAAACACACCCAAGTTGAAGTAATGATTGTTATAATCTATTTAAATTTTAATTTGAATCTCCTGTCATAAATTTTAAGAATTGCTTGTTGAATGCCATAAATAAGTATCTTTTGTTGCTGATTTTTGTTTAGGGTTTTTGTTTTGTTTTGTTTTGTTTTTTAAAAAAAGCGCCTTTAAAAAGTGTTTAGAAATTTAAGGAAGAAAGAGAAGAAACTTGGTTAGCCATTACTCCAAATTTAAAAGACAGGTATAGTTAGAATTTATTTTCACATACCAATTAATAATATGGGCTGGGCTTGAGACTCACACCTATAATCCCAACATGTTGGGAGGCTGAGGCAGGAGCGTTGCTTGAGCCCAAGTGTTCGAGGCTGCAGCAAGCTATGATTTCACCACTGCTGTCCTGCCTGGGCAGCAGAGCAAGAACCACATCTCTTAAAAAAAACAAAAAAGAAAAGAAGTAGCTTTTAACCTCATATTTCATCACGGCCCCCTTTGAAATTTGAAGTTATATTCCCTTTCCTTCATAAAAGTTTACATACAAAATAAATTTTTGCTTAAATTTTAGAGCACTCACAGACATCCTGCAGCCAGGATGTTAGTTTAAGAACCTAGACGGTAAACAATTAAGGATCTCTTCTTTCAGCAGACTGTATCCTAATTAATTGGATTGCCTGATTGGTGCTGTCTGGGGAGTCTAATTTACCCAAACTATTAAGGTTAAAATGGCCTGGCCTGGCCGGGCACGGTGGCTCACGCCTGTAATCCAAACACTTTGGGAGGCCGAGGCCAGCAGATCACAAGGTCAAGAAATCAAGACCATCCTGGCCAACATGGTGAAACCCCATCTCTACTAAAAATACAAAAGAAAAAAAAAAAAATTAGCTGGGCGTGGTGGCAGGCGCCTGTAATCCCAGCTAGTTGGGAGGCTGAGGCAGGAGAATTGCTTGAACCCGGGAGGCAGGAGATTGCAGTGAGCCGAGATCGTGCCACTGCACTCCAGCCTGGCGACAGAGCGAGACTCCGTCTCAGCAAAAAAAAAAAAGAAAAAGACCTGACTCATTGAAGATACATCTTTAGAACCAATGCCAGGAACGCTGGCGCACGGGAGCGAGCTCGGGTCTGTGCTGTCCTCACGTCCTTGTGTTCGTTTCAACCGTGACTGGCATCGGCTGGGGCCTCTGAAAAGGGTTCAGTTGTTCAGCATTCCTGGCCACAAGCTTATCTACAATTTAAAAATAAACAAAATAGAAAAGCAATTTTCCAGTTGCAGAAGAAACAACCACAAGACACAGCTCTGGGAAAGCAATTTATTTAGAAACAGGTTTGGGATTTCCACGTATTATCTGCTGGACAGTGAGAGAGGAGAAAGTCAGTGGCTGCAGCCTCCGTGCCTGGCTTGTAATAACTGCTTCTGGGAACGCGGCATTCGGTGTTCATTACCACCTCTCAGACGACTCATGCTGTGTTGTCGGAAACAACGGCAAACATACAACAGTACCTTATATTTAGTGACCAGAGAAGTGCTTGAGCATAGCTCTTTCTGTGTGCAGCTAAGATAAATAAAAAAAGAACGCCGCCCTCCAAGGAGAGCTTAGGGATGCGGCTTTCTCCCTCCTTTCCTTCCCAATGCAAATGACCGGAGGGAGCTAGGAACCTGGCACAGGTGAGCAGAGTGAATTCTTAATATGGAGACTGTTTGCTTAGGATGGGAGCTGTGTCTACACAGCAGTCCCTGAACCTACAAGAATATGGATCTGTGGAGCATATTGGAAGCTGCTGTATTCATTCTCTTAACAAATATTTATTTAGCATCTGCTGTTAACCACTGGAGATCCAGAAAGCACTGGCCCTTGACTCCTTGTTGAGCTTGTGTTTGTAGATTAGGAAGTGATTCACAAAATGTGGTGTAGAAGCTGCTAGAAAAGAAAATTGGGGGCTGGGTACGGTGGCTTATGCCTGCCATCCCAGTGCTTTTGGAAGCTGAGGCGGGAAGATTGCTTGAGGCCCGAAGTTTGAGGCCAACCTGGGCATCACAGCAAAACCCCTACTTTACAAAAAAAAATTTGTTTAATTAGCCAGGAGTGGTGGTGTGCACCTGTAGTCCCAGCTATTCAGGAAGCTGAGATGGGAAGATCACTTGAGCCCAGGGGTTCAAGGCTGCAGCAAGCTATGACTGCACCATTGCACTCCAGCCTGGACAACAGAAAGAGACTGTGTCTCTAAAAAATAAAACATTTTTAAAAAGAAAATTTGGAATAGACTTAAGAAAACATAGTGGAGCCAACTATTTCTCCTGGGCTGGAGAGCCCATGATTTAGTAATCTGGTCTCCCCAGTGTACACCCTACTTTAACCTTCCTGTATTATTAAGGGTTTATAGTGAAATCAGTATCACTGGTCTGTCCTTTTTTTTTTTTTTTGAGATGGAGTCTTGTTCTGTCACCCAGGCTGGAGTGCGGTGGCGCCTCCCTAGTTGCTGGGATTACAGGTGTCTGCCACCACACCCAGCTAACTTTTTGTATTTTTAGTAGAGACGGGGTTTCACCATGTTAGCCAGGCTGGTCTCGAACTCCTGGCTTCAGGTAATCCGCCCACCTCGACCTCCCAAAGTGCCTGGTCTGTCCTTGATGAACACACATACTATAAGACAAGGATAC
Organism: Pongo pygmaeus; assembly: GCF_028885625.2. Taxonomy (NCBI): domain Eukaryota; kingdom Metazoa; phylum Chordata; class Mammalia; order Primates; family Hominidae; genus Pongo; species Pongo pygmaeus. Next base: position 13,951,376 of record NC_072381.2, on the reverse strand, counting down.
TAAATACATCAACATTCTTCCATTTGAAGAGCTCCTCTCCTCACCTCCATCCAGCAACATCTATAAGCATTTCATACACTTGGCCAGGTGTGGTGACTAACACCTGTAATCTCAGCACTTTGGAAGGCTGAAGTAGGAGGATTGCTTGAAGCCAGGAGTTTGAGACCAGCCTGGACAACAAAGCGAGACCCTGTCTCTACCAAAAAAAAAAAAACAAACTTTTTTTTAATTACCCAGGCACAGTGGTATGTGCCAGTAGTTCCAGCTATTCCAGAGGCTGAGGCAGGAGGATCGCGTGAGCCCAGGAGTTCAAGACTGCAGTGAGCTATGATTGCACCACTGCACTCCAGCCTGGATAACAGAGTGAGACCCTGTCTCTAAATAGATAAACATATAAGAACTTCATCTCTCGCTTTGGCTTTCTGTAGAAACTCATTCCGTATGAAATTGCCTGTCTACAATAAAAACATCTAGAAGCCAGGCAGTATCATTCTCCCCCGGGTCTGGAAAGTGACGGATTCAGATATACTTATCACACACCTCCACCCTCCAGTAACTATAAACAAAGCTCTCCCTGAGGCCATCTCTATTGAAGGTGCCAACACTTGAACCAAAAATCTACTTGTTTTATATGTAGAAACTAAAAGCAGTCTCTTAAATGAATGCATCCAGTTTCTATTGCCCGGAAGCAATTGCATATTGATTACTGACCTGACAGTTTGACCTACTACAACCATAAACCAAATGAGCGTTATCTTGCTCAGCTTTAAAGATAGTTATCAGTCACATAATAACAAAAATACTCTGAGTGGCTGTTGGGATGCTTTTTTTGTGTGTTATTATTGGCAAAGGCAATGAAGTGCGTTCTCAAATGAAAAATCAATGAGAATCATGAAAACCAAGCTATCAGGCATCTCTTAGTTAAACGGTATTAAGGAAATGCTTCTTTGCGACTTTGCATCCCATCCCATCCTAATGCAAAAGAAACATAAAAGGTTTGAGGGAGGCACTTGATGTCAGGACTGTGAAAGGTTAAATAGGAAAGCAAAGGCCTTTTGCAGTGTGGAATTCTTGACCCTGTAGAGTACAGGAAATGTGACTTCGAGATGAGCAGAAAACAACATTGTAACAAGTGCTGCAGCGAAAAGTGGTGGCCCCAGAATTATGGTTTCCAATTTGCTTTTTAATCCATCTTTCAGTTTTTGCCCAAATAGTGGGCAGTTTTCATAAGGGCGTTGGATAAGTCACATGTCCCTTCAGTCTGCCTTTATAAGCAGCCTTCATTGAGAGACTTTTACAAGTTTTTAAAGTGGAGGCAGCTGACCTCCTACCTCCGGAGGGTCCAAGGACTCCAGGTTTGGGAAAGTCTGCCTCTCCATTGGCCACTGGAGCCATGCAAGGCCACGCATCGTGATCCCCTCACAGGATTGGAGTGGATGAGTTCAAGCAGGGGAAGTGGAGGAAGGAAAGTCATTTGTCCTCAGAGGCTGACTATTCCATGTAGGATCATGTAGGGGTCATTCCAGCTTCCACGTTCTCTTTGCTTCCTGACCATTTTTTTTTTTTTTGAGACGGGGCCCCACTCTGTTGTCATTTGAGACAGGGCCCCACTCTGTTGTCATTTGAGACAGGGCCCCACTCTGTTGTCATTTGAGACAGGGCCCCACTCTGTTGTCATTTGAGACATGGCCCCACTCTGTTGTCAGGCTGAAGTGCAGTGGTGCAACCTCGGCTCACTGCAACCTCTGCCTCCCAGGTTCGAGCGATTCTCCTGCCTCAGCTTCCCAAGTAGCTGGGACTACAGGCATGTGCCACCACACGTGGCTAATTTTTGTATTTTTGGTAGAGACAGGGTTTCAGCATGTTGGCCAGGATGGTCTTGATCTCCTGACCTCGTGATCCGCCCGCCATGGCCTCCCAAAATGCTGGGATTACAGGCGTGAGCCACTGCACCTGGCCCATTTTCTTACTTTCCTTTCTGGTCTATTTAATTGCTTGATAAATGTTAAACCAATAGATGGCCGGGAACAAAGGAATTGCCAGTCAGATTCATTGCTTAAAAAGTCATTCTTAAACAGTTTAATGTGGGGAATAAAGTTTTCTAGAGGGGGAGTCCATCTGTCTGTTTGTCCTCTGTGGATGAAGAAGAATTGGCAGTGCATAAACCCAACAGACTGGAATCCAAATGACATCTGTCTGTGTCCCTTCACGTGACATGTCCCCACCTTGAAGTTCACCGCATGTGAATGGTGACCCCCAGGGACCTAAGTCTAATCTCTTGCAGTGTGTGTGGTCATTCATATGCCAGTGGAGTGGGATGAGGATATCTCAAGCCTGGACCATTGACTAATCTTGAATATTCCACAAATGGAATATTCTCTCTCTCTCTCTCAGGTCCTCATTATTCTTTGAGCTGGTGGCCAGAGAAAAATCACTGTATTTTTGTATCATTCCAGTCTGTGGGTGATTCAAAGCCTTGTCTTGTGAGAATAATGAAAAGGTTGTTCCCATCAGACTGTTTATCATAAAATATGGTAAGACAAAAGCTGAATATTTAAGTCTACATTGTTACTGGATGGCTTGCTCTTGCAGGCAGTCATTCAAATCAATGAGCAAATACTTCTTTTGAGCACCTAACAGTTGCTAGACACTGTGCTAGGTTTTGGGGGATAATTTCTATAAATGTTGAAAACTGATCGTTGAGAGACAGGTCATGCTTTTTGTTTGTTTGTTTGTTTGTTTTGTTTTTTGAGACAGAGTTTTCACTCTGTCGCCCAGGCTGTAGTGCAGTGGTGCCGTCTCAGCTCACTGCAACCTCCGCCTCCTGGTTTCAAGCAATTCTTCTGCCTCAGCCTCCTGAGTAGCTGGGATTACAGGCGTGTGCCACCATGCCTGGCTAATTTTTGTATTTTTTTTAGTAGGGATGGGGTTTCACCATATTGGTCAGGCTGGTCTCGAACTCCTGAACTCATGATCCACCCGCCTTGGCCTCCCAAAGTGGTGGGATTTCAGGCGTGAGCTACTGCACCCAGCCCAGGTCATATTTTTTAAAAATAACTAATTGTACAAGATTATGCCAAATGTCTTGAAGATGACACGAACCAGAAGCCCTGGAGAAGTTTGAAAGAAACCCCAGGCTTAGGCAATCAAGACTTCACTAAAAGTAAGACTTGAACTCAGCCTTGCACAATGGCTAAACATTCAGAAATGCAAATCAAAACCACAATGAGATACCATCTCACGCCAGTTAGAATGGCAATCATTAAAAAGTCAGGAAAGAACAGGTGCTGGAGAGGCTGTGGAGAAATAGGAACGCTTTTACACTGCTGGTGGGACTGTAAACTAGTTCAACCATTGTGGAAGTCAGTGTGGCGATTCCTCAGGGATCTAGAACTAGAAATACCATTTGACCCAGCCATCCCATTACTGGGTATATACCCAAAGGACTATAAATCATGCTGCTATAAAGACACCTGCACACGTATGTTTATTGCGGCACTTTTCACAATAGCAAAGACTTGGAACCAAGCCAAATGTCCAACAATGATAGACTGGATTAAGAAAATGTGGCACATATATACCATGGAATACTATGCAGCCATAAAAAATGATGAGTTCATGTCCTTTGTAAGGACATGGATGAAATTGGAAATCATCATTCTCAGTAAACTATCGCAAAGACAAAAAACCAAACACTGCATGTTCTCACTCATAGATGGGAATTGAATAGTGAGAACACATGGACACAGGAAGGGGACCATCACACTGTGGGGACTGTTGTGGGGTGGGGGGAGGGGAGAGGGATAGCTTTAGGAGATATACCTAATGCTAAATGACGAGTTAATGGGTGCAGCACACCAGCATGGCACATGTATATGTATGTAACTAACCTGCTCATTGTGCACATGTACCCTAAAACTTAAAGTATAATAAAAAAAAAAATAGCTGGGTGTGGCGGCATGTGCCTGTAGTCCCAGCTACTTGGGAGCCTGAGGCAGGAGAATTGCTTGAACCTGGAGGGCAGAGGTTGCAGTGAGCCTAGATTGCACCACTGCACTCCAGCCTGGGCAACAGAGCAAGACTCCGTCTAAAAAATAAAAAAATTAAAAAAAAAAAAGTCATCTGGGAAAAAAGAATGCATAGAGAGCAAGTTCTGTAGACTGGGAAGTGCAGAAATGGGTGAGCCCCCAGGGTAGGTGCTGTAAGGGTCGGAGGAGGATCCCCCCCCCGTCCCACCTGGTGTGTGGTGTGGGAAGACTTTCTGGAGCAGAGACGTGAGAGCTGAGTCCTGCAGGATGGGCCAGACCTCACTGGGGAAGAAGGAAGGGAAGGGCTTACTGGGACGAAGGAACAGCATGAGCTAAGGAACAGAGGTTTGAAACATCATGGTACCTGTGGGGCATTATCAGGCATGGGCAGAGATGACACTGGCACCCAGGCCTTCTGTTTCCTGATCTTGTGTTCTAGTCCAAACAGAATTTATCCCAGCTTTCTGGAAGAAGTTGCTCCTGTTATTTTACTTACAATACTCTCTTCCATTTATTTATTTATTTATTTATGAGACGGAGTCTCACTCTGTCGCCCAGGCTGGAGTGCAGTGGTGCGATCTCGGCTCACTGCCAGCTCCACCTCCTGGGTTCACACCATTCTCCTGCCTCAGCCTCCCAAGTAGCTGGGACTACAGGCGCCCGCCACCATGCCTGGCTAATATTTGTATTTTTTAGTAGAGATGGGGTTTCACCCTGTTACTCAGGATGGTCTCGATCTCCTGACCTCGTGATCCGCCCACCTCGGCCTCCCAAAGTGCTGGGATTACAGTGCAAGCCACCACGCCCGGCCTATCTATTTATTTTTTCTTGAGACAGAGTCTCTCTCTGTCGCCCAGGCTGGAGTGCAATGGCGCGATCTCGGCTCACTGCAACCTCCACCTCCCTGGTTCAAGCGATTCTCCTGCCTCAGGCTCCCAAGTAGCTGGTATTACAGGCACCTACCACCATGTCCAGCTAATTTTTTGTATTTTTAGTAGAGATGGGGTTTCACCATGTTGGCCAGGCTGATCTCGAACTCCAGACCTCAAGTGATCTGTTTGTCTTCACCTCCCGAAGTGCTGGGATTACAGGCGTGAGCCACTGCGCCCAACCCTTTCATTTATTTATTTATTTATTTATTTATTTACTTTTCCTATATTCAGAGCAAGGTAATAAAAAAAATAAGTTAATGGAATTTTTTTTTCCAACTGGAGATTGTTAGAAGGAAGAAAAACAGGCCAAAGTTCTTCAGGTGGTCACTATTCTAAGGTAGATCCAAAAGTCTTCCCTATAGCCACAGGTGTGGGCTCTGTGGAGAGGGATTTTTTTTTTTTTCTTGTGCAAAAGATGCAGTTTGAGTGAAGCCTCAAAAAGGGGTTGGAAGCCACTTGTGTGTTTTCCCTCTTTCCTTTGTTGGAGGTTTAAGCATGTGCTGAGAGGAGCAAGCATTTTTAGACAATGATGCAGACAGATTTTGTTTCTCATTATCCACAGTCTTTCGCACACGTGTCAAACAGCATCAGCTACGGGGGAAATGCAGTGGGGTCAGTTGGGTCTGTTCCATGTGAGTTTACTCCATAAAGTGATTATAGGACTGTTTTCTCCAGGATGATGGGCTGACATTGGATACAGAGAGGAGGGAAAGGAAAGAGTGGATTCTTCAGCTTGGTTATTCCATGGCTTTGCCCCACTCTTCCAAGACCAGCCTCCGAGACGTGGCCCCAGGGCTCTCCCTAGCCTCATGGCTTTCCACTCACAGGACACTAAGATGCTGGGGTCCTCCCTCACCCCAGGGCGTTTGCACAGGCTGATCTTTCTGCCTGGAAAGTGGCTCCCCTCTGAGGATCTCTTGCCTCGGCCTTCCAAAGTGGTGGGATTAAAGGCATGAGCCACTGCCCCTGGCAGTAAGTTTAACGTTTTCAGATACTGTGTGTGGTTTGCTTTTCACTCCAGCAAGATGTCATGAGGATTGCTAACATGTTCTCAAGTGTGCTTTCAGTCCTTCAGGAAAAAAGGCAGCTGGGAGTGTGGTGAAAAGGCGGTTCAGGACAAGAAGGAGAGTTCTGATTACATTTTTATTTCAGTGTTTCCCTGGGAAACAGCAGGTCTCAATCTCTTCACTTTCCAGTTCCTATTCTCCCCCTCACACCACACAGTATCCACTGCTGACTCGGTATCCCCTACCTCATCCCAGTGGGTTCTTCAATACTGAAAAGCTAGTAATAAGGTGAAGGTGGCCAGGCACGTGGCTCACACCTGTAATCCCAGCACTTTGGGAGTCTGAGGCAGGCGGATCACCTGAGGTCAGGAGTTTGAGACCAGCCTAACCAACATGGTGAAACCCCGTCTCTACCAAAAATACAAAAATTAGCCGGGCATGGTGTCTCATGCTTGTAGTCCCAGCTACTCAGGAGGCTGAGGCAGGGAATCGCTTGACCCCAGGAGGCGGAGATTGCAGTGAGCCAAGATCATGCCACTGCACTCCAACCTGGGTTACAGAGCAAGACTTTTGTCTCAAAAAAATAAAAATTTAAAAAAAAAATTAAAAAATAAGGTGAAGGTTCAAGTTTATCTACGATCCAGCACATTCCACTCCATATATACCTTCAACCCCAGAAAACCTTATGCAAAATGCAAACTCCTAACCAATTTGTCTCTATTTTCCTCAGGGGACACTTAAACTGGCTTCAACTAGATCGAAGAGTATTGGAACATGACTTCCCTAAAAAGTCGGGACCCGTGGTTTTATACTTTTGTGTCAGGTATGTACACCTGGTGTCTATACTTTTGCTTCTTTGTGTTCTTTATCAGAGAAGTCTGGGAGGGCAGAGTGATTCCAAGGAAAGAGAGCTCAAGTTTGTCTTGGTTCATCGCCAGGGATAAAGGTTGTAGTAGAGCTGCATGCCTCATAGATGGAAAGGCGGGGTGCGAGGGTGCAGGGTGTGCCTGTGAGTGTGCAAGGACGTGTGTGTTATGCATTTGCACTAGGATGCTTGTGTGGAATGACGAGAAAAACTTTTTTCTGTACTTCTGGAGAGCATCACGTATCTCAAACAATGAATCTCTTATAGCACAGGCCGTGGGATTCTTTTTTGGGGGCAATTTGAAACTACGTACCAAAAGCCTTTGTATTCTTTGCTTTTAGAAGGGATGCGACTTGAATCTCGTGAAACCTGGGTAGTTTATCCCAAATAGGAGTGGTCGAAACCCAGCAGCAAACCGCAGGCCCATCTGCATTTCCTGCCCAGGGAGGATACAGCTTAATAACATATCAGAAACAATAGATATTTTTCTATTCAGAAATCTAGTCTAAGAAATTTTGTTTTGTGCTTGCAAAGGGAACGATCTGTGGGCTATGGTGATTTAAATAGTTAATATTTGCAGCAGTCTTATGAAGACAACAGGACTTACCACTCCTGTTTGCAAAAGGTTGTGAGAAGCCAGAGGCTGGGCAGGTCAGGGGTTCAGGGGCAAAGTCTGAGTTGGTGGCAAAGTCAGAATCTGAGCCCCCAATCCAGCAGGTCCTAAACACCCAGTCTATGGAGGCACCAGGTTCTTTCTGTCCAGAACCTTGATTGCAACACAATTACAGAAGCATTAAGTCCTGATGCCTCAGTCTTTACATGGACACTAACACTTACACCCATGCCATACACTGTTCTTTTAAAATATACTAACAGAAATTCAGGAGCGAGATACAAATGATATGCAATTCTGTCGTTCCTAAAGAGCATGATCAGGAATGCAGTTCCAGACATAGTCATCCTTAAGCCACACAAGGCATTAGAAGGGCTTCAAACAGGAGTTAAAGGGTCCACTTAACAGGCCCGAGTGTATGACTTTTCCTCAGCTGGCAGAGTAAATTTCGACTTGTGCTTAATGCGTTTTTGATTTGTTTAACAGCTGTGAACATATCCAAGCTCATCTTAGCTATTTCCGTTACTGATGGGAATGATTTCAATGCCATATTCTCTTTAATGGTGTATACAGTTTCTCAGATTTATGGCAAAGCAACCATATAAAGCAAATAGTAACAATTCCTCTGGGAGGGGCAGGTGGTATCAGGCAGGACTCCAGTTGCGTGGAAGCAGGTCATTAACCTGTCATCGCAGGTGGGTGAGTACATTTACCATATATCAGGCTCTCCCCACCTCCCTGGTGATGTTCACCAACATTAGCCAAGAGGAGAAAATCCTGGGCTTGGCTGCCTAGTAGGTGTTTTTTCCAAGTGTCTGAATTATTTGTGGAGGTCCTTGCAGGAGAGCTTGGGGCACCTTGACACTGATGGTGGAAGTGTCAGTCTCTAAGGTATACAGATCTTTCCAAATCACTGCAAGCCTGTCTTCTGTGCGTAAAAGCAGGTAACCTAGCATTGCAGAGGTGAAATAGGTGCTAGCAATAGAGAGAACTGGGGAATGGGATGACTGAAGACCCAGATATAACATCCATTTCTGATCCGTAGCCGTAATAGACACTTCCACCATCACCATTGATGGTCGGCCAAAGCAGGAACCTCAAAGAACACTCATTAGAGAGAAAAATTTCCAAATCCGCATTTAGGGACAGCCATTCTCCACTATGTCTTTATACACGCCATCTAGCAGAATGTGCTCCTCCTTCTCCAGCTCCTGTGGAAGCAGATCTTTCTGGAAGTGTCACATTCCACTTGCTTCCTGCAGAATCCCACCTGAGTACTTCAAACTCAGCAGGCCCAAAGCCAAATTTATTATCTTCTCTCTCCTCCCTTAACCTTCCATGGTCCCATCAAGTCTGTGGCATCGTCATCCACTCGGTCACATAGGCTACACATCTTGAAGTCTTCTGTCCTCTTCCTGGAATTTTTTAATTTTTTTTTTTTTTTGAGACGGATTCTCGCTCTGGCACCCAGGCTCATGGCAAGATCTCAGCTCACTGCAACCTCCACCTCCCAAGTTCAAGAGATTTTCCTGCCTCAGCCTCCTGAGCAGCTGGGATTATAAGCACCCACCACCACACCCAGCTAATTTTTGTATTTTTAGTAGAGATGGTGTTTCACCATGTTGGTCAGGCTGGTCTGGAATTCCTGACCTCAGGTGATCCATCCACCTCGGCCTCCCAACCTACAATTTTTACGTGCATTAATTCTCTGCTGCTGCTTCCAAAGTCTCCCTCTGCAATGCCCTCTCCTCCTTATTACCTGAACTCAGGCCCTCACCAGTCAGTCGACCTATTGCAGCAGCCTCCAAGGGTGGGGTGGGGCATGTCACCAGGGTCCCAACCACAGAAGATCCCAGCACCCTCACTACCCTGAGTTCCCACTTCTTAGCTGGCTGAGAAGTGCAGTAACAAAACACCAATCATTTGTTTTCTCCAAGAGAGGAGGCAGATTCTCTATATAGGTGAATTCCGTCTCTTTACCTTGCTTTTCATCCTGGGAAGAATCCTCTATTTATAACCTGACATCTGCCTAGGGATGCTCACAGGCAGTTTTCTCCAAAGGAGTGGTAAGAGAATCATCTTCATCAAAAGCCCAGAACTTGGAATAGGCTTGAGTCCATAAAAGAGCTTCTGTCCAGCTGGGTACCCTTCCAGTGTGTTTCTAAACAGAAGCACGGTTGGGCTCTGAGCAGCCTCCCCACTCCAGCCATGACACCTGCGTATCTTGATGCAGTCTGACTCCCAGGTTCCCCAAATCCTTTCTCGTTTGGTGTAAATGTCTATGTATTACATCTACATACCACATGTCTAGGTAGCCTTCGTGGCAAAGCAGAATCGAGCCACCTGATAAAAGAGGGCCGCGGGACGCTGGGCATGGTGGTTCATGCCTGTACTTTGGGAGGGCAAGGTGGGTGGATCACCTGAAGTTAGGAGGTTGAGACCAGCCCGGCCAACATGGTGAAACCCCATCTCTACTAAAAATACAAAAATTAGCTAGGAATGATGGTGCATGCCTGTAATCCCAGCTACTTGGGAGGCTGAGGCAGGAGAATCACTTGAACCCGGGAGGCGGAGATCGCAGTGAGCAGAGATTGTGCCACTGCACTCCAGCCTGGGCAACAGAGCAAGACCCCATCTCACAAAAAAAAAAAAAAAAAAAGAAACAGAGGGTCATGGAAAAGATAACTAACTACCTGAAGGTACATTTTAGAAAGTCAGAGAATGGAGGTACTAACATTGCATGGCTGAGTACCCCAGGTTGGGCTATTATTTGGGATTTATATATTCTTCTGATATAATACATATGCAAAACACCAGGCAGAATCATCACCTCCATTCAAAAGATTAGGAAAATATAAGACCCAAATATATTAAATAACGTGAATTGGAACTCAGAACCCCTCTCCATCCGCTAAGCCAGACACCATATCCTCTATAAGCATTTCCTCTGCAGAGGCCCTGAGGCAAGTATCAGGCTGCAGGAGGTTTTGGGGACGGTGGAAGGGAGGACTCAGATCCTGACTTCATTGACCCGTCATTCAGCCAAGAGGGGCCTGGTCCATCCAGTTTTTCATCCAACAAATCACCAGGAATGATCCCAGGTGGCTTCAGGGTCTTAATAATTACCCAAAAAGGATAAAGGTCGGAGAGACGGGAACTATCCATTATTCAGCACCTGTCCGTTGCTAAGGCTGATTGTTAATCTTCGCAGCAACCCTGGAAGCAGGTCTGATTATTCCGAATTAAAAAGAAGGAGATGGGGTCCCAGGATGGTCCATAAATTCTTCCCCAGCATGGCTAATAAATTACGAAGGCGAGATGAGATCTCATCTGTTCGGTCAGATCTGACTCCAATCCTTGTGTCTGTCCTCCCCTACTGCACACCGTCTGTCTCCACAGGGGAAAAGTGACATCCTCCTCCAATGTGGCACTTCCAAGAGATCTTGTGTATCCCTTCATTGTGGCAGCCTGCCAAGACCTGTGGCCAGAGGTCTCCACTGTTCCCTGTATAGGCAGGGCCAGGAGCAGCCAAGTCAAAGGCGGCAACCCCAGCCCTCTTTGTGACCCACACTTGGCCGTGTTTGCAGAACCAGCACCTGCCTGAAAAGATGGTGTTCAGGACAGGTGCACACCACCACAAGTGACAGAGCCACCGCCAGGCCTGCCAGCCTGGTTCCAGCACTACCCAACCCAGAGCTCCCCTGGCAGAGCACCCCTGCACAGGGACGATCGCAGTCACAGGTCTTGGCAGGCTGCCACTCTGAAGGGATACACTGGATATCTTGGAAATGCCACTCTGGAGGAGGAAGAGCCATCTCAAATGGTAAAGCAAGAATTTTCAGGACCTGAGACATTTGCTGTTGCTCTCACTTGAGAAGGTCTTGACATTTTCTGCATTTTCTGACACTGTGGACACCCGCGGGAAGGTGTTCTTTGAACTGTGCTTTTCTGTCTCCTAGAAAGAAAACTTCAGGGTCCACTTGCACCTGGTCATCACCCTGAGCTGTTTCACTCCCAAGACTTACAAGCCCAAATCCACCATCATCCCAGCTGTAGCATGCAGCAGCCTGCTCACTGCTCCTCCTGTGCTGTTTCTGCATCATCAGCCATGCCTTCATTTATGGGCTCACAGATGTCCCTTGAGGTGTCCCTTGGCATAAGCACTGCTCTAGGAACCAAGGACAGAACAGTGAACAAAACTGATAAACCCTGTCCTCAGGCAGTTTCACGTCCATTTCCTCCAGCTTCTGAGATCCTATCAGCCCTGCCTGTCCTATTCTTTTGCCAATTCAGTGCAAATCCATTGTGCACCCTTCCAACTACTTCCTGTCCTTGGACCACACCTCCCTTTGCTGCTCACACTTTCTCTCTCTCTCCCTTTCTCTCTCTCACACACACACCCACCCCCAGGGTTGGACTGGTCCTGCCACACACACACACACACCTTTTATTTCTACCCCCGAGCTTCTGAGTGTGTTCAGGAAAATGTTCATGCAGCTTCAGGTTGGTTCATGGTTATCGTGATGAATCCCACACAGATCATCAGTATCTCTAGCCAGTTCTGCCAGGGGTGCCTGCTCAGGGTCTCTGTTCCCCACTGTGGTTTCACCTCTTGGTTCAGGCCCCAGATACTCAAGGCTTTTGCTCTAAGAAGATGTTGCTGCTTATGTTTCTGCAGAGAAAACAAAAGCCAGCACCAGGGAGCTCCTAGTCCTACTTCTTTACCCACAAACTTAATTGCATCTTTAATTGTGTTTTTGTGGCCTCTCAACCCACTCACTGCACACACGCAAATGCACAAGCATCTCAGAGGAAGACCCTAGCCCATCATCCAGCACGCGCTGATCCACGTGTACCTCAGTCCCAGCCCCTTCTGTCACCTCACAGAGCTTCTCCCTCGAGACTTTCCTCTCCTTTTCTCTATCTTCTCCTCCATGGATTCCTCCCCTTTGTGACCACATCCCAATCTAACTGAAGAAAACGCCCTCTGTGATGCACAGCCTCCTCCAGCCAGTGCCCTCTGCTACCCCTTCTGCTCTGCTCACAGCAACCGCCGAGAGATGGGTCTGCACTTGCTGTCACCCCCTCCCCACAGGCCTCTCGTTCCTCATTCCGTGACCCTCCGGCTTCTGGTGCCATCGTACCCCCCGGTCACTGGAGGTCTCTCGCCCCTAGCTCCACAGGCGTGCTTCTGCCCTGCTCCGATGTGGCCTCTCTGGCTCTGGGCTCATTCGAACACGCTCCCTTTCAGTTCCCCCTGGCTCTGTGGCACTACACTCTCCTGGGCCACCTCCTCTTTGTCCCCTCTGTCCCTGGCTCGGGGCAGGTTCCCTGCTCTGCTCTGCTCTCCTTCGAGCCCTGGTGTCCACGAGGTCGCGTCTTGCTTGTCTTCTCTCCCTGCACCTTCCCCTGGTGTGATTTCACCCCCATCCACAGCTGCCACTGCAGTCTCTTTGCTGGAGACTGTCTGTCCTCTGCCCCAGTCCTGACCTCTCTCCCGAGCTCCAGGCCGTCTCCACTGATTGGCATTTCCTCACAGATGCAGCTGGAATCTAATGATGTCGTCGTCTTTCTGCCTCCAAATGTGCTCCCCTTTCGGTGTCACCTCCTTGTCTTTGTGATGGGCACCATCACCCATGCAGCCCCCAAAACCAGAGACTTGGGAGTCAACCTTGACCTCACCACTCCCTCCCACTTGCCTCCTCCTGTTCCCTCAGTCACTACTCGCTGTTATTCCTGCATCTTAAACAGCTCCCTATCCATCCCTTACTCTCCATACACAGCCTAATAGTAATTAGGGCTTCCATAAACCTCTCCTGGACTCAAGATCTCCTTGTTCATCTCTGCGTCTGGTCTTGACCCCTTCCAAACTCCCCTATATGAAGACACTGAGCATCTTTCTAGAATTCTCATCTGACCCTTGCTCATAATTTTTTTCCAGCTTCCCATTATCCTCAGAAAAGGACATCTTTAGCGTGACTTGCATGATGTGACTTCTGCTTAACTGTCCAGCCTCACCTCTTCCCACTCCCCTCACCACACAACACACACACACACACACACACACACACACACGTTATAAGCAGCCAGCAGTGGTCAATATATGACCAAGAGCACCTTGAACTGCAAACCATTGTTTAGTGCTATAAGGCTTGGGAACAATGTCTCTCTGATGTTGTTCACCAGGCAAGCTTTAGAAATAGGTCAAGAAAAAATATAAGGAAAATATACACACCCAAGGAAGTCTGCGTTGTGTGTGTGTGTGTGTGTGTGTGTGTGTGTGTGGTCTTTTTATAGGCACAACCTTGTGCTCAGAATGAAGCCTACATGTCTGGATTATTCTTTAATTACATATTCTTCTGCCAAGTGTCCCTGTAGTTCTGATCATCTAAACTCCTTGTAAGAAAATAAACAGAGATTAGATTTGCCTCTTCAAACTTTGAGTTTCACAGACAATAAACTGAAGCAAGCAGCAAAAAAATAAGAGAGGAGAAGCCTGATCGGGGAGGAAGGATTTTACAGCCAAGTCCACAGGCCGGATTCTTGGTATCTTCCCTGGCTGATGGAGACAGCAGCTGCTACTTCCTGTCACTCGCAATAACAATGATGGCATGGATCTAAAATGAGGTTCCTGCTAACCAGAATTTGCTATATTTCAGCTAGGTGTCCCAGTTAAGATTTTAGAGGCATCGAGATTCTAAGCATCAGAGGCTTGGCTGCAGAAACTCACAGCTTATTGCTTTCATAATCATGGCTCTTATTTGCCACCAAGAATAGCCATTTTAGATGTGACATTTGTGTTCATTACGAAATGAAATCACTGGTCCATTTAATTAACACTTGCTGTAAATATTCAGTGATTCCCAAGTGCCCAGGGCTGGATGAGGAAGGGAAAGGGAGAGCAGGGGGGATGGAGGAGGAGACCTGGCTGATGTCATCTGGCTGGGCCCTTGCCATCTGACTAGGCAGTGTTCAGTCTGTTGCAATCAGAGGCTTTCACTTGTCAAAGAAGGGGACGGGACTCCCCGAGGCTTTAGAGGCTGTTTAATATTTAATAAGCTCAAACACATAAACACAGAGCACCTATTTATTTCTCCTTCAGACTCTCTGATAAAACATTCTCGGGTCGGGATCATCTGAGCTAGTTTGGGTGGGCCGTTGCTTGTGGAGTCAGGAAACCTCTTAGCGAGGTCTGCGCTCCATCTAGAGTGTTCCTTTCGACTCAGATAGATGCCCTAAGATTCAGTCCTGCTAAATGTGCCCCCAAAACCAGTTTAAAATGTTGGTCTGATTATGATTCAGCTGTGGTGAGGCCAGCAGATGAGGAGAGGACAGACATTGAAAAGATTATCACTCAGTTCCTGGGAGGAGGGGCCACACCATGCCACGCAGGGCCACATGGGAGGCACTGGGGTTAGTCAGGAGGCAGAGGAGCCAGGAAACAATTGGGCAAGAGCATTTTTTGTGGTTTCTTTGGGGAGGAACGGGCAAGGCTGGGAGAGCAGGCTTGGGATTGGCTAGTTTAAATAATTTCAGCAGGCTCCGCAGCATGGGGGCTGCCCCTAGTTGTCTGGTATGTGTCCCTAGGGTGGTGAGGGTGGGGAAACAGTGACCCTGGGTGTGAGAGCCGAGAGGTGGTGGGAGGGGATCCTGGATCCATGGTGACATGTGGAAGTCTTGGGGTCTGGAAATTGGCTAACCCTGGCACCAGCAGTCCCTCCAGGCCCAGCAAGGCCGCAGACATCCAAGCATCATAAAGCCATGGTCAATACACAGCCAGACTCGGAACTGTCCATGCAGACCCTCTGAATCCGAGACACAGCCTTCATTTATTTCCCTGGTTACCCAGAGACCTGGAATGTTCTTTGTGAACCCTGGAAGCACTCCCTGCTCCACGCTGGTAGTTAAGGAAATGCAACATTGCCACCTACTGCTGAGGCTCTCCTGAAAATCAGAAAAAGAACCCACTTTTTTTTTTTTTTTTTTTTTTGAGACAGATCTGCCTGCCTCGGCCTCCCAAAGGCATGCCCGGCCAAAAACTATGCCCAGCCAAAAACTGGATTTAAAAAAAGAAGAAGAAAAGAAGAGGCTGGCCTGTAATCCGAGTACTTTGGGAGGTCAAGGTAGGACAATTACTTGAGCTCAGGAGTTCAAGACCAGCCTGGGCAACATAGTGAGACCCCATCTCAACAGAAAATAAAAAATTAGTCGGCATGGTGGCTTATATCTGTAGTCCCAGCTATTAGGGAGGCTTAGGCAGACGGGTCATTTGAGCCCAGGAGGTCGAGGCTGCAGTGAACTGTGGTTGCACACTGCACTCCAGCCTGAGTGACAGAGCAAGACCCCATCTCAAAAAAAAAAAAAAAGAAGAAGAAAATTTTGACTTTGAA
This sequence comes from Pongo pygmaeus, assembly GCF_028885625.2. Taxonomy (NCBI): domain Eukaryota; kingdom Metazoa; phylum Chordata; class Mammalia; order Primates; family Hominidae; genus Pongo; species Pongo pygmaeus. The sequence goes on along the minus strand of NC_072381.2, from coordinate 13,935,541 downwards.
TCCAAACCATCAGCCCTCCTCATCTTCCCAGAAGGCTCTTGTCCCTGGTGCCCCTGGTGTGCACCGTGCCTCTCTGGGTGTGCGGGGTGGAGAGGTCTGAGCTCTGTTTCTCTGCAGGCATTTTTGACTCAGCAGTTCCCTGGCAGGGAGGGAAAGCTCAGGATGAGCTCCATACCCTCCCCTGACAGAACAATGATATGACAGGCCCGGAACTCACAGGGTTTTCCAGGCTGTCGTCTTGGTGATAAAAGTTAACAGGAAACTGCTTTCCACTTCTGTCGAGAGGAGGTGATTTTTTCTTCTTCATCTCAGAATATGCGTGTTATTTCCTGTACCTTCTCTGCCGCTTTTATGGCCAGACAACATAGAGCTTGGTGGAAATGAAGGCAGTCTCAGAGATGTAGAATTTGCCACCTCAATTCAGTTTTCCATCATTTGAGAGTGGAAACGAAAAGGGAAGCGTTATATTTTCTTAATATACTATTCAGGAGAAAATTGGGGTGGAGGAGGCAGGATGTCTTTACTCTTTACTTTTTAAGAACTAAAGCAAATGAGATTCTTTTAAGAAACATATGGCATTACTTTGAACATTAAGTTATTTCAGACCTTATAGGAATTTAGACTGAAAAATCATTATTAGAGCACGAAGGCCGCTGTCAACTTCAGGAGGCTTCTGTTAATATTCTAGTATTAGGATTGCTTTCTCTCTTCCTTCCCTCCCCTTTCTGTCCCTTTCCTCCCTTTTCCTTCTTTTCCTTCCGTTAGTTTCTTTTATTATTCTGACTACCCTTTGCCAAAGGCCCTTTGCAAAGGATGTAGATTTATTTATTTTTGAGACGGAGTTTCACTCTTGTTGCCCAGGCTGGAGTGCAATGGCATGATCTCAGCTGACTGCAACCTCCGCCTCCCAGGTTCAAGCGATTCTCCTGCCTCCGCCTCCCAAGTAGCTGGGATTACGGGTGTCCGCCACCACGCCTGGGTAATTTTTCGTATTTTTAGTAGAGACAGGCTTTCACCATGTTGGCCAGGCTGGTCTTGAACTCCTGACCTCAGTTGATCCACATGTCTTGGCCTCCCAAAGTGTTGGGATTACAGGCATGAGCTACCATATAGATTTATTTTTTGAAAATCAAATCATTAAAAAGTCAGGAAACAACAGGTCCTGGAGAGGATGTGGAGAAATAGGAACACTTTTACACTGTTGGTGGGACTGTAAACTAGTTCAACCATTGTGGAAGTCAGTGTGGCGATTCCTCAAGGATCTAGAACTAGAAATACCATTTGACCCAGCCATCCCATTACTGGGTATATACCCAAAGGATTATAAATCATGCTGCTATAAAGACACACACAGACGTATGTTTATTGCAGCACTATTCACAATAGCAAAGACTTGGAACCAACCCAAATGTCCATCAATGATAGACTGGTTTAAGAAAATGTGGCACATATACACCATGGAATACTATGCAGCCATAAGAAAGGATGAGTTCATGTCCTTTGTAGGGACATGGATGAAGCTGGAAACCATCATTCTGAGCAAACTGTCACAAGGACAGAAAACCAAACACCGCATGTTCTCACTCATAGGTGGGAATTGAACAATGAGAACACTTGGACACAGGAAGGGGAACATCACACACCAGGGCCTGTCGTGGGGTAGGGAGTGGGGGGAGGGATAGCATTAGGAGATATACCTAATGTAAATGACGAGTTAACAGGTGCAGCACACCAACATGGCACATGTATACATATGTAACAAACATGTGTACATATGTTGTGCATGTGTACCCTAGAACTTAAAGTATAATAAAAAATAATAATAAAAAGAAAGTATAAAAATAAAAAAATTTTTTAAAAGAAAATCAAGTCTTATCAAATTTATTTTGCTTTGACATGTAAAATTTGCTACTGCAATTCTGCTCTCCATTCTTAAAGCACTAAAAGTTGTTTAACTTTACTGTGCCTCTGAGACCATGGTGGGCCCTATATGAAGACCTTGGTGATATAAGACACCTGCTTCAGAAGCAGGGGGCAGATGCTTGGCAGCGGCAGGGGTTATGGGCAGAGATCAGTCAGTCCATTGATTTTCAGACTTTACAAGTATGAGGACCACTGTATAATTCCTCCAAATTTTGTAGAAGCTGAGATGATAAGAATTGTACTAATGATATCTGTGGATTGAGAAAATCTAATGTCTGAAGCTACTCCGAATTCACTCACCAATTTAAAAAAAAAACTTGAATTGTATTCATCACAGCAGCCTCTGCACACATTTGAAAAATGATAGAAAGCTTTATTTATTTGTTTAGTGTGTAGACAAGAGGTTGCAAGCTGGTGGGCCATGGGCTTGATGTAGCCTACAGACATGGGTTTTTATCTTCATGTTTATCCAACAGTAGCATTATCCTTCAGGTATGGTAAAGGATACATTTTTTGTTGTTGTTGTTGTTGAGATTGAGTCTCACTCTCTTGTCCAGGCTGGAGGGCAGTGGCACCATCTCAGCTCACTGCAACCTCCACCTCCCAGGTTCAAGCGATTCTCCTGGCTCAGCCTCCCAAGTAGCTGGGATTACAGGCACCCATCCCCACCCCTGGCTAATTTTTGTATTTTTAGTAGAGATAGGGGTTTCACCATGTTGGCCAGGATGGTTTCGAACTCCTGACCTCAGGTGATTCCCCCCACCTCAGCCTCCCAAAGTGCTGGGATTACAGGTGTGAGCCACCGTGCCTGGCCAATTATGGATAAATCCTTTTATCTTTTACCATACCTGAAGGGTAATGCTACCATTGAGCTTTCCTTTCTAAAAAGACACACGAGGTCGTGTATCTCCAATGTAGGAACTCTCCTCCTCTTCCATTTCCCACTGGAATCTAAAAGTATCATTTGAAGCTGGAAATTCCGAGTTGTTCCCCTCAGGTGATTGTATTGATTAGAAGAAGTCATTTTTAAATTAATTACTATAAATGAATAGAACTTCTTGAAGCTAAGGGCATCATTATGTTTGCCTTAAACGATGTTGGTCTCTTGTTTTTGCTGCTGTTGTTGTCATTTACATTGGAGTCAGTTTCCAATATTTAAAAACCAGTGGACTTCTTAGCTAGAGAACCACTTCTTCTTTTACGGTCTGAAGAACAGAAGCCCGGCAGGATGATGTGACTGCCCTGAGTCACACAGAGCTGGGGACTCCATCACTGCTCTCTGACTCCCTCCAGAGGATTCTGCCCATCAGATTATAACACTGTTCTAGAAAACTGTAGTACTTGTTTCTTCTCATTTCACCTTCCTCACCTTCTGCCTCTTCTTGGTGAACCCAGTTTCCAAGAGCCCCAGGTATCCAGCACCCTCCTAGTCCACCCTAGGGGTTTCCACACCTGCTCAGAACCTTCTTCCCTCCAAGATGCTGCATGTCAACATTTCTCTCCTCTTCCTTTCAACTCCTAGTCCTTCAGTGCGACTGGTCATTAGACAGTACAAGAGCATTATCTCATTAAAGAATTTAATAAACTCCAAAGTCAATAATATAAAGGTACATTTAGTGTAAACTTAAATAATGTCAGCATGTTTCATCTTGAAAATATCTACAAGCTTCATCTAGATTAAATCTGATTCTCATTTGGCTTAATATGCGTTAATATCACAGTGTTAAGAACACTTAGCATAGCTCTCTGAATGTGCAGAAATCAAATCACACTTCATCACCTTCAGGAGTAGTAGTAACCATTTCAAATAAAGCTGTGATTAAGAAGAAGAAATTATCTTTTAAAAATCCAGCTTGGCTGGGCACGGTGGCTCACATCTATTACCCCAGCATTTCAGGAGGCTGAGGTGGGCAGATAATTTGAGCCCAGACTGAGCAACAAAGGAAGACTCCATATCTACAAAAAAAAAAAAAAATTAGTCAGGTGTGGTGGTATGCAACTGTAGTCTCAGCTGCTCAGGAAGCTGAGGTGGGAAGATTGCTTGAGCCTGGGAGGTCAAGGCTGCAGTAAGCCATGCACCACTGCACTCCAGCCTGGACAACAGAGCGAGACCCTGTCTATCTAAAAAAAAAGAAGAAAAGAAAATCCAACTCAATGACAATTTAGGACAAACAAGCAATGTGATGAAGACAAATAACATTATGTAAAATTAGAAAGCAGATAGGACAAAGAAAGCACAGGCCCAGTTTTAGAATTTGTTCTTACAAGTTGGTGGCAGACCCAGTTCTTCGGCTATGGTGAGGCCCATTAGGTGTGACAGTCCTAACCCACTATCAAAACTCCAAAAACACTGTTTGTCCTCCATAGGGAATCATAGAAAAACCATGGATGGTGCCTTTTTCCTTTGTTTATTTAGGATGGGGAGTGCCAGCTTTCATCTCAAATCATGTCGCTCAAGAGAGCACTTTATTTTCTGCACCTGCTGTTTCTGCGGTTCATGCATCATTTTTCTCTTTCAGGTTCTATATAGAAAGCATTTCATACCTGAAGGATAATGCTACCATTGAGCTTTTCTTTCTGAACGCGAAGTCCTGCATCTACAAGGTAGGAACTCCCTCTCCCTCAGTTTCCCTCTGAAACCTGAAAGTATCATTTGAAGCTGGAAATTCCAAAGTGTTACCCCTTAGGCCATTTTATTGATTAGGAGAAGTCATTTATAAATTAATTACTATAAATAAATGGAATGTTATGAAGCTAACAGCACCATTTAATAATGTGATTCCTGACCAGGCGCAGTGGCTCACGCCTGTAATCCCAACACTTTGGGAGGCCGAGGTGGGTGGATCACATAGTCAAGAGATTGAGACTATCCTGGCCAACATGGTGAAACCCTGTCTCTACTAAAAATATAAAAATTAGCTAGGCATGGTGGCACATGCCTGTAGTCCCAGCTACGTGGGAGGGTGAGGCAGGAGAATTGCTTGAACCTGGGAGGTGGAGGTTGCAGTGAGCTAAGATCACGCCACTGCACTCCAGCCTGGTGACAGGCGGAGACTCCATCTCAAAAAAAAAAAAAGGAATAATAATAATAATAATGTGATTCCTTTGATCCATGGCTGTGTTTCTGGCTCTGTATTTTAAAGGTCTCCTGATTTTAAAGATTTCTTTGTCAACTGAGACAAAGGTGAAAAACCTAGACAAGTATGACAAACGCACTAGTCAACTTAGACAGGTCTTGCAGATAGGAATGAGCTTCTTATAACCAAATATGTGTATATTTGACCATTTTTAGATGGTCTAGCAGCATCTTTCAAAGGGATGCTATTGTCGCTTTAAGTGAGACAGTTTCTCTCTTTTTTAAAAAAATTGTAAAATGCACATAAATTTACTATCTTACCCATTTTTGAAAATATTTTTATATTTCCATAGGTTTTGGGGGAACAGGTGGTATTTACTTACATGAGTAAGTTCTTTAGTGGTGATTTGTGAGAATTTGGCGCACCCATCACTCGAGCAGCATACACGGAACTCAGTTTGTAGTCTCAGCCATTTTTAAGTGTGCAGTTCAGTGCCATTAAGTACATTCACAATGTTGTAGAACCATCCCCACCGTCGTTCACCCAAGAGCTCTTTTCATCTGCAAAACTGAAACTGTATACTCATTGAACAGCTCCCCTTCCCCGCTTTCCTCAGTCCCTGGCAACCACTACTTTTTGTCTCTATGAATTTAATCACTCTAGTACTTCACATAAATGGAATCATATAGTATTTGTCCTTTTGTGTCCGGCTTACTTTACCTAGCATAATGGCCTCAAGGTTCATCCATGTTGGCTGTGTGTGGTGGCTCATGCCTGTAATTCCAGCACTTTGGGAGGCCAAGGCAGGCGGATCACCTGAGGTCAGGAGTTTAAGACCAGCCTAGCCAACATGGTGGAACCCCATCTCTATTAAAAATACAAAAATTAGCCAGATGTGGTGGTTCGTGCCTGTGATTCTAGGTATTTGGGAGGCTGAGGCAGGAGAATCTCATGAACCCGGGAAGTGGAGGTTACAGTGAGCTGAGATCATACCACCGCACTCCAGCCTGGGCAACAGAGCAAAACTCTGTCTCAAAAAAAAAAACAGGTTCATCCATGTTGTAGCATGTGTCAGAATTTCGTTCCTTTTTTTTTTTTTTTTTTTTTAATTTTTAAGACAGGGTCTGTCTGTCGCCCAGGCTGGAGTTCAGTGGTGCAATCTTGGCTCGCTGCAACCTCCACCTTCCGGGTTCAGGTGATCCTCCTACTTCACCCTCCTAAATAGCTGGGACTACAGGTGTGTGCCACCCCACCCAGCTAATTTTTGTATTTGTTTATAGAGACAGGGTTTCACCATGTTGGCCAGGCTGGTCTGAAACTTCTGGGCTTAGGTGATCTGCCTGCCTTGGCCTTCCAAAGTGCTGGGATTGCAGAAGTGGGCCACCACGCTTGGCTGCCTTCCTTTTTAAGGCTAAATAATATTTTATTGTATGTGTAGATCACCTTTTGTTGATCCATTCATCCATCAAAAGACACGGGTTATTTCCAAAACCTTTTGCCTATCACGAATAATGCTTTTATGAACATGGATGTCTAAATATCTCCTCGAGACCCTATTCCCAGTTGTTTGGGGTATATACCTATAAGTGGTATTGCCAGATCATAGGGTACTTCTATTTTTCATTTTTTGAGGAGCCATCCCTACTGTTTTCCATAGCAGCTGCACCATTTTACATTTCTACCAACAGTGCCCAAGGGTTCCAGTTTCTCCACATCCTCTCCAACATTTGTTATTTTCTATTTTGTTTTGTTAAACTGATGACCATCCCAATGGGTGTGAGGTGTATCTCACTGTGGTTTTGATTTGCGTTTCCCTGATGACTAGTGATGAGCATATGTCCGCATGCTATTGGCCATTGGTGTATCTTCTTTAGAAAAAAAGTCTGTTCAAGAGAGGATTCCTAATTGAGAGCAACAGCCCCTTGTCCTGTATCCAATTGCTCCATAAGCTTGTAGTGTCTCCTTTTGTGGGATAACCCAAAATGCCTACACCCCTTTCCAGCACACACCTCCTCCCAGGGAAAATGGACTTGCAGAATATCACTGAGGTTAGGAACTGCGACTAAAAGGACATTTTTTTTTTTTTGAGACACAGTCTCACTCTGTTGCCCAGGCTGGAGTACAGTGGCACAATCTCAGCTCACTGCAGCCTCTGCCTCCCAGGTTCAAGTGATTCTCCCGCCTCAGCCTCCTGAGTAACTGAGATTACAGGTGTGCACCACCATGCTTGGCTAGTTTTTGTATTTTTAATAGAGATGGGGTTTTGCCATGTTGCCCAGGCTGGTCTCGAACTCCTGACCTCAAGTTGATCCATCCACCTTGGCCTCCCAAAGTGCTAGGATTACAGGTGTGAGCCACCTTGCCCGGCCCTAAAAGAACATTTTAAAAAAGAAACAGCCACTCCACTGGCTACCCCCGGCATGCACATAATGAATGCAATGAATGCCTCATGAATGCAACCTCCGTCACACCACCTTAGGGCTGCTCATTAACAGTAATAGACAAGAACGGTTCATTCCTACAAAGTTCACATGATGTGTAGGCTTGTTGCTGAGTGCTTTATGTGAATTGTTTAACTGAGTCTTCACAAAGCCTTTTGAGATAGACGCTGCTTTTTTTTTTTTTTTGAGAGTGAATTTTGCATAAGTTTATTGATGGTAATGAATTTGGAGGCCAAAATGCATTCTACCTTGAAATAAATCAAATGATACTAAACCTAGGATTTCCCCTTACTCTAAAAATTTAATTAACAAGAAGCGGAAGAGTTTGAGGTATACACCAGCTGACTAATGTAGGGCCACAGAAAGCAAATTAACAGATGTTTTTCTGAATTCACAGCTTAAGTTCTACCTCTTACCTGGGTAAAATGTCAGGGACTCGTCTGAAGTCCTGAAGTGTGAGGATTAGTTAGAATAAAAATTCTACTAAGGAATTTAAGGGTAGTGCATTCAGTCAGGGCAAATTCCAGATGGACAAACCAGAGAACTTTCAAGTGAAGATTTGATGGGTTTAGCCATTCCTGTGATCTCAGTAAGGAATTTTCTCTTGGTTATCAGGCTGCTGATGGAAGATTAAATAAGTCTTTTTTTTTTTTCTTGGAGATGGAGTCTCACTCTGTCACCCGGGCTAGAGTGTAATGGCATAATCTCGGCTCACTGCAACCTCTGGGTTCAAGCAATTCTCCTGCCTCAGCCTCCTGAGTAGGTGGGATTACAGGCACCAGCCACCACACCTGGCTAATTTTTGTATTTTTAGTAGAGATGGGGGTTTCACCATGTTGGTCAAGCTGGTCTCGAACTCCTGACCTCGTGATCCGCCCACCTCGGCCTCCCAAAGGGCTCAGATTACAGGCGTGAGCCACCACACCCAGCCAATTCTTTTTTTAAATAAATAAATAAATAAATGTAAAGCCCAGAGTGTCCTGAATTTTCTAAAAAGTTTATTATTATTATTATACTTTAAGTTCTGGGATACATATGCAGAACGTGGAGGTTTGTTACATAGGTTTACATGTGCCATGATGGTTTGCTGCACCCATCAACCCGAGAGGTAGATACTGCTTTTTGTCCCTGTTTTCCCAGTGATGAAGATGAGATCATATGCCTAATGAATGGCCAGGCTACGGTGCACCCTGGAGGGAGGCTCTCCTCGTACGCTTGTCTGTGAGGTGTTCAATGGATGGATTCAAAGGAGTCTAGGGAGATACTGCTGCCTGGATTTTAAAATGTAATTAAACTCAGGCCCTAGGGATTGCAAAAACCCATTAAACCTTAACACACACACATATACACACACACACACACGTTGGAATGGTATTATCAGCCATCACTTTCCTTCTGGAAGTACCTCAGTACATTCACTGCACAGAATAGTTCCACCAAGTACAAATGTTCAGAATAACGGAGGGCCTGGTAAAGATCAAATTCAGTTCTGTGAAAAGAGTTCATTTTGGGACAGTCGCTGAGCCAGGACTTAAACTGGGCTCAAACCCAGCGCACTAAGAGGACAGCATTTTGGGGTTTTGCCGAATGGAGGGAAAAGATACCAAATGCAGTTCCAGGTACTTTCAGATTCTTTCCTCTAAGACCTCATTTTCTCATTATAAATTGGAAATAATAATACTAAATTTACATACAGATTGTAAGAGTTTCTGGTGTTTTATTTAAATGAATGTGAAAGCACTTTGAAACCAAGTTCAGAAACGAAAGGTGAGCAGTCTCCACCAGGTGGCAGCCTTGGGCAGCGAAGTAAATGAATGGCAAGGCTGAACCCGCGAAATCACTCTGGAGCAGGGCAAGTAAAAAATTGTCACCGGCCCACGCCTGTAATCCCAGCACTTTGGGAGGTCGAGGCGGGTGGATCACGAGGTCAGGAGTTCGAGACCAGCCTGGCCAACATGGTGAAACGCCATCTCTACTAAAAATATAAAAGTTAGCCGGGTGTGGTAGCAGGCGCCTGTAATCCCGGCTACTCAGGAGGCTCAGTCAGGAGAATTGCTTGAGCAAACCCAGGAGGCTGAGGTTGCACTGAGCCGAGATCGCGCCATTGCACTCCAGCCTGGGTGCCAGAGCGAGACTCCGTCTCAAAAAAAAAAAAAAAAAAATTAATTGTCCCAAAGCCTACTTGGGCGGATGCTTGGGGAGAGGGAGAGGAGTTTCGTTCAGTACTGTCTTGTCCCAAATGCTGAGCTGGCACTGAAGGCCTCTGAACATCATGCATGCCTAGGACTTTGTGATTCAGGGAAAATTAAAAAGAATAAATGTCAGAACTAAATACTACAGTTGCCCTGAGTGGAGGTGATGACGCCTTTGCAGCCAGCCACACTTAGGATCAAGGTCCCGACAGCATCAGCCCACATGCTGAATGTCACCCCAGAACCCAGCCCTCTCTTCTCAAAATCTTTCCTTGGGCTTGTGCACATAAATGACCACAAATGACCAAGGGACAGCTTCTTTCAAGTTGCTATGGGAGACCAAGTCGCATCCCAAGGCCCCCTGTCTCCCTCCCGTGATTAAGAATAATATTTTCATTTGTACAAATTGCCATTTAAATTTATTTTTAAATTTTGTATATATACTATGATATTTGAGCCTCAGCATCTCTGCATGAGATGGAACGAGAATCGCTAGCTTTCCAGAGGAGGAAGTAGGTACAGAGAGGCTAAGTGACTCAGAGACAAAGAACTGGGGGATGGCTGGATAGCCTTTGTAACCTGTGTCCATGTAAAGATCATGAAAGGCACTGCTGAGTGATTGAGAGTTCAGCTTTTGCTGTCGGGCAGACCCGGGTTTTTTCCCAGCCCTGCCCCTTGGTAAAAGAGATAAATGTGGGCACCTCCTGTAACGTCTCCAAGCTTCCCTTTCCTCTCTAATTGAGCAAGGATGTTATAAGGCTCTAACCACAGCCTTCTTGGGAAGATTCAGTGAGATAAAGCATGCAAAGTTCTTAGTCCCATGCCAGGCATGTGATTAGCTAGTTGGATTTAGACCCGAGTTTTTTTCTCTTGGCTGTGATTCTCTTTGTGCCACTCACACAGCCCCCTGGTGCTTTGGGGACCTTGAAGAGCCCAGAGGGTAGTGTTACACCCAGATAACCCATCCTGATGCTGATACCCGGACACCTGGGTTTACCCAGCGTGGGTTTATTATCTGCTCCCTCCCTGTCTCTTGGGGAACGGTTCCTACTGTATATTAAAATCTAAGTTGTCAAGGTAAAATAAGCCATTTATTTCTGCTTTTTCAAAGTTCAATTTCATTTACTTTTTAAAGTATTAATATTTGTTTGTATCAAAGTAATATATGACATCATTTAAAAGTCAAATGGTTCCACAAGGCTGATTATGACAAACAGCTTCCTCCCCGCAACTCCTGCCACTTGCAACAGTTTTAGCTGTTTCTTCTAGTATTTGCCTCCGTATAGCTAAATAATTGACACAGGGCATTATTCTTTGATTGATTCATTTTTAGATTGTTGAATTCCTGTTAAGATGGATGAAGATGGCCAGGCACAGTGGCTTACGCCTGTAATACCAGCACTTTGGGAGGCTGAGGTGGGAGGATCACTTGATCTTAGGAGCCTGAGACCAGCCTGGGCAACATAGTGAGATCCCATCTCTACAAAAAACACAAAAATTAGTCGGGTGTGGTGGCACATGCCTGCAGTACCAGCTTCTCTGGAGGCTGAGGTGGGAGGACTGCCTGAGCCCCAAAGGTGGAGGTTGCAGTGAGTCCGAGAGCCCAGATCACACTACTGCACTCCAGCCTGGTGGACAGAGCGAGACTTTGTCTCAAAAAAAAAAAAAAAAGGGGGGGATGTAGATTTAGATTATAACCACCCACATTTTATTTCCTTTTCCATTTTCTCAATATGGTGATAGCACAATTCTGGCTTAAAGCCATAGTCATCAGCATGACATTATCGTGACTAATCCAAATAGTATCCTGTGGTTGCAGCTCGTTTTTTAGACAAACCGTTGTTTTACCCAAAGGGAATACTTGCCTTGCTTTCACTTATTTAGTTTCTACATACCCTTCACTTTTCTCCCAAAAGTTCCTACAGATTCCCAGATGTCTACCAATATTAATTTCCAGCTACGTCAGGTAGTTCTCGTTCCTCTTTGGTTAGATTTTGGTTGCTGTGGCAGCTGCTACTGCTGTTGTTTTTCCAGGACCTCCCTCTTAGACTCCTCCATCCTCCTGCTCCAGCCTGGACTCGGTCTCATGCGGAGTCTCAACCCGGGATGCCTCATCCCCATCAGGGTCTTTCCTTTTCCCTCGCTCTGTATTGGGTCCTCTCTTTCCCGGATCCGGAGTCTTCCTGTTTTTTGTTTTACACCATTGTTTCGCTGGAGAACATCCTGCAATCAATCCAGAGAAAGAGCATATGGGAAGTGAAATGTTTGGATCCTGGCATATCTGAAAAAGTCTTTATTCTAGCTTTGTATCTAATGAATAGTTTGACTGGATATAGAAATATACAAAAAAAAAATTTCTCTCAGAATACCAAAGGCGTTGCTCCGGAAAAGCCCACCATCCTATCCATTGTATGTGACACCCCCTCGGGCCCCCAAACAATGGGATCCTTTGGGAACTCCTTTTTGCTCCTTCTGATCTAAAATTTCAGGATGGATGCCCTGATGTGGGTCTTTGTAAATCCATTGTACCCTGTGTTCAATGGGCACTTTTAGTCTGGAGATGTGACATGCATTCTTTTTCAGTTGTGAGGTTCTTTTTGGATTGTTTCTTTGACATCTTCTCCCCTCTTGCCTGTGTCCTCTCTTTCCAGAATTCCTATTTATCAAATGCTGGGCAAGGCCTCCCACTCTGATACCTTGTCTCTCCAGCTGTCTATCTCTGTCTTTTTATTCTACTTTATGGGAGGCTTTGTCAGTATTTACTTTAATCTCTTCTCTGGACTTTTTAACCTTTGCCATTATGGTTTGGTTTTGTTTTTTTTTTTTTAATTTCTAAGAGTTTCTTTATATTATCTGATTTTTTAATATTATGCTATTATTGTTTCAGGGACATAATATCCTCTCTTATCACTCTGATAATATTAGTTATCATTATTATTCTGAGTTTCCTTCCAGCTCTTTTTTTCCTGTTTGTTTGTGTTGGTCTCTCTTTCCTGTACAAGGTTTCCTCAGTTGTCTGCTGGCCCTGGTCTGCTGCTTCACACTTAGAAACTAAGCAGATGCTCCATTTCAGGGTGGGATGGTCCCCCAGTGGGTGTCCCTGTGACATGATCCTGTCGCAAGTTGGTTCTTTTCCTGGGGAACCCCGAATATCAGTGTCTTGGAATCTGGACGTCTTTCCTCTCTGGCTCTCCATTCTCTGCAGAGAAAACCCTTCCCTTCCTGCCTGGGACATGTCGTCCCACATCCAGGGATTGGGAGAGAACAGTCTCCACACTGGTTATAGAATTCCATGTAATTCCTGCACTTCTGGTCCACTTCATCCCTGCTTCCTGTTCTTCTTCAGAGAACGAACCTCTCATCTCTTTAATAGCAGAAAGGCGAGGAAAGGTGTTTGGCTTTGTTTTGCTATTTTTCCCAAATTGTGAACACTGCCTTCCTACCTTCCTCTCTCTTTCCCAGCAGGCAGGAGGCATGGCCACAGCGGACGCCCCTCTCACTTTCTCTTCCCTTCCACCCCCCTACTTTATACAATAGAGCAGGAAAATGTAGTCATAATCTATCCAAGTTGCAGAAAATTAAAATATGGATATGAGACAGCGGGGCTGTCATTGTGTGCATCAGGTGGAGCAGGAGGAAGTGTGGAATAGGATTCCCGCGTGGTCCAACAGTGTTTCTGATGTGCTTGAACTCACTAAGGAGACAGGTGGGTGATAGAGAGGACATTGGCCAGGCGTGGATACATCTCATTTAGAAATGTGAGTCCCGTCCCATGGGAAACTCCCACAGGAAGCCTGCCTGGAATGTTGTGCGTTCCTTGGAAAGAGACCGATGAGACAGCACAGCTCTCCCGCCAAGCCTTTTCCATCTGCTCCTCTCCCTCTTCTGGTGCGGCTTCCAACAGCCAGGTAAAGGTGCCCATCCATCAGCCCCTGCAGGAGGCAGCGGACTTGTCCCATGAGAAGGGAGCGAGTCAGGGAATGAGGACCCTCAGCTCTTCCCGCACCTTCTGGCTGCAGGATTGAATCCTGTCTATTCTGGGTTCTGCACTGACAGAAGAGGATTATCCACCATCAAAAATTAGTCATCACAGTGATGTCTGAAAGCTTTGCAAACATAGGTCATAAAATGACAGAGTCTGTTTAGTTTTTTATCAGAAAGATTTCCACAAATTTTACATCTTATATAAGAGAAATCAAGAAATCACCAGCTCCCAATCTTCTTCACACGCAAACCTTCAGAGAGAAAAGAAAGTTGGTGCCCACGTTGAAAGACCTTTCCATTCAGTTCCTCGGGGAAGTACTTTGATAGTTCCTTGACTGAGGTTAGGTGGCGTGGGTGGCTGTCAGAATGACTGGATGCACCATCAGTATCACCCAAAGGCCACCAAGGTGGCTAACTAGGAGAAAGGGCTGTATTGGCAGTACCACTTTGCAAGCTGAGAAGAGAAAGTCTCCAGCGTGGACTGAAGGTGCTGTTTTTGAAGAGGGGAAGGGCAGGTCGGGTTTTATGACTCACGGTGTTCATATTACATAATAGAGTCATACACATTCAGCAGGTTTGGGGAAAAGTTTTGCATAGTTACGAAGGAGTGTCGAGTGTGTGTGCCATAGGTAGACATATAGGTGACATACGTACCATGTTTACTTTGGTTTTTTAAATTTTTAATTGTTGTGGGTACATAGTAGGTGTCTATATTTATGGGGTACATGAGATATTTTGATACAGGCGTGTAATGTGTAATAACCACATCAGGGCAAATGGGGTATCCACCCCCTCAAGCATTTATCCTTTGTGTTACAAACAATCCACTTCTACTCTTTTACTTATATTAAAATGTACAATTCAATCATTATTGACCACAGTTACCCTGTTGTGCTATCAAATACTAGGTCTTGTTCATTCTTTCTATTTTTTTGTGCCCATTAACGATCCCCACCTCTCCCACCCTCAGTACCCTTCCCAGCCTCTGGTAACCATCCTTCTATTCTCTGTCTCCATGAGTTCAATGGTTTTCATTTTTAGCTCCCACAAATAAGTGAGAAAATATGAACTTTTTCTTTCTGTGCCTGGCCTATTTCATTTAACATCATGACCTCCCGTTCCTTCCTGGGGTGGCTTTTAGCGTTAAAATGAGGTGGAATTCGAGGCTCTTTACCTCACCAGGTGAACTATAGGACACAAAGACAATTTGTGTGCAGCCTCTGTGAACTGCTGAAACTGGCCTAAAGTCTGCAGTAGCTCCTCAGAAGAGAATGTTTGTAAGGCTGGCCCTCTGTCCAGTCAGAGTTGTAATGGTCTGCGTTGTAAACCAGCGTTGACAGCTCCTATTGGTAGAGAGTTTAGCCACAGAAATTGAGAAATTTGCTAGGCCAGCTGGCCATGAACCCTCGACCTGTGGGTAACTTAACCTTAGAGTTTGGTGTAGTTGATAAAGGGGCATCTATTCTGGTCTCTAAGATCACATCAGGAATCTAATATTTCACCTGTATAACTTTGCCCTTGCCCGAAGGGATTGGCTATGAACTCTTTATTTATTTATTATATATATATTATATATATATATATTTTTTTGAGGTGGAGTCTTGCTCAGTCGCCCAGGCTGGAGTGCCGTGACGCGATCTCAGCTCACTGCAACCTCTGCCTCCTGGGTTCAAGTAATTCTCTTGCCTCAGCCTCCCAAGTAGCTGGGACTACTATGGGCATGTGACACCATACGCAGCTAATTTGGTTTTTTTGTGTGTTTTGTTTTGTTTTGTTTCAAAGTGAAACGGGGTTTCACCATGTTGTCCAGGCTGGTCTTGAACTCCAGGGCTCCAGTGATCCTCCTTCCTTGGCCTCCTAAAGTGCTGAGATTACAGGTGTGAGCCACCGCACCCAGCTGGCAATGCACTCTTTAGGGACATTCATCACATTTCAATTATACTCCGTCTAAAAGCACTAACCTCCCCCAGCAGTGATAACCAAAGAAACAGGACTGTGGCTGCCATCTGGAGATGGGCTGAAATATGCTTCTTTAGGCTGGAGGAGAAGTTGGTACCAGCATTTTTATGAGTGGATTTTTAAGCTCATCTTCCATGGCCTATCACTGTGCTAGGCACATAGCCAATGCTCAGAAAATTATTTTCTAATTGGTTACTTTCCAAGGGAGCAAGGATTTGCATATTTCCTGAGAAATCACCGAGTTTTGTTGCCTGCACTGCACTGAGAACAAATCGTGACATAAAGGAAAAGACTTAAAATTTCTGCTTTATGGGTGTTCTTGGGAGGGTGCAGGTCTTGTCCAAATTGATCTGGGAGCCTCTGCTGGCCAGGCCTGGTGGCTCATACCTATAATCCCAGCACTTTGGGAGGCCAAGGCAGTTGGCTTGAGGCCAGGAGTTTGAGATCAGCCTGGGCAACATAGCAAGACCCCAACCCTACAAAAATATATATTTAATTAGCCAGGCATGGTGGCACACACTTGTAGTCCCAACTACTTGGGAAGCTGAGATGGAAGGATCACTTGAACCCACGAGTTTGAGGCTGAAGTGATCTAGGATGACACTAGGGCATTCCAGCCTGGATGACAGAGACCTCATCTCTTAAAAAAAAAAAAAAAAAAAAGGTAGTTTAAATAATCATCCTTGGGCCACATTTGCAGTTTAGGTCTAAATGCTATCACTCTTGTTGATATTGAAATAAACGGTCTTTATTCAATATCTTCAGCATGCTTTGCTAATGATCAGATGACATCATCTTATCTGTAGGTGGGAGAACCAAGCCAAAGTCCAGAATCACATTCTAGAGGAGAACGTAAATATCAGCCTCAGACTTACAGAGCTCTCATCCTTACCTCTTAGTTCGATTGATGCAGGTTTAGAGCATGCCCTTGTAGGACAGAGGGGGAATGAGAGAAGGACAGATAGGTACCTTCTTTTTCAACTTTCAAGAAACAAACTTACATGGATCTGTCATCTTGGCTGTGCCCATGACCTCAAAAAGAATGATTCCAGGCCAGGTGCAGTAGCTCACAGCTGTAATCCCAACACTTTGGGAGGCCAAGGCAAGAGGAATACTTGAGCCCAGGAGTTCAAGACCAGCCCGAGAAACATAGGGAGACCCCCATCTCTACAAAAAAATTAAAATTAGCTAAGCACGGTGGTGTGTGCCTGTGGTCCCAGCTACCCAGGAGGCTGAGGCAGGAGGATCACTTGAGCCCAGGAATTCAAGGCTGCAGTGAACTATGATGGTATCACTGTACTCCATCCTGGGCAACAGAGCAAGACCCTGTCTCAACAAAAATAAATAAATAAAAGTAAAAATTTTTAAAAATAGAAGTTAATAAAAGAGCGATTCCTTGAGATCCTGACATGGGCTGTCTGTGGTGGGGTGGACAGCATGAGAAATCCCAACGCGGCAGAGTTAGGGTTGCGACTGAGCATGAGTGGCATTCACCTCGTGGATCATTAGACAAACATGAAGTGACTTGATGCTGAAAAACTGGCAGAAGACTAAGAATGAGGAATTGTGCAAGATCGCATCAGGCTCATCCAGCACCACAGCCCTGGTTTGCCCCAGGGGCAAATTTGCGTAGTTATGATGAGTTGTGCAATGAGGCATAGAGCCACAAGAAGAGAGCAAGTTGGGCTAAATATGGGCATTGTGTCCCACTTTAATGATATACGGTGTATTAGTCAGAGGAACAGAACCGATAGGATATATATAGATGTACAGAAAGAGACTTCTTATGAGGAGTTGGCTCACAAGATCATGGGGGCTGAGAGATCCCACAGTCTGTTGTCTGCAAGCTGGTGACCCAGGAAAGCCAGTGGTGTCAGTCCACTGGCTGAGTCCAAAGACCTGAGAACCAGGGAGCCAGTGGTATAAGTCCCAGTCCAAGGACAAGAGAAGATGAAATGTGATGTCCCAGCTCAAAAAGCAAGGGACAAAAAGAAAGAAAGAAAAATGAAAAAAGGGGCAAGCTCCTCCATCCTCCATCTTTTGTTCTATTCAAGCCTTCCAGGGTTGGGTGATGTCCACCCACCCTGGGGAGGGTGGTCTATTGAGTCCACTGATTCAAATGCTGATCTCATCCAGAAACACCCTCGTAGACACATCCAGAAACTGTTTAATCTGGGCAACCTGGGGCCGGACACAGTGGCTCATGCCTGTAATCCCAGCACTTTGGGAGGCCGAGGCGGGTGGATCACTTGAGCCCAGGAGTTCTAGACCACCCTGGGCAACATGGTGAAACCCCATCTCTACTAAAAATACAAAAAGCTATCCGGTTGTTGTGATGGGCACCTGTAATCCCAGCTACTCAGGAAGCTGAGGCATGAGAATCACTCGAACCCAGGAGGCAGAGGTTGCAGTCGGCCTAGATGGTGTCACTGCACTCCAGCCTGGGTGACAGAGCAAGACCCTGTCTCAAAAATAAATAATCTGGGTAACCCTTGGCCTGTCAAGTTGACACATAAAATACACCACAGGCATGGTGACCAGTACACACACACACACACACACACACACACACACACACACAACCCTTCTCTTTTAAAACAAAATCTTCCATCTCTACTAAAAAATACAAAAAATTAGCCAGGTGTGGTGGCGGGTGCCTGTAGTCCCAGCTACTTGGGAGGCTGAGGCAGGAGAATGGCGTGAACCCAGGAGGCAGAGCTTGCAGTGAGCCAAAATCGCGCCACTGCACTCCAGCCTGGGCGACAAGGCAAGACTCTGTCTCAAAAAAAAAAAAAAAAACTTAGTAAAGATTCCTATAAATGCTAAGATATACTAAAGAACAAAGGCAAAACTGTGGAGTTCAGATTATCTATAGATACTCATCAGCAGAAATAAATAATATAGAGTTAATACTTGTAGTGTGTTTTATAGTTTCCAAGTCACTTCTCCATTTATGCCTCACCAAACCCAGTAAAATAATTGGAAAGGAAATTGTTATCCCCATTTTACTGATAAGGAAAATCAAACTCAAGGTCAGGTGGTTCAGTCCACATCCCCAAGGCATTGGGGGGTTAGGACCAGAATATGGGACTTTCAGGGGACAGTAGAAATAATCTTAAGGAGAATGGCATGTCACTGTCATCTTTAGATGTTTTGTGGGTAAGAATAAACATGGTGATAACTGGTGAGAATTCGTTAGGAAAACCCTTGGTGGCTTTCCTAACCCTACAAGTGGTTCCGAGTGGACTTTGCAAAGATTGTCCTTGTCAAAATCTTCTCGACCTACCATATGGTTGTCAATTACATTTTCTCATGGAATTATCTCATTCGTCTTACACGAGAGTTGGAATTCCTGCAGTTCCGGACCATGGTGGGCTGCTTTTCATTAAGATTCTTGGTTAAATGTAAAGACCACAACCAAGTCCCTCTGAGCAAAGAGGCCCTGCGGCTCTCAGGACTCTTGGAGAACATCCGTAACACCTGCCATTTGGGGTTCCCACGGGGCCACTTGCTAGAAACACTTGGAGACCCTTAGATGGAGATCTTTCTGAGAATATTGTTAGCCATGGTGTTGCTGATAAATGACCTCAGGCCTCTTCCTTCGGCAGTTCAGTCACCTGGGATAGAACAACACGGCGTGGGAGGAAGTGGGGCAGCCTTTCCCACCCCTACTCAGAGCACGTACGCACACACACACACACACACATACCTGCAGACGGTCACGGTTTGTCTTCCCATACCATTTCTCAAAAGATCAAAGGAAGCAGCATGCATTATTCAGTAGTAAGGAAAGCAGATGCCTAAAGTACACACCCAGTGGCCACAGTCACCAAAGAACCTTACCCTTCCTCCTGCCAGCATCGCCCTGGGCTTCTCTAGAGTCTCAAAGTAAAGTTATTCCATGCCCACCAGACAGCCCAAGATTCCCAGGCAAGGTTCCAGCTCAGACCCTGCAGAAACCCCTCCTCCAATGGCTGCAAGAGCACTGGGGGCTTCACCACAGAGCCATGGTTTGCATAAGCGCAGAGGAATGTTACACCTCAGCCCCTGCATAAGGCAGATGGAAGCCACCCTCCAGCCTCTGGGAAGTGTCTTCTGCTCCTCCTCCTATGATCCCATTTTGTCCTTAGTTACAGTTACGGGGAAAGCCCAGAATCCCAGGAAAAAAATGGAATTTTTGCACACTCTGTGTGTTCTCCTTCAGTGTAGTTCCTCTGCTTGAGCAGAAACCCATGAAAGAAGCCACCTCTGGCCGGGCACGGAGGCTCACGCCTGTAATCCCAGCACTTTGGGAAGCCGAGGTGGGTGGATCACTTGAGGTCAGTAGTTTGAGACCAGCCTGGCCAACATGGTGAAACCCTGCTTCCACTAAAAATAAAAAAATTGGCCAGGCGTGGTGACGCACACCTGTAATCCTAGCTATTTGGGAGGCTGTGGCACAAGAATTGCTGGAACCCAGAAGGCGGAGGTTGCAGTGAGCCCGGGTTGCACCACTGCATTCCAGCCTGGGTGACACAGTGAGATCCTGTCTCAAAAAAAATAAATGAAAAGCCACCTCTGGACCACTGGAGAAGTCAGATAAGGAAAAGGGGGAGTCATTTTCTTAATGTTATATGGGAGCACATTTCTGCTAGGAAGACCCCTGAAAACATCTAATAACTCCCCTGTGTGGAACTTGGCTTTCAGGGGTGTTTTGTTTTGTTTCGTTTTGTTTTTTGAGATGGAGTCTCACTCTGTCACCAGGCTGGAGTGCAGTGGCGCTATCTCGGCTCACTGCAACCTCCGTCTCCAGGTTCAAGCGATTCTCCTGCCTCAGCCTCCTGAGTAGCTGGGACTACAGGTGCGCACCACCACACCCAGCTAATTTTTGTGTTTTTAGTAGAGACGGGGTTTCACCCTGTTGGCCAGGATGGTGTCAATCTCTTGACCTCATGATCTGCCCTCCTCGGCCTCCCAAAGTGCTGGGATTACAAGCTTAAACCACTGTGCCCGGCCAGCTTTCAGGTTTTGAAGTACCATGGGAAATTTTCAGAGTAAGCCGGAAGTCTAGAGCTCTGCTCCATCGCGGTAGAATCTTAAGGATAAAGCCACCTGGAAGGATGAGGTGTATAAGGGGGAAACAGTATCATGAACAAGTGACATCGGGGAATTGGGCAAAGACTCTCAGGATGTCTTCCCACCACCCTAGATTGGTTCTTATCCATACCCTTTTGGTCTTTGTGTTGAGTCCTATGAGAACATCCAATGAAATGATCCTTAA
Organism: Pongo pygmaeus; assembly: GCF_028885625.2. Lineage (NCBI taxonomy): Eukaryota > Metazoa > Chordata > Mammalia > Primates > Hominidae > Pongo > Pongo pygmaeus. Next base: position 13,914,705 of record NC_072381.2, on the reverse strand, counting down.
ATTCAATGCATGTTAAATAGGTGAGGTCAGAAATAATAATGCAGCTCTTTCCATCAGATTTTGTAAGCATGTGCAATTCCTGGGGCGCTTGATTCTTTAATCATTTTCCCTCCCACTGGCCACATTTCAACTCTTCCTGTTTTTGATATCTTCACTGGGAGATAGATAGTCAAGGTCAGACTTTTCACCCGAAAAGTCACCACAGTTAAAGGTGCCAGTTCTCACTTAACCCGAGAACAACTATGGTGAGAGAGAAGTTGAATCAATCAGGTTAGATATTTGATGGTGCATTTTTGGTAGCTTTCCTGCGGATAACAGTTACGTTACAGTTAATGTTCACCAATGATCCTCTCCTGGGACCACATAATGCGCTGTGTAAAATAGAATAAAACACCTTCCTTCGTGTTACCCGCCTCCACGCAGGTATAGACATTTTCGTTTAGCAGATGAATCAAATAGCAAACTAAAAGCTATGTTCGCCCTTAAAAGTGTTATTTTCTGATGGTTGGTTTTGAGTTGCGCATCAGATAAGCCTCTCAGCAGTTGTTAAATATTAGCCCGCAGTCGACCATTGGCTGTAACATAGGTGTAAATGTTTGACAGAAAAGCACACATACAACAGCACACTAACAAGTGCACCCCAAGGCATTCAGGTGGGAATGGAAATGCATAGAGTGAGAGTAGAAACCATCTATTGTGGAAATCCTGGACAGTATTTCTGTGAAGCCATTTGTACACTGTTAAATGATTTACATTCTGATGGGACCTGCTAATCCCAGAACTGCCATTCCAAACATTCTTCCGCATCCCAGCCCCGACAGCCTCTATCAATTCCAACCGCCATAAAGCTCTTTCAGCTGGTTAAACGTAAGGAATTATTGTCCCCAATTCTTCCGTAGGCTCTCATGAGTTCTTTTAACCCGTATTTCTAAGGTGGTTCCAGGGCAAATATTAGTATCCAACTTTGAAATTCCCAGGCCTAAAGGAGCCTGAAAGATATCTCTCCTTCAAAAGATCCAGGTGTGCTTGAATGCATTGTTTTAAATTGCAGGAGCCAGTTCTGGACCTCTCAAAAAATAATTACAAAATCCATGAATCAGCCGGGCGTGGTGGCTCATGCCTGTAATTCCAGTACTTTGGGAGGCCGAGGTGGGTGGATCACCTGAGGTCAGAAGTTCGAAACCAGCCTGGCCAACATGGTGAAATCCCGTCTCTACTAAAAATGCAAAAAAATTAGCCAGGCATGGTGGCGGGCGCCTGTAATCTCAGCTACTTGGGAGACTGAGGCAGGAGAATTGCTGGAACCCGGGAGACAGAGGTTGCAGTGAGCCGAGATCACACCATTGCCCTCCAGCCTGGACGACAACAGTGAGACTCCGTCTCAAAAAAAAAAAATCCTTGAATCAGAGTCTGGCTTGTAATGCAAGCGAATAGAAACTCTTGCTAAGCAAACTCGGATTATAGATATTGTTCTGAGAATACATTGGCTGAAACTGAGTCTCTATTGATTTGGGTGGAAATGTAAGTCCTAAGGGAGGTCACACACTGGACAAGTAGTTGGGGGTCTGTTCCCGGCCCCTTAAGTGCCATTAAGGCCCTGTGGTTTTGCAAAGTCCCTTAATGTTTTTGGGTTCCATTCTCAGTAAAAGCACAGGGTCAGGCTGGCTGGTCTCTAAATCTCTTTTACCTCTAGCTCTCTGTCATCCAGTCAGCCACTATGGGATCTCGTGATACTAGGGAAAGAAAAATAAAAATGGATATTTGTGCTTAAGCTTGACACCAGACATAGGATATCAGTTAAATTGTGTATTATTCTGGCATGCTGATGAACTCCAGGCTTCTCTTTGTCTTTAACATGGGAGCTATGTATAATGAGAGAGTGTTGTGCACTTAGAAGACTTAGAAGTTTATTAAGAAGGTAGGTCATGTCCTCATGGTTAGTGAGTTTGTTGTTGTTGGGTTTTGTTTGTTTGTTTGTTTGTTTATTTGAGGCAGCGTCTCTCTGTCACCAGGCTGGAGTGTAGTGGCATGATTACAGCTCACTGTAGCCTCAACCTCCGCAGGCTCAGGGGACCCTCCCATCTCAGCCTCCCAACTAGCTGGGACTACAGGCGTGTACCACCACTCCAGGCCAATTTTTGTATTTTTAGTAGAGATGGGGTTTCGCCACGTCGGCCAGGCTGGTCTCGAACTCCTGGGCTCAAGTGATCCATCCGCCTCAGCCTCCCAAAGTGCGTAAGCCATCATGCCCAGCTAGGTGTTTTTACCATACACACACACACGCGCACACACACACACACACACACACGGAAATCTTTGGATGTGATAGATATGTTTATTACCTTGATTGTGATAATGGTATCATGGGTGTGTGCATCTGTCCAAACTCATCAAATTGTTTACATTAAACATATGCAGTTTTTTGAGGTGTTTTAGTTATACTTCAATAAAGCTGTTTTGGCCGGGTGCAGTGGCTCATGCCTGTAATCATCCCAACACTTTGGGAGGCCAAGGCAGGCAGGTCACCTGAGGCTAGGGGTTCCAGACCAGCCTGTCCAACCTGGTACCCCGTCTGTACTAAATACAAAAAAATTATCCGGTGTGGTGGTGCATGCCTGTAGTCCCAGCTACTCGGGAGGCTGAGGCAGGAGAATCACTTGTGCCTGGGAGGAGGAGGTTGCAGTGAGCCAGGATCGCACCACTGCACTCCAGCTTGGGTGACACAGCGAGACTCTGTCTCAGAGAAAGAAAAAAGCTGTTTTAAAAGATATGAACTATATACATTTTGAAATATGTATTTCAAAAATATAAATATATATATAGAGAGAAAAGGAGTTTTTTCAGAAACCAAGGAGAGGTTCAAGTGCTTTGAAGACCACGTCCCTAGATCACAGTTAAGTATTTGGGGGAAGAACTAATAGACAAAAACATTGTTAAACTTACACTGTGTAACAGTGCTGACCAATAGAACTTTCTACAATGGTAGAAATGTTCTGTATCTGAGCTGACAACACGGTAGTCACTAGCGACACTGAACTATTAAGCACATGAAAGAAATGTGGTTGGTACAACCGAGGAACTATATTTTTACATTTTATTTAATTTTAAGGAGTCACAATCCCACTATAACATTCCTTTCAAAAAAAACCTTTCAATAAAGCCTTTCTTTCAATAAAGTTCTGAAGTTTAGTTTTTAAAGAAAATGCATTTTGTTGTCAAGCATCCCTATTCCAGTGATTAATAACATTAATAAACAGGTTTGTAAAATGCTGGGGCCTAGTCTGCCTCTTAATTTCTCGAAAGATTGTCGGGTAGGCCCAGGCCCCCTAGTCCATCCCAGCTAAGAGCAGTAAAAAGGATGTTGGAAGTGTTTAGGACTGAATAATTCAGGGCCTGGTCTCAGAGACTCAAAATGTCCTATGAATATTGGAGATTCTGAGCAATTCCTCAGAAAAGGAGGCTTTTTTTTTTCTTTTTGAGCCAGGGTCTCGCCCCATTACCCAGGCTGGAGTGCAGTGGTACTATCACAGCTCACTACAACCTCAGCCTCCCAGGCTAACCTCAACCTCCCACCTCAGCCTCCAAAACAGCTGAGTCTACAGACATGCACCACCCTGCCCGGCTAATTTTTTAATTTTCTGTAGAGACGGCATCTCATTATGTTGCCCAGGCTGGTCTCAAACTCCTGGGCTCGAGTAATCCTCCCGAAGAAGAGCTGTCATTTAAAATAAAAGAAAAAAGTGGTGGTTAAATACCAAACTTGTCTTCCTTTGTTGCTTTTTCCTTTCAGGAGCTTATCGACGTCGACAGCGAAGTGGTGTTTGAATTAGCTTCCTATATTTTACAGGTAAGTTGTTTTTCTCCTCCACTTTATGTCCCACGGCCATACACAGAAGAAAGGAAATAAGACTTACCGGGCATAGCCAGTAGCTGTATCTACTCACTATTTGTTGTCTTACCTTTTTTTAGCCACAAGCTGCATAGAGCTATTAGAGACACTGACGGAAACCATAACAATGAACAGGGGCTTGTAGTATTTCAAAATGTTAAGACAGCAAATCCCTGTAAAGCGAAGTTGTGTGTTTAACCTGAGCCTGGGAGAAACAGATCATTTACTGACCCCATTTTCTTTGGGTTTGGTACCTCCACCCCGGAGAAAGCCAAGTGAATAGCTAGAGTTAGTGGCCAAAAAATCATGTTCTGCCCCCTAGAAAGACAAGGTAAAGCCCTTTAGGTTATGCAAAAATAAAAAATAAAAAAAGGTTTTATAGAATATTAGCTTAATAGTGGCAATATAAGTTAAAATGATATCATTTCTTTATTCCTTCAATAAGTATTTATTGAGCAACTACTATGTTCAAGGCATTATACTGGATTCACTAAAGTTTCTCTGGTCCCTACCTCCAGAGTCTTCAGTATAATTGGGAACTAGCATAAAATACAAACCAAAACAAAAAGTGACCCTAGAAATCGACAGTTCTATCCAGATACATGTTCATATTTAGAATCTTTAAACTAGAACATGTCAGACCCAGACTTAGAGGTGGAGATGTGCATTTTGTCATTATGAATCACTTTCTTTGCATATAACTTTCTGGAGTTTAATTTCATATCTCATATTCAAATGGCAAAGGTATGCGTTCAGTTTTAATTGTATTCCTGCAGCAAATAGGATGATAGCTGCAGGAAGCTGAACTCATCTCATTCAGTAGAGAAACTCTCATGATTATAGAATGTACTTTAGAATCTCTAACATTGGCTTAGTGTATTTTGCTGATGTTGAATTTTTTCTTCTACAGGAGGCAAAGGGAGATTTTTCTAGGTGAGTTTACAATTTTGTTGTTGTTGTTGTTTAAAATGTAAGCCCTTGCTTCTCTATTAAAAGAAACTATTCAGGATGTCCTTTTTAGGTGGACAATTTATTCATGTTATATGTTAATGATGAGATCTAACTCTCAACTTGTCCACTGAAACAGATAGATCAGGTGGAGAAAATACAGTAATAGCAAGGGGGATATTCTCCACTACATGCAAAGCCCAGAGATTACTGGAAAGCTGACATTAGGGCCCAGCGTCACACATGCCCATTGTCCTGAGGTTGGGCAGGCTGCTCAAATGTCTCATAGAGGCTGGAATCACCACTGTGGTGTAAATATGGTTGCAGATAACCCCTCAGTCCTGACAAGTATGTGGACATCTTTTTTTCTCTCAATGTGTCCCTGCCCCTCAAGGGACAAAATACTGTCTTACAGGGAAATTTCATTCATGAAAATGTTACAACATAAAAATACCCCACCTCTGCTTTCCTTCTGTCTCAGGATATTGTGTTGGAGAAAACATAAACAGACAACTACTGGGAATCTGTGAATGGTGTTAATAACCCTGTAAAACTGCAAACTTGTCATTTATTTCATTCATCACCGTGTGTTGATCAGTATGGCTGAAATTGCCCTGAAATCTCTTGTGATCATCACCAGACCCTGCACAGAGCAGAGGGTGTAGCCAGCCACTAGCAGGACTATCTGCTCAAAGATAGACGTTATTCCTGGGATTCTGTTTGATCAAGCTCCTCTGATAAAAAAAAAAAAAAAAAAAAAAAAAAAAGGCCAGGGTAGCCCATTCTGGAGAATCAAGGTTTAGAGGCAAAAAGAGTGAACCACATGAACAGGAAAGGAAAGCATCAAGGCATAAGGTTCTGGCCCATCAACAGGAAATTAGCAAATTGGTATTAAAAAGAAACACAGATCGTACCTCTGCTCCATCTAAAAACCTGTCTGTGTCCCCATGCTTTGAGGGATTTCATCTGTAAATGCAGCAAAAACTGCTTCTGTTGGTGGCCACCTGTAGTTGACTGTCTTTGTCACTGGTTTTTCAGGTCTCAACTGCTTTCTCCTTGCTCTCCGTGTACATTTCTCACGCTTTCTTTTTTACTATTATTATTTTTTAATTTTTTTCAGAGACAAGGTCTCCTTCTGTTACCCAGGCTGGAGTACAGTGGTGCAGTCATGTCTCACTGTAACCTCCAACCCCTGGGCTCAAGTGATCCTCCTGCCTCAGCCTCCCAAGTTGCTGGGACTACAGGCATGAGTCACTGCACCGGGCTAATTATTTTATTTTATTTTTTGTAGAGATGAGCTCTCACTATGTTGACTGTTCTCAGTCAGACAGCTCAGCAAAAGCAAAAAATTATTTTACAATCTAAAACAAGGATCAGCAAGCTTTTTTTGTTAAGGGCCAGATTGTCAGTATCTTGAGTTTTGCACGCAGTACGATCCCTGTCGCAATTACACAACTCTTCCTAAGTGCAAAAGCAGCCCCATAGGATAAGTAAATGGATGAACCTGATTGTGTTCCAATAAAACTTTATTTATGGATACAGAAATTTGAATTTCATATAAATGTTCATGTATCACAAAATATTCTTGTTCTTTTGATTTCTTTTTCCAGTCAGTTAAAAGTGTAAAAGCCATCCTTAGTTCATGGATAATACATAAACAAGCAGAGGACTGGATTTGTCCAGGGGGTTGTAGTTGCTGACTCTGATCTCAAATGCCATCTCTTCAGCTCTGTTTGAATATTTGCATAAAGAGACCTCCAGGCCCCTTTTATTTAAGTTTTCCAAGTTTTTGGTATAAAGCAGTGGTAGTCAAATTTTTAAATAGATAATGACTGTAACTAGCTTTGGCTGGAGACCTTGAACTTTGTAGGTGGCCAGTAACCATTTACTGAATTTGCTAAACATAATGTTTTCAGGTTATAGAAACTAAATCTTGTTACAATTTTTATTTGTCACTTTTTTATGACATTAATTTGGCCTTGGAATTTGGGGTTTTGATAAGTGCCAGTCCATATCCACTTACAAAGATTTCTGAAGTCCATGAAAAAATGATTTAAAAACCACAAATCCAGTGGATTCCAGTGTCTAGTCTACTTACTCACATTTTTCCCTCCACATTTCTTTCGCCAGCTCTGAACTCTGCTGTAAATATTATTTATTTTGAGAGTACCCTGACAGAATGGAATGTGAACTGGGAATAGCATGATCTGGCCCCACGGATCATGGGAACGTGTGGCCACATGGATTGCCAGGGAGAAGGAAGTGCAGGCTTGGCCTCCACAGTAATTCATGGCCCCCTAATGAGCTTCTGGAATGCCAGCTTGTTGGCTGAATTCAAAGAAACAAAGGATCCAGGTTGTGCTCCATTTGTCAAAGTGCTACTGCTACCTAGCAGTTTGTTTGTAAGCACAGCTGTCTGGGAAGAGAAATCACTGTCAGGAGAGGGGAGAGGTCAGACACCTTATCCAAAAGGTCAGTTTATCTCACAGCCTAAAACCTACACCATGGACGGTGGGGGTGATCCGTTACATGGGAGTCTCTGATAAACACCATTTTTCTGTAGCAGGCCCATGCTAGTAAAGCCATCTTCAGAGGTCCAGAGAAACTAGTACACTTGAGTGGCCTAAAATTTTGGAGTAAGAGAAGTAATTCTAAATTCCTTCCCATCTGCTTCTGGGAAGATACCCAACACGTCGAAATTGACCACATTCGGTTCAGTGGCTAAACGTTAGGTATTTTAGATGTCCCATTCTCATAACTTATGTAATTTATATAAATAAATTTATTTATTATTTATTATAGAAAGTTGTTTTTGCTATTGATGCAGGATTTTTTGCTCCTTAGTTCAACTAAAATCCAGCTTCTTGTCTCACGACCAGGAAAAATTAGGCACATGGACACATTGAAGGGAGAGGAGAGTGGATTATTAAGCGAAAAGAAGGCTCTCAGCAAAAAAAGAGAGGGTCCTGCCAACAGGCTCCCACCTCACAGATTGAACATCAGTCTCCTCCCCTGCATAAGGCATGAATTCTTGCTGGCTCCACCCCCTTCTCCCAGTGCACATGTGGGCCCCGGTCCCTTGCAGGCACGCCCAGGCAAGACCCTGTGCAGGTTTCCTTATCTGCATCTGCATGCCTTCTGCATCTATCACTATTATTAAATGCATGACTATATAATCTCAGTTTTATTTAAAGGAATGGCTTTGACTTCCATACTGTAGATATGTTTTCCTGAACAACATTAATAAAATACCAGCTTAGAACACACAGAACCCTAGAGAAGGCTTTTCTAGATGTAACACAGGGTCCAGGGCTGAATTCTAAGATCTTCTAAAATCTAGAGGATCCAATAACCTTTTAAATGAATGGCCACCCACAAAAGATAAAGTAACTCTCTTTCACAGCCTGAGAGGTCCTGAACCTATAACTTCCCAAAAGGCTATTTTCTTCAGGATACTATTATCCTAGATATTTACATTTCAGGGACTATATCCAAATTACATTTATGTGGAATGAGTATTAATGCATAAGTTATGGGAGCAGTTTCCTTGAGGTACAAGAGAAAAGGGGATTGCTTTTACAAAGGAGAAGTCAAGGGCTGGGTGCGGTGGCTCATGCCTGTAATCCCAGCACTTTGGGAGGCCAAGGCAGGTGAATCACCTAAGGTCGGGAGTTCAAGACCAGCCCGGCCAACATGGTGAAACCCTGTCTCTACTAAAAATACAAAAATTAGCCAGGCGTGGTGGCGTGCACCTGTAATCCCAGCTACTCGGGAGGCTGAGGCAGGAGAATTGCTTGAACCTGGTAGGCAGAGGTTGCAGTGAGCTGAGATCGTGCCATTACACTCCAGCCTGGGTGACAAGAGCAAAACTCCCTCTCAAATAAAAAAAAAGACGAAGTCAAAAGTGCTGATACACCTTAGTGGAAAGAGAACTATATAAAGACAGCTGTGAACCATAGCTACTCTTTCTCATGAAACTCACTTGCTCTTCCGTTTCTTCTTTTGGGCTCTCTGTTTTGCTCAGCAGATGCCTGAAGGCTTATTCTTACATAACTCTCTTTTCTTTCCCATTAACAAAATAGCTCACTTCCTTGTCTTATTGGACTTTACACTGAAATGTCAGGTTTAGCGTGCTGAGAGAAAATGACTGTAATCTAGATAGATAATTAGTATCGCCTGCTATAGAAGAGATACAGACCACACATGTTCATATTGTACCAAATGGAGGACAAATTTGTACAATACCTCTAAAGGTTTAGGAAATAGTCTTATCTAAAAATAACATTTTTTCACTTTTATTGTTTTCCTTAGCACAGCATGTAGTAATCTCATTTCATTTCCTGATGTATATACATGTAAAACAAAAAACCTCATGTCTGTCGACAATCAGGAAGTCAGTAGACTTGGCATTTCTGTTCAAAAACAGTTCAGTAGCCTCCAAGCTGTTAACAAAGGCAGCTGTGGGCCAAATATTTGGAAGACAAGAACCGATGCAGTTTAAAAACAAAAAATTGTCTTTCAATAATCGCTGTTGACCATTGGCCAACTAACTAACAGACATTATCTATGATTCTTACATACTTTATTCATTGTAAACACTGCAGGGTTTTGAGAATGGAGCACTGATGTTTTCTATTTCAAAGCTTTTTAAAAAAACTCTTGGGTTATGATAGAAAAACTAATATTCTCTTCCTTAAAAAGTTCAGTGCAGCGAATACCTCATTTAATCGACTGATAGGACATCCAATTTTCTAGTTATATTCTAATTTAATTTAACAGAAGTCTCATTGCAACACTGTACTAAGGGAGATATCACATACAAAAACTTGATTTTTTGGTTTTTGTCTATAAGGGACCTTAACTGAAAACCTTATCAGCCAATCTCCTTACCCTGATTTTGAGAATCACTTCACCTCTGCCAGCCCTTCTGATCTTTCTAAAAATGTGCCGCAAATTTTCTTAAAATAATAACTTTAAGCAAAGCATGGTGGCTCACGTCTTTAATCCCAGCACTCTGGGAGGCCGAGGCGGATGGATTGCTTGATCCCAGGAGTTCAAGACCAGCCAGGGCAACAAGACAAAACCCCGTCTCCACTAAAAATCCAAAAACAATTAGTCAGGCATGGTGGTGTGTGCCTGTAGTCCCAGCTACTTGGGAGGCTGAGGTGGGAGGATTGCTTGATCCCAGGAGGCAGAGGCTGCCGCTGGCAGTGAGCCGAGATTGTACCACTGCACTCCAGCCTGAGTAACAGAGCGAGACCCTGTCTCAAAAAATAAAATAAAAAATAACATTTAGCATTTTGCAATATTGAAGTGCTTTTAAAATGCTTTGCGCTAAACAATGCAAATCACAAATGCCAAAATCACACTACCTTTGAAACAAAGAATCGTCCATACATTAACAGAGACAAGTAAAAAACATCTGTTCTATAGAATTTTTTGTTAACAAGATTTATTGAAACCAGATCAGTAAAGCTGTGTTACTGTGGACCCTCTTCTGGGACCTGGAAATATTTTTGTTTCTGAGGACTGGATATACTGATGCTAATCACTAAAACAGGATTCTCCCAGCATGAGATTTATTAAGACCAGAAAGCAAACAGCACCTGGAAAGACAGATAGTAAGGAAATTCCTGTAAAGATTCTTTACAGGATTCTGTTCAGCAGAACCCATCACATGCTTAAGAGGCGATGGAAGGGACCCTGTGTCTACAGGCTCACCATTCCAAATAAACACAGCCACCGAAGGAAAAGAACTCAGGTTTTGATTGAATACTTGGGGGCCAGTTTATATGACGTCTGTACGAGATGAAATGCCAGTCCAAGTGAGAGAATATCAGCTTACCAGAGCTTAGTGAGTGGTGGCTAAGAAATCTTAGTGTATACCTGCGGTGTCAATCTGCAAGTTACTAATTCTGTTTCTTTAAAACAAAAAATGAAAAACAGCTTGCTTTTAGAAATAGAACAATGCATCACCCAATCAATGGAAACAAATAGTAGCAGTCCCTCATTAGCAAGGAAAATTGATTTTCACCTCCATTTTAGAAGAGGAGTTGGAATATTTATTTGTGCTGAAAAATTCCCATTAACTTCCACAAACCACATGTTATTAGGTGCCCAGGAGAGCAGTTAGAGGCAAAAATGTAAAGACCTTTTAGTATTTTATCTTCTATAAACCATGGGATGGTGTGCTCACTAGTGTGGAAAGAAATTTTTATGACCCAAAAAGAGTGCCTTCTTGGTTTTTTCTTTCTTTCTTTGAAATCTGTTCTGCCTTTATAAAGAGCCCTGTGTGAATTAATATAAACTGAACTCAACTTACTGGTATCCGAAAATTCCAGGTTTGTAAGTCTTTTTTGCCAAGCCAGAGGGTGCCTTTTGGGAAGTCATAGGTTAAAGGAAGAGCTTTAGATGATCAACAGGAAAAGAACACGAAGAACTAATTTTCTTCTAAAAGACTTTTTTTAGTAATATAAACATTTATATCGATTGCGATCTTTAAAAAGATGACAAAGTCATTTCCTTGCCAGCTACAACATGGAGACTTGATTAATCTAAAGCAGCAGTCTGTAAATCACAATTCCTAGTATACCAATATCATTTCCTTGCCCTTACATAAGTAGTTTTACTACTACAGCTCTAGCTCTAGCTCTAGCAAGCTCGGTTTTAAATCATTATTAGATCATTTGGGGCATATTTCCCTACAATTTTTAAATTGGCCACTTGAAAATAAACAGCTAGCATGATCGTATGGTACGAGAAATAGACTTGCTGAGACTTTTAGATAATTACTGAAAAAATACTCAGTTATGTCTGGAATAGTTAACATTTGGAATATAACTTATGTAACTTAACAGTAACTTTAATATCTACCTAAACTTGCAAATTTCCCTATTGGAAACATCCTAGAAAAAAAAAGTTAATCTGTTAAACTTGAAACACACCTAACAGCCCAAAGAAAAGTTTTTGTGGGGAGAATTGAAATTAATATAATTCTCATATACTATTTATATACTGTTTTACACACACACACACACACACACACACGCACGCACACACGAAAGAATTGTGTGTGGCATTTTCCCATGATTTAAAAATGACTTTAAGGGCTGTGAGTAATTGAAGAGCAGATGGAATCTTTCACACCAGCAAGAGCTTTTGAAAGGAACAGAATCTGTGAAAATTTGAAGCAAAATGTTCAAGCGGAAAAGTTATAAATTGTTACAGAAAGCTTTGTTTTGTGCACAAAAGTCTATTTGATTGAGTTTTCAAGTGTGTAATTCACATTTTCAAAGCATAAAAAAGTATTTGGATAGGGATAGGGTAGTTTTTTTTTTTTTTGCAGGATGATATTCTTCAAATTCTATGTGAATTGCTTAGAAGCCAAGCAAGGAGGAAATTTTGTATTATGGCAGCTTACTTCTTTTGTTAAGCATTTATTTAATATATTAAAATATCATATTTTGAGTTATACCTGTGAACAGCAAAACGTTTCATGGCTATGGTACTGTGTCAGTTTTTCAGAGTGGAAATTTTGAAACTAAAGGGTGATACTTAGAAATATAGAAAATTAATCAATCGTTTCTTCTTGGGCTTTTTGAGAAAATTATTTGCCTGAAATTATAGACTTATGAAACAATTTTTAAATTTGTTTTTAATTTTACATGTTTACACCTAACATAAATTAGAAAGTCATAAAACTTTCATTTCACCCCAGAAAACCAGACAGTAATCAAGGAAGAAATCCTTACTTATATAACTTAACAATTAGCAACAGAAATAAAGGCAGTGCCAGGCACAGTGGCTCACGCCTATAATCCCAGCACTTTGGGAGGCCAAGGCAGGAGGATTGCTTGAGCCCAGGAGTTCAAGATGAGCGTAGGCAACATAGTGAGACCTCATCTCTACAAAATATTTAAAAAATTAACCAGGTGCAGTGATAAGCACCTGTAGTCCCAGCTGCTTGGAGGCTAAGGCAGGTGGTTCACTTGAGCCTGGGAGGTGGAGGCTGCAGTGAGCCGTCATCTCAAAACTGCACTGTAGCCTGGGCAACAAAGCGAGACCCTGTCTCAAAAAAAAAAAAAAAAAATAGAAAAGTACATATTTCATAAATGTGTTTGCAATGTTGCCCCCCACAAACAGTTGGTAAATTCATGTGACATATCTATGATACATGCCCAGAATTCAGAATCGCATGCTGGAAAAACCCTCTGGGGCGATTCCCTTTGTCTGCGAATGGTCACGCACTATGGCAGAAGTTTCTCAGACAGATGGGCCCCAAACCGATGGTGGAAGACCCCTGCAACATTTCTTTCCTACACACCTGGGGAAAAAAGCATGTGACTGGGCGGAGATAGGCAGGTGCTCTCTTTTCTTTGTTGTAACCTCAACTTCACCTTGGTTTACCAAAAAAAGGAAAAGGAAGGAAGGAAAAGGAAATGAAAGATTGTTTCCTGCATGATTTCTTAAAGATCAGCAAAGAATGAAAATCTATAACTTCCCTCATTAATCTGTCTCAGTTTTCTAGGTCCATTGTATGATCGAATAAAGGAACACAGAGCCACGTATGCGCATCTAGAACTTTAGGGTCTCAGTGTTTACGAATTCAGAACTTGGCAGGATTTAGGCAGGTAATTCAGGGCTTGTACCACACCCTGGGCAGGGCCTAGGGCAGCACCTGGAATTAAACACATCAACACCTCCCGCACAAAACATGGATATGCCCAGCAAGTGGGCGCAAATAGAAAGGTCCATCATTGCCTCATGCAAAAAGATGAAGTTTGCAGCCAGATGGGTTAAGAAATGTTTCTTAGAGCTTTTTGAATTTTGGAATTGTGATAACGGATTAAGGACCTGCAGTACTCTACTTATGAAATATCCCACCCCTGAGAACTTGACCTTCATGATCTGCTCATAAAATATGGAGGAGTTAGGCCAATGCTAGCATTATCTTACTGTTTCTGAATTGCAGGCTATTCCTTTCTGTTACGATAGTATCACATTCTGGGTTTTGTGCTCTGCTGTTTTTGTACCAGTGCAGACAGAAACAACCGGTTGTAGGAAGAATTCTTTCACGCTAAGTCTATTCTGTTCGCCCCAAGTTTCTCCCACAAATTACATACATCTCGTTTGACCCAAGGGGACTTTCTTGAAAAAGTTATTTCCAAGTTTTTTAAAGAAAAACAAACACATTGTGGATTTTGCTCAACCTTCCCTCTCAGGTTTAATTTTTGCTCCCTTCACTTTGTGGCATCTTGGTTAAATTTGTTGTTGTTCACTGTGGCAAATTCTCTGTTTGATATATTGCTAGAAATCTTTGTTTTTCCCCAGTAGATCATTCTAACTTTCCTTGTTTTATGAGGAGTATAGGCTGTAGAAGACAGGCACATTATCTCAAAGAAAAAAACACCACTAAATCGAAGACCAATACAGCATTGATACCACTTTTATCCCTGGCAGCATTAACTGCCGGAGAGTTTTGAATAAAAACTGATTAATATTAAAGATAAGAAGACTTGAATGTTATTCTCAGTTTAGCAACTGGCTTTTCAAGAGATCTTTTTGCATTTTTCTTTTTCTTTTCTATTCTTTTGGTTTTTGAGACAGGGTCTCCCTCTGTTGCCCAGGCTGGAGAACAGTGGCATGATCATAGCTCACTGTAATGTCAAACTCCTGGGCTCAAGCAGTCCTCCCACTTTAGCCTCCCAAGTAGCTGGGACTACAAGTGCAAACCACTACACCTGGCTATTTTTTATATTTTTATTTTTAAAGAGATGGAGTCTCACTATGTTGCCCAGGCTGGTCTCGAACTCCTGGACTCAAGCAGTCCTCCCACCTTGGCTTCCCAAAGTGCTGGGATTACAAGCATGAGCCACCACATCCAGCTCTTTTTTGCATTTTTCTGAAAATGGAATGCAGCCACAGTGAACTGTCTTAAGGTGTTGTATAAGTTGGCATTTATCATATGTCATGAACTCTGGGGAAAATGTCGAAATGGAAGACATTGAGGGAGGAAGCTGTGAACTTCTAGAACATTCGTTAGGCCATAGCCTTGCAAGCTGTGGGGGTAGAGTGACCAATTTTCCTATTAGGGGAGCTTTCTGATTTTCAGCCACAGAGTTTGGCCGGATTGACAGGGCTAGACACCCCTAAGTTATTGCAGATGTTTATAAACAGCAGAAAAGCAAACAGAACATTTCTATAGATTTGTCCCCGGGGAAGGATGAAGGGCCATGGATCCCTTCCAGAATATAATGGATTTGGACAGGTTTCACGCCTTGGTGATTTCTTGTTAGATTTTTTTGTGTGTAACCTTGCCCTGGAGCAGAGCTAGAGAACCCACTGCAGGCTTCAGCGAGGAAATCAAACCTGCGGCTGTCATCAGGGCAGCTTGTTTGCCAACAAGCAAGGGTTTGGTGGGTAAAACGATCCCTTCCTCCTGGAGTTCCTTCCTTCCCCAAATATACTTTAGATGTGATGGGTGTGAGTAAAACCCAAACTCAAGTTTCGGCTCCTTCAGGGAGCCACTAATTGCCTTTCTCATGGTTTCATCCAATAAAGTTGATCTGAGAAAAGTGCCTTTCACACTGAAGCCAGCCCTCTGTGGGCTGATGGACCAATAAATCAAATCCCTTTTCTCAGGGAACTTACCGTGAAGCAGGGAGAGAAGATCCAGAAATTCATCAGTGTGGGCCCTTGAGTGTTTGGTGAATTGAATACTTGCTGAAACTATGCCTTTATAGCATGTGCTTAAAAATTACCGACTGTACTTGGGTTGGAATTGAATTTTCCTGAACACTAGGAGTTTACCCGTTTGAAAATCAGCAGGTGCTGTCCTGCTGTCTGCCTCCTGGATCAAACCCAGGAGAGGCTGAACCCTCTTAGCCTGGCATTAAAGTTTCACAGTTCTCTGCCTGACCTGCCCTTTTCAGCGTATTGCCCCTGACATTCCACTTACTCTGATGGATTTCTTCAGTTCATGTGGCTTCCATGTCTGTCCGTGTTCCACTCAGGAGAAGAGTGATATTCTTAGCCTTTTCTTCATGCACGGCCTCCCCTAAAGCCAGTCTTACATCAGAGCCCAAGGGGGCCATTATTTCCTCTGAGCTTTCGTGTCTGCTGTTTGAATTGACATGATCACACATCATCCCTGTGGTCAGTGAGCTTTGTAGGTGCTCCTCTCGCCTTCCCAGCTAAATCGTGGGCACCTTCTGGTTAAGGACCATATCTCCTCATTTTTTATATCCTCTACAGTTCTTTCCATATAATGGCAGGGGCTTCATAAACACCTTCAGCTTATTGATTATCAGTTGATCTATCCTGGCCTTACCATTTAGATTCTAACAGTTCAAGTACTTGGATGGATTGATTCAAACAGTTACACTGTGAGTTTTTCCCTCTAGTTGGTCGTATGAAGCCAGGATTCACCAACACCACTGGCCATGGTCATTGTCTTTCTTTCTCTCTTTCTCTTTCTTTCTCCCTTTCTTTCTTCCTTCCTTCCTTCCTTTCCTTTCCTTCTCTTTCTCTCTCTCCTTCTCTCCTTCTCTCTCTCTCTTTCTTTCTGTCTCTCTCTTTCTTTCTCTTTCCCTTTTCTTTTCTTTTCTTTCTTGATAGGGTCTCCCTCTGTCACCCAGGCTGGAGTGTGGTGTTGCAATCACAGCTTACTGCAACCTCATCCTGGGTAACTAGGACTACAGGCATGCATCACTGTGCATGACTAATTTTTATATTTTTTTGTAGAGACAGGGTCCCACTATGTTCCCCAAGCTGATCTTGAGCTCCTGGACTGAAGTGATCCTCCCACTTCGTCCTCCCCAAGTGGTGGGATTATAGGCATGAGCCACCATGCCTGGCCTCATTCTTTCTTAGGGCAACAGAAAAATGCTTTTTCTGGGAGCACTCTAATGTCACCAAACCTCCATGTGTTTCTTTATCACCACACACACAAATGTAATGTACTGGTATATTGGTGTGGTTTTGCCCAGTGGCACTGGGCATCCAGTGGTGATGCTGATCATTACATTGTCCTTGGCTGTGTTTCTTGCCGAGGACACAGGGAACAATGCATCTTCCAGTTAGCAGCATGGGTGCTGGAGTGTCCACCATCCAAGCACCTCAGGAACTCCCCTCTGTGGCTACAGTATTCCTTCCCTCCTTCAGAGTTATACCTTGTTTCACTGCTTTTTAGCAATGAAAAACATTGCTAAAAATGAAACAGTTATACCTGTTTCATTCCTTTTTAGATGGCACTGCCCAGTGTCCTGGTGGCCAGTATTTGCCTTGGTTAGTATAAGCAACCTTGAAGCTGCTAACATAGCCCAAGTCAGAACTGCGAATCGAGGGCAGAGCTCTCCTACTTGTGCCTTTGCAACCCTGGCTAAGGCTTCCAAGGCTCTTTGGTGGACCAGGATAGGGAAATGCTCTTTCAGTATCAAAACTGTCCCAAAGTGGCTGCCGTTTGTTGCTCTGGAGGTAGTAGGTGGGTGCAGACGCCACAGATGGTCCAGCCCAGAGGGGATGCAGACCTGCTGAGTGTTTACGGAGGAGTCAGGCACCTGAAGAAGGCTGGTTAAGCTAGGGGAGTTTAAAGCATCTTCCAAACCTAAGCATGTGTGAGTCTACAGGGAAAAGAATTTCTGGTTTCAGGACCAGATGCGTAAAACTGCCTAATGGTACAGGTTGAGTCTCCCTCATCCCAAATGCTTGGGAGCAGAAGTGTTTCAGATTTCTTTCAGGCTTTGGAATATTTGTGTTATATACCAACTGGTTGAGCATCCTCAAATCTGAAAATCCAACATCCAAAGTGCTCCAATAAGCATTTCCTTTGAGCGTCATGTTGGCACTCAAAAAGTTTTAGATTCTGGCACATTTCTGATTTGGGATTTGGGGATATGGGATGCTCAGCCTGGCCCAGGCAATGCAGTTCACACTTTCTAAGTAGTTTCTGAGCCTCCTCAAAAGCAAAAATTACAGGTTGATTCTCCCTAATCTGAAAATCCGAAATCCAACATGCTCCAAACTCAGGAACTTTTTGAGTGCCGACATGACGCTCAAAGGAAATGCTCATTTGAGCACTTTGGATTTCAGATGCTCAGGTTTTGTGGGGCTCAACCAGTAAGTGTATAAATGCAAACAGTCAAACATCTGAAAAAAATCTGGAATCTGAAACACTTTTGCTCCTAAGCATTTCAGATAAAGGAGACTCCATCAGTATTTATTTGTCATATTTCAGAAAACAGTTTCCAGCATGTGGTCAACGTAAGCCATGAAAACCAGCTTTGTGTATTAGCAGCGCAAACGCTCTTATGGGGACAGCGGCGCCATTGCCCATTCTCGGAGCTCTGTGAGCCTAACGGCGGGGTTCTGGGGAGCTTCTCCTAAGATCCTGCCCTGGGGGACCCCTGGGGACCCTTCTTCTCCCCAAATTCCTGCTGAGAGCTGCTCAGGGGCGTTCACTCTGTGCCCCTCTGTGAGAGCAGGGTTTGGGAAGACACCCCTGGCCATCTGAAGGTGTTTTGCCCTGCTTTCTGCATGGTGAAAGGAGGCGGTTACTGGGCTTGGTATGTTCTGCCTTCGTTTACATCTGTATTAAGGAAATAAAAAGAGAGCGCCCCTTCCTCCCACTGCTTTTTATTAACAGGGAAGCAGATGTGGGGTCTCTCAGACAAGGCAGCGGCCCAAGTGGTATCAGAGAGTGCGATTATTTTCTCAGAGGGTGAGTGCGTTTCTGGGCATTCTCTCTTTCAGCAATGAAGTTGTGAGGAGTGACTTGAAGAAGCTGCCAGCCCTTCCCACCCAAGCCCTGAAGGAGCACCCTTCCCTGGCCTACTGGTAAGACCCCTGGAGTCTTCCCCAGGAGCGAGTCCCTCTCAGGGTGCGAGGGGACACAGGACAACTGAATATACCCTCCCTCCACCAGCTCCCACGTGCCAGCCTGGACTTGCAGCTGTATTAAGTACCCTGTGTCTTCATGAAACCATTTTCTGCATTTATTTTTTTTAAGTTAATTAATTTTTTTTTTTTTTTTTGAGACGGATCTCACTCTGTCACCCAGGCTGGAGTGCAGTGGCATGATCTCAGCTCATTGCAACCTCTGCCTCAAGCGATTCTCCTGCCTCAGCCTCCTGAATAGCTGGGATTACAGGCACGCACCACCACACCTGGCTAATTTTTGTATTTTTAGTAGAGACGGGGTTTCACCATGTTGGCCAGGCTGGTCTCAAACTCCTGACCTCACTCAGGTGATCCGCCTGCCTCGGCCTCCCGAAGTGCTGGGATTACAGGCTCGAGCTACCACTCCAGGCCCGTTTTCTGCATTTACTTAAGTGAAGCATTGTGCCTGAGACTTCTCCTTTTTTGTTTCTTCTTCTTTTTTTTTTTATTTTCAAAAAGAATACCTTCTAAAATTTCACTTTGGAAGCTTCGCTGCCTTCGAGAGATTTCATGTGCTGCTAGAGTTTCATTTTGGAACACCTGTCATTTGATGACAGCATGTGTGAGGTTTTGAGACGTGGGAGAACCACAGGGTTTTCTTCTTTCAAAAGAGAGAGATTGATTCTTTTATTTTCCCTTGATGTTTCATATCTCCTGATTTAGCTACTATGTAACATTATGCCGTAGCTTATCTGTCGGGCCCTAAATGACTGATTCTGAATGATTCAGGCATTTGAAAGGCTCCCAGGTTGTGGTTTGGGCCACAGTTGGG
The DNA here is from genome assembly GCF_028885625.2 of Pongo pygmaeus. Classification (NCBI taxonomy): domain Eukaryota; kingdom Metazoa; phylum Chordata; class Mammalia; order Primates; family Hominidae; genus Pongo; species Pongo pygmaeus. The sequence goes on along the minus strand of NC_072381.2, from coordinate 13,895,161 downwards.
CAGGGCTTGCATTCCTGGATAATGTTTTGAAATCCTACTGGGTTCCTAAGCCCTGGCCACTGACCTTTGATAACTGTAATACCTCTTCTCTGATGTTCCTTCTGATCCCCTAACAGAAATCATTGCAACTCCTTTTATTTAAAAGCAAAACAAAAAGCACAGACCGAGTTGATTCTAATAAACTACAACACGTGACTTGTGTAAGTGCTTTGGATGACAATGTCTGAACTGTATGGATTGTGAGCATTTCATCTTGTCTGGACGCTTATCCAGACAGTGACCTAGTTGTTCATTGATTCATGTGGCTGGGGTAGGGCATGTCTTGATGCAGGGCTCATTAGCAGCATTAAACTCTGGCTCATAATCCCAGCACTTTGGGAGGCCAAGGCGGGCAGATCACAAGGTCAGGAGATCGAGACCATCCTGGCCAACACGATGAAACCCCGTCTCTACTAAAAATACAAAAAAAAATTAGCTGGACGTGGTGTTGCGCGCCTGGTGTCCCAGCTGCTCGAGAGGCTGAGGCAGGAGAATCACTTGAACTCGGGAGTCGGAGGTTGCAGGGAACAGATTGTGCCACTGCACTCCAGCCTGGTGACAGAGCGAGACTCCATCTCAAAACAAACAAACAAACAAAAAAACAAACAAACAACTCTGGCTCATAAATCACATCTCTCTGAGAGACCACATCACTAGGGAGCTGGCCCCGAGGCCCGAGGCTGCGAGCTCCCTTCCGTGTCTGGCGTCCCTAATTTCATCTCTCTGAGCTGTTTTATTGCCACTCCTCTTTTGGAAACATAGATGTAAATAAATAATGGCTTTCTCTAATTATAACCTGCCCCCAAAGAGCAAAATCTGTTAACTTGCAGGGATTTTACATGCATCAGCTTCCAAATGTCGAGACTTGCAATCCGAACCCCCAGAAATGATGGTCCCATTTCCTTGTTCATGGACCCTATTACCCACCTCCCTAATTCCTTGTGCCACTGGGCCTCATCCCTCTCTAGCCTCCTGGCTGTTCACTTCCAAAAATCCAATGGTCAAGGCCCTGGGGTTGTGAGAAGGTAACTAGAGAGGACCAGGGAGGAATCTCTTTGCCTCTGAGACCTGTCCTGTTGTGGGTCTCTCAGTCATCCCTTCATTCATTCCTTTCCAAACCTTAGAACACTGCTATGCTCATCTGAGAGTTTTGAATTTCTTCTCTCCTCCCTGTGTCTCTGGATTTTTCCTTCACCATCTCCATTATCTGCTCTGTACTCACACATGATTACTAACCCAGAGGCACCTCGTCCTTCACACACACTCTCTCTGTCTCTTCTGCATGTGAACATCTTCACCTATAGCTGGCTTGGCAGAACATCCCATACCATCATGACCAAGCCAGCACTTTCCCTGAGCCTCCTTCAGACCCATAAGTGCCCAAGCCAATGTTAAATGCCCTGAGAGGGTGGCAGGACAGGGGAGTCACGTGTATCACAGTCAGCATCACAGCCCAGATGATGTATAAAAGTCAATGACAGGGACCCTCCTGACGATACCCTACTGAAAAACAACAACCACAACCACAACAGGCCCTTTCACCTCATTTCACTGTGGTTGGCTTCTTGATGTTGGCTCTAATATTTCAACCTTATTTATATGGACTTTGATTCTTATTGATACATAATAGTTGTACATATTTTTCATGTATATATACTCTGATATCTGTACATAATGTGCGGTGGTCAAATCAGGGTAACGGATATCCATCACCTCGAACATTTATCTTTTCTTTGTGTTGGGAACATTACAAATCTTCACTTCTGGCTACTTTGCCATATGCAACAAATTATTGTTAACTATAATTTCCCTACTGTTCTATCAAATGCTAGAACATATTCCTTCTATCTAACTGTATTTTCATACCCCTATATATAGATAGATTTTTAAAAAGCAAAGCCGCAAGGAGAAGGATAAGTGCTGTTCCTGCTTCCTGCAGTTACAGAATGAAGAGAAAGCAGGTGCACACAGCTTGTTCACTGCTTTTCCCTCTGGGCCTCAGATTCACCACTCAGCAAGGTTAACCAGGACCCCTCACTGGTGGGGGAGACATTTTTACCCCTCTCATCACAGTTACCCAGAGTGTCAAATTCGCCTGATCATTGCTGAGCTAAGGAGCTGTACTCACCATTCTTCGGGGGCTCTCCTGCCCCCGCTGGAGTTCGCACATTGGATGGGCAACCTGCAGGCTGCAGCCTGGTGACCAAGGCAGTGGGTCTTAGCATCCCAGCTAAGCCTCTGCAGTGACTAGCCAGGTAGCTTTCATCAATTTCTCCTCTGCAAAATGGGATGACGTACCACAACCTACTTCAGACGGTAATTAAGAGAGGAAATACATAGTCACATCATGTCATTAAAAAGCAGTGAAAGCAGCATAATAATGCTGAGTCATGGTGCAAGAAGCCTTTCTGCTAATTCTCCCCATGCATTTAACAAGCAAGGACTTTTCACACCATGCGATTTCCCTGTTGAGGAGGCAACTGAGGCAGAAAGTTAGAATGATGTGCCCAGGGCCACAGAACAAGGAGGGTTCGGGACCCTGACCTGGATTCTGCCCCACAGGCCTAGTTTGTAAATGCTGGACCACCTGACCGCCCCTACCGCCTCAATAAGGTATGCAGAGACATCTTTTTTTACCCCGAAACCACTGAGCACAGCAGGCCAGCAGCTGCTCCGAGATGGGGAACCATATCATGTCACCATCCCTGTTTCCCCTTCCATCACCCATGCATTTCCTGTACCCCCTTGTCTGCAGAGAGGTCATTTGACTTAACAACATGACCCAGCCAGCGACCTGGGCACAGGCAGCTTTGATCATTTGCCTTTTTCCTCCATGTAACCCTGTGTCCTCCAGACAGTGCTTACTCTGCTTCCTGGATTTCTGCTAGTTATCCCCTTGAGTCCCTGCTACAAATCTAGGGTATGGGAAAATTGTCTGCAAAGCTCAGAGCACTTCAGCCCTCTGGAAAGTTCCAGAGCAGAGGTGGGGACAGGCTGGGAGCAGAATAGGTTCTCGGTCAGGATTGAGCCTGTTATCCCAGGATAAGCCCACCATGTTTAAGGCGGCAAAACGAGCAGGAAAAGCTGAGGATGGAGAAGGCAACCATTGTGGCTTCACAAATGGCCTCAGAGAGCAGGAGTTACAGGGCAAACGGGGAGTGGCAAAGATTTCTGCAGCTGTCAGCCACCCAGAACCCTGTGGTCAGGACATGTCGTGGTTAAACAGCGGCGCGGCTTTCTGACAGTGGTTTTGACTTTCTTTCACTGGTGTTTCTCCTGAGCCTTCTGTGTTTTCGTGGCTACAGTGCTATGTTGACGTGCACCTCCTGAACTCACCCCAGGGAGCCTCTCTCCCTAGTGCTGCAAAGGAAAAAGGCCCCTATCTACACTGAGTTGCTTGACCCTGGATCTAGGAGTCGACCTCACAAAATCCCAGATCACGTGGTAGGAAACACGCCAAGGCAGCTGTTGATTTAGTGAGTGGGATGGAAGGAAGTGGAGCCGCCGAACCTCCTGACGCAGTTCTGCAGGATTAGTGAGGCTGGGCCTGCCCTTGGGGAGCATGCTTTTCGAGAATCGTCTTCAGGAGATGACTTTGTCACACTTGACATAGAACTTCCTCGGCATGTGAGAGCCAAGGAGAGAGATGGCTGGGTCTGCCCCTTTCTGAATAGAGGATATCCAGACCCCACGGAAGTGACTCTCCAACTGAGGCAAGGCCCCCTGTAGCTGGCTGGTCCTCATTCTGGGTATTTATAAAGACCCTTCTTTATCAAGACCTCTCGCTGTCCTCTAGGCATCAAATTCCAGAATATTAAAATTAAAAGATACTAGTTGGAGGTTAAGGTAGTCATTGAAAGAGAAATCAATTACCCCCAAAGACTAGGTGATGAATGTGTAGAACCTGTTACCCCCAACGCTGGCCTTGCTAAAAATGAAAACAGAAAAAGATGGGTAAAAGAAGGCTTTAGGTAGATCCTGGGCTGATGGATAATAAATAATAGGGCCGGGTATAGTGACTCACACCTGTAATCCCAGCACTTCGGGAGGCTGAGGTGGGCAGATCATTTGAGGTCAGGAGTTTAAGACCAGCCTGGCCAATGTGGTGAAACCTCATCTCTACTAAAAATACAAAAATTAGCCAGGCGTGGTGGTGCACACCTATAATCCCAGCTACTCGGGAGACTGAGGCAGGAGAATTGATTGAACGTGGGAGATGGAGATTGCAGTGAGTCAGGATCATGCCACTGCACTCCAGCCTGGGCGAGAGAGCAAAACCTTGTCTCGAAAATAATAGATAATAAAGATCCTCTATTGAGATCTCGAGGGTAGACCCCTAGAATCACCTCCCCTCACGGAGCTTTGACAGAGGACAGGGAGGGTGAAGAGGAGTAAGACCCGAGAGTGAGAACTGAGGTTCCAAGGCTCTGGGGCCAGACCAGGAGACTGAGGTGTCGACTCCACACCTCAGCAGGTGGGGTTAGGGCTTTCTGCCTGCACCTGCTTCCCTGGGATTCCCGAGGTTGGCTCTGCCCATCCGAAGGCAGGGGCGGGAGCGGCCATATCTCCTACCTCATGGGCACCAGAGTCACTTCTCAGGAGGCAGGCTTGCCACTGCCGCCAAGGAGCCAGCTAACCTCTTGTTATATTAGAACTAGGATTTCAGCTGGGCGCCGTGGCTCATGCCTGTAATCCCAGCACTTTAGGAGGCAGGGGTGGGCAGATGACCTGAGGCCCAGAGTTTGAGACCAACCTGGCCAACATGCAAAACCCCATCTTTACTAAAAAACAAAAATTAGCGAGGTGTGGTGACACACACCTATAATCCCAGCTACTCAGGAGGCTGAGGCACAAGAATTGCTTTAAACTGGGAGGCAGAGGTTGTGGTGAGCCAAGATCACGCCACAGCACTCCAGCCTGGGTGACAAGGGAGACTGCATCTCAAAAACAAAAACAAAAAAAACCTAAGATTTCGAAAAAGGAGGGAGCGTCTGTCTAATTCTGGTAACTGGTTTGCTGTTGTTCTCCAGGCGTTCCTATGGGGCTTTTGTTGCTTCATGGTTCATATTAACCAAGCCCAAATTCCAGAACGTTCCGTCCTCCTGGAAAGCCTTCCATTCCTGACTACTCATTCAGAGCAGATAGGCTGTGGGCACTTGGTTAAGGTCAATGCCTGCCATCCCCCCATGAGGCCCTGTGTGGACAGGACTGGGAAGATGAGGATAAGAAGGGCCCCAGGGAGTTCAGCCCGGGCATCCACGTGTCATCTCTGCTGTCTGCTTCCTCTTGTTCTCACAGTACCATTTCTTCCAAGGAGCTGATCCCAAAACCTGGGCTCCAGTCTTTTTGTTCTTTTGTTTTTTGTTTTTGAGCCACGGCCTCACTCTGTCATCCAGGCTGGAATGCAGTGGTGCAATCCTAGCTCACTGCAGCCTTGACCTCCTGGGCTCAAGCAATCCTCCCACCTCAGCCTCCCAAGTAGCTGGGACTGCAGGCATACCCCACCATGCCTGGCTAATTTTTGTATTTTTATGTAGAGACAAGGTCTCACTGTGTTGCTTAGGCTTGTCTCAAACTCCTGGGCTCAAGCAATCCCCCCATCTCAGCCTCCCTAAACACTGGGATTACAGGGGTGAGCCACTGCACCCAGCCTGGGCTCCAGTCTTATATTTCTTGATTAGAAATCCAAGATAAGCCAGCCATGGTGGCTCACGCCTGTAATCCCAGCACTTTGGGAGGCCAAGGTGGGCAGATCCCTTGAGGTTAGGAGTTTGAGACCAGCCTGGCCAACATGATGAAACCCTGTCTCTACTAAAAATACAAAAATCAGTCAGGTGTGGTGGCATGCACCTGTAGTCCCAGCTACTCGGGAGGCTGAGGCACGAGAATCACTTGAACTCGGGAGGTGGAGGTTGCAGTGAACCAAGATCGCACCATTGCACTGTAGCCTGGGTGACAGAGCAAGACTCCATCTCAAAAAAAAAAAAAAAAAAAAAAAAAAAAAAAAAAAAATTCCAAGACAAAGAGAATGCAAGTCCTTTGAGGGGAAAACAGACTATTTTTAAAGTAAATCCACATCCAAATGGATAGCACTCAGACTGAGTTTGGAAATGCCACTACAGGACAAATCATTTTTCCAGGAGCTGTTGGTGCCTTGGAGCTTCTTATGAGATGGGGCTAAGAAATATCTTACTGGCAGGAAGCTTGGCTGTTGTCCTAGGGACTCCGATAACAGCATTCTTTTCTTCTAATTGCAGTGAAGACAGAGTCATTGAGCACTACAAGAAACTGAACGGTCAGACAAGAGGTCAAGCAATCGTGAAGTAAGTGGCCCCTTCCCAGCTCACGTGGGGACAGTGTTTGTGTGTGTTAATATATCATATGTCAGGATTGTTCAGTTCCTCTCCAAAGACATATCTGGGAGTGGGGGGTGTATGTTTCCATTTAATTTTCAAGTAAATAATCACTCCGAGAACTTTATCACATACACATACACAAATATATATATGATACCAGATCTGCTGAATAACTAGCCTTTTGCGCATTGTGTGTGTGTTTGTGTATCTTCGTGTTGTCGTTCCAGCTACATGAGCATCGTAGAGTCTCTCCCAACCTACGGGGTTCACTATTATGCAGTGAAGGTGAGTGAACTCATTTGGTGAAGGTTGCCAAACCTCCCCTAAGCAAACAAATCAAAATTTCTCATTATATGTTTTCTTCTTTTTCTTTTTCTTTTGAGATAGAGTCTTGCTCTGTCTCCCAGGCTGGCATGCAGGGTGCAATCTTGGCTCACTGCAACCTCCACCTCCCGGGTTCAAGCGATTCTCCTACCTCAGCCTCCCTAGTAGCTGGGATAACAGGTGCGTGCCACCACACCCAGCTAATTTTTGTATTTTTAGTAGAGATGAGGTTTCGCCGTGGTGGCCAGGGTGGTCTCGAACTCTTGACCTCAGGTGATCTGCCTGCCTCGGCCTCCCAAAGTGCTGGGATTACAGGCGTGAGCCACCATGCCTAGCCCTCATTATTTTTTTCTTTATAATTCCTGGTGGGAATGGAGGTCGTGGAGGACTTGGTCAGGAAGATTGCCTGCTGTGGGGAGACAATTTCAAATACAGGAAACTTCATCCAGTCTTTCAACTTGCTTCAACCTGTGGTCCATTTCTTTGTCAGCCGTAGAACTTAACAGAAAGGCTGCCTCTGATATATATGCTTTCTGCCTTCCGAGAAAACTTCAAAACTCTGCTCTTTGTTTCAGTTTGGTAAAGATCAGAAGCAGGGCTTGTGATTTTCAAAGTGCCAAAGGAGTATGGGTGTTCGGCACTTAGAACCTCAAAGCATAAGCAATGGCTCTGCTACTGATTTGGAAAAGAGCACAAATCCAGGAAGCCTGGCCCAGCTGCATCAGGCTCCCTGTCCGGTGGCCTTGTGATCTCACTGATGCCCTGTTTTATGGTGTGATGACAGCCCTTCTCTGGTCAATCTGCTGTTGCAGTGGCATTGGGTTTCCTCTTGTTCTGTTCTCTGAAATCGTTGCAGTGTGCTCAGCTGCTTCCCAGAGGCAGGGGTTTAATACAAGGATTTTATCCCACCTTTAAAGTTTTAAGAAATCATATAGCCAGAAGCTTGAAAAGAAATTTCAAAATTTATCTCTTTTGCCTTTTATCTTTTTGCTCATCTTGAAATAACTCACGCCCCACAAATATTTCAAAACCATGATGCCAGTTTCAAGTTTTCCAGACACCCACTGTGGGGGTGTATTAGGTTATTTAGAAACTTGGCAATTAGGGCATAGCTAGGGAAAAGCTGCTTGATAGGCTTACTATAAAATCCTAGCTTCTGGGGACTCTAACTCAGAATCATCCTATTTGAATATGGAATTGCAACTTACACTCAGGTGACAAGAGGTCTCTGTTAATAAACAGCTGGGGCAGGCGCAGTGGCTCATGAGTGTAATCCCAGCACTTTGGGAGGCCGAGACGGGTGGATCACCTGAGGTCAGGCATTTGAGACCAGCCTGGCCAACATGGTGAAATCCTGTCTCTACTAAAAATACAAAAATTAGCCGGACATGGTGGCACGTGCCTGTAATCCCAGCTACTCGGGAGGCTGAGGTGGGCAAATTCCTTGAACCTGGGAGGCAGAGGTTGCAGTGAGCCAGGATTGTGCCACTGCACTCCAGCCTGGGTGACAGAGTGAGACTCCATCTCAAAAAACAAAAGAAGAAACACGGACTTGGTATTTCTAATTCAGTCCTGAGACTGTTTCAGCTTCCATTGTGCTACCCTGTCCAACAGCATGAGTCCTAAAACCCTGCCTGGCACCCAGCTGTCATCTTTGGTGAGCAGGACCTCAGGGTGACACCTTCTGGCCTGTGCTCCCCAGAGCTGGGGAAGGTCCTGGGTAAAGCTGGGCCAATTCTTTGCTGTGATTTGTTGTTAAAATGAGAGGAGTCACTTTCCATAGTCTCCACGGCTCCTCTTGCTCTGACCATCGATGACAGTTTCTCTGCCCAGAAGGTCCTTTTATTAGGTGTGACATCTCACAGATTTTCAGTTGTGGTGAGTCGGCGTCCCAGCATGGAATGCCTAAGTTCTTAGAAGGAAGAGAGAAAGAGAGAGAGAGAGAGAGAGAGAGAGAGAGAGAGAGCGCAAGCAGGGCATTCATTCCTTATTTATAAAGGGAAAGGACCTCAGCTGTGCAGCTGATTAAGAGCAGAGCCAGGCCTCCAGCCCCCGGCACTCCTCATGTCACCCTCTTCACATAACAGAGTATCCTTCAATGATGGACACATCTGTTAAGGAACAAAGTAGACAGGTGGGCTCCATCCATTCCAAGGAAATGGCACTTTCCCTCATCTGCCCCCAAGCCAGGAAATCTCCACTTTGCGCGTGTTTACTTCCTCCAGCCCCATATTCACCCCGAACTTTTTTTGATATCCTAGGACAAGCAGGGCATACCATGGTGGCTGGGCCTGAGCTACAAAGGGATCTTCCAGTATGACTACCATGATAAAGTGAAGCCAAGAAAGGTAAGGTGGTCTCCTGCGTGGGTTTAACTCCTCTCAGATCCAGAGAGGAACAGGCATAGAAGTCACTTTTAAAATGCTAATGCCGTGCAGCCTAAAGGCTCACCAATCCCCTGCTAATTTTAGTGTATACAAATTACTCCACAGCAATCCCATCTGAGTTCCCCGGGTAAATATTTTTTCATTTTTTTCTCCCTGTCTCTAAGGAAACCTAAGCTGTTATAATTACTTAAGGTGAGATGACTGGCTCAGTTCTCCCCGGAGCACATAGGCAAAGAGACATTTGAGGGACTATCGTGTTCCTTAATTTCAGGCGGGGCTGTATTCTTTGGAAAAATGATGTAACATTTCTCTTGAATGCTGAAACCAGTCTGAGTTCTCCCAAAGATTTCTGGGACAGGATCAGGGGAGGTGGGAGAGCTGAAAGAAGAGATTGCAGGTCAAAAAGAGCTGAAAGGCTGGGCACGCTGGCTCACGCCTATAATCCCAGCACTTTGGGAGCCCGAGGCGGGTGGATCACTTAAGGCCAGGAGTTCGATACCAGCCTGGCCAACATGGTAGAACCCTGTCTCTACTAAAAATACAAAAATTAGCTGGGCATGATGGTGCATGCCTGTAATCCCAGCTACTTGGGAGGCTGAGGCATGAGAATCGCTTGAGCCCGGGAGGCGGAGGTTGCAGTGAGCCAAGATTGCCCTGCTGCACTCCAGCCTGGGTGATAGATCAGACTCTGTCTCAAAACAAAAAACAGAAAAGCTGAAAAATAAGAGGGAGAGGGGTTCCTGGAAATCCAGCACATATTTTCTGGCTCAATAAAGGTGATCAGAAAATAAGGTTATTTGCTGAAGAAGGAGAGAAACAGAGAACAGTTTGCAAAGTCCTTGTAAACCCAAAATGGAATGTTTGAAAGGGATACAGCATTTGAATTTTCTCTGTTTTCGTTTACACACTTTTCAGACCAGAACAAATTGAAAAATTATAATGGAAACATATCTTAGAGGCGAGTGCTATCATTCAGATCCCCTGGCGGAGAATGACAGAGATGGTATGCAGTTCAAACCCTGAAATACATATTAAAAACCTATGAAAACCACACTTGCTTTAGCAGGGAGAAAGCAATATTGGGCCATTATGTCATTCCAGATTGCTTTCCAAGCTGTTTTATCCTCGAATAGGATTGAAACCCACACTACATATCTGAGTGGATTGTAGGCTCTCCAGTTAACATCTGTCCTTGGCCAACTTCTTTATTAAATTGATAGAAGAAAAAAATGTTCCCATGTTGGGAGGATTTTTACTCCATTGATCAGTAAGGTGAAGTTCTAAGAAAAGATGCTGAGCAAATGATGGGGGAATTATTGACTGGGAACAATTCAGGAAGAACCTGGCTCTTTGACGAGTGGAGGGAGTGTTGTTTTGCGGCTATCTCCAAAGCCTTTCCTTATCCATTTATATGCAACAAGAAATGAACTGGACCCTCTGTTCTTACCTTTTCTGGCTTTGTTTTCCTCAATTGTGGGATCCATACCTCTTCCTCCCTGTATTTTTCTTCCTGTTTTCCCTGTGCCTTTTTCCCACGTGGCCTTTTTAATTTTCTGTGCCTTTTCTTCCTGAGTTCTCTCTTCCCTCATTCTTTTTAGAACAACCCTTCTCTTTTTGTTTTTTTGTTTTTTTTTTTTTGGTTTGTTTGTTTCTTTGAGACGGAGTCTCGCTCTGTCTCCCAGGCTGGAGTGCAGTGGCACGCTCTTGGCTCACTGCAATCTTTGCTTCCCAGGTTCAAGTGATTCTCATGCCTCACCCCCCTCCAGTAGCTGGATTATAGGCGCCTGCCACCACGCCTGGCTGATTTTTGTAATTTTAGTAGAGATGGGGTTTCACCATGTGGGCCAGGCCTGTCTCAAACTCCTGACCTCAAGTGATCTGCCTTCCTCAGCCTCCCAAAGTGCTGGGATTACAGGTGTGAGCCACCGCACCTGGCCTGACTCTTCTCTTTTCAACCTGCCTGACTGTTTTTGCTGCTTGCAAAAGCCAAGAATACTCCCTAAAGCCTTTAACAAAATTCTGGCTGCAATACATTGAGCTCTCTCTTGCCCGTAGTGGTGGAAGACCAAGGCCGACGTGCATAATTGAGGTCTACAGCAGAGATAATTAAAATCCAGCCATTGAAATCTCTTCTCCCTCTAAGCTTTTTAGAGGACATGCTAACAAGTATTCATACTTGTTTGGTTCAATTTATTAATATGTTTAAGCTTTCTTTATTTCTCTAATTGAGGTTCTAATGAAGAGTGAAGAGGTGATGAGCTAGCACTTGATGTATGTAAAACAGGAAAAGATGGATAGCTAGGGCTCAGTCAATTATAACTATTATTATAACATGCTAAAACAGGCTTCAAGATAAGGAAAAGTAAGAGGCCAAAGGCATGAATAATCAGCCATCAAATAAGAGAATTTACAGTAATGAATGAAACTTATCCAGGTCCATGAATTAAAAATGTCAAAAGGTCAATATAGTTTTCCAGGCCATTGGCTCTAACCCAAACTGGGTTGTTATTGAAAATCACTTGGGTTTCTGTGGCCTTGGAGGCAGAAGTTAGAATTTTCCAGCCCATTCCTACTTGAAGGACAGACTACCAATCTGTCACAGCCATCATTCATTCATTTGCTCAAAAAAACAGTTATAGTTATTGCGGCCGGGCGCGGTGGCTCATGCCTGTAATCCCAGCTACTGGGGAAGCTGAGGCAGGAGAATCACTTGAACCTGGAAGGCAGAGGTTGCAATAAGCTGAGATCGCACCACTGCACTGCAGCCTGGGTGACAGAGCCAGACTCTGTCTCAAAAAAAAAAAAAAAAAAAAAGTTATCGCATACCTATTAGGTGCCAAGCACATCACTGGGCACTGAGATGAGACATAAATCCTATCCTCCAAGATGTGTGATAATCCAGCCAGTGTCTGAGTGGTGTAATAGGAATCTGCGTGAGGGTCGGGGATGATTCAAGAAGGCAGGCGTCAACTGGGCGTAAGGAGAAGAGAAGTCCCCACAGAGGAAGCAGAGAGTGAGTGGGGTCTTCAAGGATGCAAAGAATTTCGCAGATGGAGGAATCGGGCGGGGAGGCATGCAGGAGAGAGGCCAGTTTGCCTGAAATCACAGTGACAGGGGTAGGGGACACAGTGCCCTTCATTCTGGAACATCAAGTGAAAACAGAGGAGTTGGCAAGGAGGCTGGGGCCCGCAGGCTCCTGGAGGCTTGAAGGCTCTGCGAAGAGGACTTCCTCCTCTGTAGGGAGTGGTAGCCGCGGTCTATCTGAAGCTGAGGAGTATAGTGTCAGATTTCCATTGTTGTAGAAGCACTCTCTAGAAACTGCTTGGAGGATGGATAGGAAAAACCCAGGACAAGACTGAGAAACCAGGACATGATGAGGGTAGGGCGGGCAACACCTGGTGGGGCTTGAGGATGGAGAAGGGGAACCAAGATGTTGAGAAGGCGTGTGTTACTCATCACCTGGAGGCGGAAGAGGGAGGCCATCAGAGGAGGAAGGCAATGCAGACTGACTCCGAGGCTTCAGGATCCACCAGAGTGTGGACGCTGAGAGAAGAGGAGGTCTGGGAGTGACAGACGAGGGATGAGTGCAGCTTAGGACATGCAACGCTGCAGGCTTGATGGGACATCCAGGTGGTTGTGACTAGTAGGCAGTTGGGCATTCAGTTGGAGCTCAGGAGTAGCAAGAATTTCCAAAGCATCACCGAACCGGAGACTGGACAGAGGGAGGACGTTGGACTGGCAGTTGGCACACCAGTAGCTAGGAGTGAAGAGTTCATTTCCCAATCATGATGATCATAGTGAGATGCAGAGGCAGCTTCCGTTGCATAGGCCCTGAAGCTTACATAATTTGGGGCCCTCCTTAAGAAATGAATGTACAATCTGAATATAAAATTAAGAACAGGCCTTTGGCCAGGTGAGGTGGCTCACGCCTGTAATCCCAGCACTTTGGGAGGCCGAGGCGGACAGATCACCTGAGGTCAGGAATTCAAGACCAGCTGTCCAACATGGTGAAACTCTATCTCTACTAAAAATAGAAAATTAGCCAGGCCTGTTGGGGATGGGGGGGGGGCCCTATAATCTTAGCTACTTGGGAGGCTGAGGAGGGAGAATCATTTGAACCCGGGAGGCGGAGGTTGCAGTGAGCTGAGATTTCCCCACTGCACTTCAGAGTGAGACTCTATCTCCAAAAAAAAAAGCAGGCCTTTGAAAAGCCCTTGAGGGAAAGCAAAACCTTAGTTTTGTTAGCTTCTGGGGTACCCCCCCACCCCGCTAAGATGTCAGATGGAACTTAAAGGCAAGGCCGTGGACTCATCCGGAGCCATTGTTAAGAAGCCTTAGCTACAAGAAGACCTAAACGGGGTGCCTGTTTCTTTTTCTTGCATTGCCAACCTCATCACCATATAAAAAGGCCATCTGTGTTATGTTTAAGGGACATGTCAGTTTCTAAGACTACAAAAAGCCCCACACCCTGATCCCAGATCTCAGAATCTAAAAAGATGCACACACATGTGAATGCATATCGATGCAAGTCCACACCTAAGCCAAAAGTCTGTCTTCAGTGCCTCCGGGCCAGTGGCTCTTAACCTCCACTGTACATCAGGAACTCATCTGAAGCTGCTGGGATGTCTAGATGCCACAGCCCCCTGCAGGCCTTCTCACCTCCACCTCCGACCAGGCCACTGAGCCCAGAAGAAGCCCCGCAGGGATTCTGCTGTATGCCTGGAGACAAGGACCACCACTGGCAGCCCTCTGTGCTTTGAAAACTCAGACGTGGGGAAGGTCAGCCAGGCTCCCTGGTGTGGCCAGCAGTGTCCCTGCACACCGAGGGCAGGGGAGGTCCCATGCACGGGCCTCATGGCTGGGTGAGCCGTCTGGGAGGAGTGGCACTCCAGGGGATGCCACTCCCTCCTGGCTCTGGTGCTTGGCACATCTCTGCCACCTCGAGCCTCCAGGGATGCTCAGGCAAGGGAGTGGCACCCAGCACTGTGCACCTGGAGGCTTCTGCAGTAACAGCTGCATCTCCAGCCCAGGCAGCTGCTCCCGCCCGGCGGCAGACAGAGGCCCTCCCTGACACTGTGACCCAATTACAGTGGCTCTGTCACGTTGCACCAACACAAGAAGAGCCCGTGTTTAAGTAGAGGCAGTGGCAGGGGTGAGTCTGCTCCCTCTCCTTTTCAGAGCCCAGAGGCGTCCACTGCCTGCGCAGCTCCAACAGCATTGGCAACCCATCGGCACACTCACAGGGTCTCAGCAGCCGCCTTGAGAATCCACTTAAGTGTTTCCATATGACCTACCTCTCATCCCCCACAAAAAAGCCCAAACAAAAAAGGCACCAAGAAAGAGTAGCCGATGACTGTCCAGAAAGGATCACAACAGTAGCCCGTACCTCATTCTCCAGTTGCAAGCAGTTTGCCATCCTAGTTTCAGAGTCTGCCCTCAGTCACTTAATCACCACTCTGGAGCTTAGAGGCTTTTGGGGGTTGGAGTAAAATGCAAGGGACCTCACCGGTGGCTCCGAGAACAGAGAACATTTAACCCCCACACTCTGCTACCTGGACCTTCTAAAGAGACAGCCTCCTGGCCTTCAGAAGCACAGCCTTCAATGCAAGTTGCTGGAGTTTGTCAAAAAATCAAAAATCACAGCTTCATTGTCTGCAGAGTACACGTGTCAAGAAGAGCTGAACATGTGGGGACACCCTGCAGACTGGATTTTGGCTTTTGTGTGTGTTCAGAAGAGTTCAGAGATGTTGAACTTCTGAAGGCCAACTTCGGTAGTATTTTGGAACAACATATATGGAAGAACAGCTCCCAAAACGCCCTAAAAAAAAGCAGCAAACAAGACTAAGAAAAATCAGAATCTACAATGCATGCACCTTCCCCAGAATATCAGCCTTTGCTTGCATATATAAGTTCTTTTTAAGAGGTCAGGCAGAACCCTAAACACTATCTGAGGATAGGATGTAGAATTTTTTTTCTTTTTTTTTTTCTTTTTTTTTTTTGAGATGAAGTCTCGCTCTTGTTGCCCAGGCTGGAGTGCAATGGTGCGATCTCAACTCACTGCAACCTCCACCTCCCGGGTTCAAGCAATTCTTCTGCCTCAGCCTCCGGAGTAACTGGGATTACAGGCGTGTGCCACCACACCCGGCTGATTTTTGTATTTTTAGTAGAGACAGGGTTTCACCATGTTGGCCAGGCTGGTCTTGAACTCCTCACCTCAGGGGATCCCCCCACCTTGGCATCCCAAAGTGCTGGGATTATAGGCGTGAGCCACTGCGCCCGGCCAAGATGTAGAATTTTTTATAGGACATTTAATGTCCCCTCATCAGCTCTCAGTAAATCTGCTTCAGTCCTTCACCCAGTGATGTTTCCCCCTCCCTCTTTGCCTTCCTTCCCGCTTCTGAGCTCCTGTTCATACTCAAACGCTATGTGACACTTGGGGACATCCCTTTGAGTGCTTTGTAGCTCTCCTCTCTCCTTTGTCATGACTACGGTTAGAATTCACAATTGGGAATGTAGCATCCAAGTACAGTGCTGACGGGATCTTACATGTCTGTCTTGGCTCAGCAATGATGACAGAAGTAGAAAAGTCACAGTAGCAAAAAAAAAAAAAAAAATCTTTTTTTTTGAGACAGAGTCTCGCTCTGTCTCCCAGGCTGGAGTGCAGTGGCACGATCTTGGCTCACTGCAACCTCTGCCTCCCAGGTTGAAGCAATTCTCCTGGCTCAGTCCCAGTCCCGAGTATAGTCCCGAGTAGCTGGGACTATAGGCATGTGTCACCATGCCTGGCTAATTTTTTTTTTTTTTTTTTTTTTTTTGTATTTTTAGTAGAGACGGGGTTTCACCATGTTAATCAGGCTGGTCTCAGACTCCTGACCTCAAAAG
The DNA here is from genome assembly GCF_028885625.2 of Pongo pygmaeus. Taxonomy (NCBI): domain Eukaryota; kingdom Metazoa; phylum Chordata; class Mammalia; order Primates; family Hominidae; genus Pongo; species Pongo pygmaeus. The sequence continues at coordinate 13,879,173 of NC_072381.2, read as the reverse complement.
ATCCACCCACCTCAGCCTCCCGAAGTGATGGGATTACAGACATGAGCCACTGTGCCCGGCCAAGAAAACAAATCTTGCGGCAATTGTTTTACCCTATTTTACACTAGTTACCACATTCCATTTTAGCATGTGCATATGTGTGGGAACAGAAAGAAGCGCTGCTGAGGTGAGAGGCTCCGTATTTCACAAATTACAGTCCTGCTGGCCTCAGGAGACAATGAGACAGTGTCAGGTTGGCATTTAGGCACTGGAGGTAAATCCCAAGTTTCATCTTAGTTTTTGCGTTTACGGTGGAGTAAAGAGAGCTAGGCCATCAAAAAAGAAAAAACTGCCAGCTGTGTGAAATGACCGTTGATAGCAACATGCCTCAGACTGGGTATCCCACGGGTTTTAGGCAGTTGTGCTGGTACAAGCAAGAGTTTTACCTCTTTCTTCCCTGGAAACGTTTGAATGAAAATTAAATGCTATCTATTGAAGAGGCGTTGTTTATTAAATCTTGCAGAATCGGGATCCCACGGGGCAGATATAAGTAAGTCTGGACAAAATCTGTCTCACATCCGCCTCCCTCTGTAGGGGAGGGGTCCTTACATTCCTTTGATTGATTGAAGCCCGAGAAAGCCTGAGAGCTCTAATCTCTGGGACAATCTGCCCTTGTTTGCAGCGTCAGTAACTGAGGCATTGGGAGACCAGGGGGTTGCACAGTCCCCAGACCTGCAGACAAACCAGCCATCTGATCATCGGAAGCCATTACACATTAAAGCAGAAAAGACTTTCCAAATGGACACTAAGAGTTAGAATAAAGAGTCCTCCAACAGGCTGTATCTGAGGCTTTAAGCATTAGAGAGCAAATATTGCGAAGCACGTGACTCCAAAAAACCCTCCCTTGTAAAGAATATTCAATAGCTGTAAATCATCACTTAGAAATGCAGCCTAGATTTAATGAAATCTCCCCCCGGGAAGAAATAGCAACGTCAGTCCTTGTTGCATATTCAGCAGACAGTATTTACTTATTTATTTGATGTGCAATTAGGGGAGCTTTTATGTACACTTAGATGCACAATTAGGAGCACTATGGGGTCCCCTCTGAGGCATTAGGAGAAGGAACCAGAGTAAATGGCCTGCCCCCTGTCCCTAAGCAGCCGCCGTGGCTTCCAGTGATTCCTAAGGGTATTTGGGAAGCAGGGGCATTGGCTCTGGAAATTGATGCATTACTTTCACTCCCCCGGATTAGTAAAGATTTTTGAATGAAATGAGATGATGAGACAGGAAGGGAAAATAATATTTACAGGAAATATTCCATTAACTTGGCGTGGACTCCCTGCGGCATTGCCCCGCTAAATTATGCGGTGCAGTGGACGTTCTGCCGAGTGCGCCGCGGATTTATCGTTCTCTTCTGTCGGCGTCTGCCTTGGCTCGCTTTCTCCTTGCTGGGCCTCTGACTTAACCCGCCTAGGTGGCTGCCTCCCTCATTCCAGCATCTGCATTGCCCTTGGAAACCACACCCTGTGCACACCTGGGAGAAACACTTCACTTAATGCATTCAGCATTCTTAGCATTTTGCAGCTGCCCCTTACTCATTCACAGTGTAGGACCAAAAGGCCTTCTCCTCGTATGTTATCAGTCCTTCAGATCGCAGCACAGTCTGAGTGGACCTGAACGCTTTCGATGCCAGTGGGTGACAGGCCCTGGCCTTGGGCATCTAGAGACCAGGCCTACTTGGCCGCGGGGGCGGGCGGGGGCGGAATTTGGGAGTAGGAGGTGAAGAGCATGGGGAGTTCCCAGAATCTGCTGCTTAAAAATAACTCTCCAAGGAAAAAAGGAATCATATTCTAAGAAAATTGAGATTGTCTTCTCAAAACATCAATCCTAGACATCCCCCTTCTCAAATCACCAATATCAGATATGGCTGAATCATCTCCATTTGGAAGAGTAATCCCAAACTCTTAAGAATGGTCATCGGCCTGGCACGGTGGCTCACACCTGTAATCCCAGCACTTTGGGAGGCTGAGACGGGCAGATCACTTGAGGTCAGGGGTTCGAGGCCAGCCTGGCCAACGTAATAAAACCCCGTCTCTACTAAAAAATACAAAAATTAGCTGGGCGTGGTGATATACACCTGTAATCCCAGCCACTCAAGAGGCTGAGACATGAGAATTGCTTGAACCCAGGAGGTAGAGGTTGCAGTGAGCCGAGATCACGCCACTGCACTCCAGCCTGGGCAACAGCAAGACTCCATCTCAAAAAAAAAAAAAAAAAAAAAAAAAAAAGATGGTAATCACCTGAAAGCACTGAGCTAGCACTTAGAATTCAGTACAGGGTGGTGAATGTGAAATCCTCTCCAATAAAATGGCCCCCATATGAGTATTCCTGGGGGAAAGTCAGACTCGGTGAGTTTCAGTGGAAACTGACTTGAGTTTGTCTCTGCTGATGATACAGAGACAGGACCATGGGTCCAGGAGGCAGGATACCAGCATTTCCATGTGGGCCTGGCTGAGCAAGAGACTCAACTCACCAAGGCCAGTTTCTCTTCTCCCAGTGCTTCAAAGCAACCCTCTATCCTGCCCACCACATAGGGGTTTATGATAATATGGGTTGCTATCAATATTGAATGAACTGCTTTAAAAAAATAAATGAATAAAACTAAAGCACTAAACAAACATAAGGCATTTCCGGTTACAGACAACACTGTTGAAAGCACCCTCTGTATTCCTAGACTTTCTAGTTCTCTAAAACTCTAGGAGTTGTTGGTGAGGATGTGTGACTCTTCCTGCCTGGAAGTTCATTCACTTGTTCAGTAAGTGTTGTCCGAGTGCCTGTTGGGTACCAGGCCCTGCTCTTGGCTCTGCAGCACAAGAGAGACTAGGTCTCTGCCTGCACAGAGCTTACAGTCTAGTGAGGAAGGCAGTCAAATTTATTTATTAAAGAAATCTACAGCAATAGTGTTCGAGCACTAAATTCTCCCATCCAAGTACTAATCAGGTCCGACCCTGCTTAGCTGCTGAAATCAGACAAGATCAGGCGCATTCAGGGCAGTATGGCCATAGACCTGAGAGTTAAATTCTATGAAGACAATAAATCAGAGTAAGGAAGAGCGGGAGGGGTGATGGCTGGTCAGGAGGGGTCTCTCAGAGCTAGGGCCGTTTCAGTGACTCTGCTCCTGAGTGCTGTACATACGATTCCCTGGGAAGCAGTCTAAGATGAACTCACATACAGGAAGTTTACTGGGGTGTGCCCTGGACTAACAACAAATGGTAAAGTAAAGGAAGCAGAACCAGGCAGAGCGAGAAGCTGATGCAGTACCAACATGGCGCCCTCAACCTAGACGAAACTCTGAAGCTAGAACGACCCCGGAGCCACAACCATCACTGTTGAGGCTGGGGGCCAAGCCTTACCTCCTCCCCTCAGCATTAACCAATCGTTAGATCCAAGTGACCCCCTTGGCAAGAGGGTGGCGACTTCGGGCAAGGTGGTTCTCTGTAGCTGAGACCAATTCCGGGAGAGGGCGTACGTCCTTCAGTCCTGCAGGGAGAAAGAGGCTGGTCGGTGCTGCATGGTATCTTCTACAGCAGTGGTTCTCAGTGTGGTCCTTAGACCAGCAGCATCCTCATCACGCGGAAATGTGTTAGAAATGCAAACTGGCCAGGCGTGGTGGCTTAAACGTGTCATCCCAGCACTTTCGGAGGCTGAGGCAGGTGGATCACTTGAGGTTAGGAATTCCAGACCAGCCTGGCCAACATAGCGAATCCCCGTCTCTACTAAAAATACAAAATTAGCTGGGCATGGTGACATGTTCTTGTAATCTCAGCTACTAGGGAGCCTGAGGCAGGAGAATCACTTGAACCTAGGAGGCAGAGGTTGAAGTGGCCGAGATTGTGCCATTGCACTCCAGCCTGGGCGACAGAGCAACAGAGTGGGACCCTGTCTCAGAAAAAAAAGCAAACTAACGGCCAGGCTAGGTGGCTCACACCTGTCATCCCAGCACTTTGGAAGGCTGAGGCAGGAGGGTGGTAGCAGTTGGAGACCAGCCTAGGCAACATAACAAGACCTCATCTCTACACACACAAAATACAAAAATACGAAGGAGTAGTCCCAGCTTCTCTGGAGCCTTGAGGAGGTTGAGGCTGCAGTGAGCCAAGATCACACCACTACACTCCAGCCTGGGCAATAGAGCAAGACTTCATCTCAAAAAAGAAAGAAAGAAATGCAAACTAAGGATCCCCGCCTGAGACTTACGAGCTCAGAAGCTCTGAGGATGGGACTCCGCAGTCTAATTCCACAAGCCCTGAAGGTGACTTGAGCACAGGCAGTGGAGCTTAAGGCCCACTGCTCTGCATACAAGCAGTTAACGAGGACCTTTCTATAAGATCCTGCTTCGTTGTTTTGCTGTTGTTATGAAGACATTTTAGTCTGAGTTAAAGTCAAATTCTTTCCTAGAGCAGTTACACTTTTAAACAAAAAGAGAGAGATGTTTTGTAAATTCACGACCTTCGTGACTTCCATATCCACTCCAAGACCCAAAGCAGAAGTTTCTTTTTTGTTTTGTTTTGTTTTTTGTTTTTTTGAGACAAGGTCTCACTCTGTCTCCGAGGCTGGAATGCAGTGGTGCCATCATAGCTCACTGCAGCGTTGACCTCCCAGGCCCAAGCAATCCTCCCACCTCAGCCTCCCTAGTAGCTGGAGCCACAGGTGTGTGCAACACACTTGGCTAATTTTTGTATCTTTTGCAGAGACAGGGTTTTACCACGTTGCGCAGGTCCCCAAAGAAGAATTTTCTTGACCAAAGAATTTTGGCGCTAACTCACTTCCTTGGCACTAACTCACTTCCAGTTTATTTCAGAAAGTCATGATTAGCAATTTATTTAACCTCTCTGTGCCTCTCTTTTTATATCTGTGAAGTGGGGACTAAGAGACACGAATAGATGTAGTCTAATTTTCTCCGTCTTGAATAAGTTTACTTGTCACAGAGTTTCTCATTCCCCAGGATAAAAGTGGCATTGGCCTTGACATAGCAAATATTGTTACAGTCATTTATACTGAAAACAAGAGGCGGGATGGCCTCGAAAAGCAAACAACATCTCTTTGTGAAGAGCGTTAATTTTTTTCTTGGTCACTGGATCTGGGAAGCCAGGGTTCCTCGGTTCCCACAGGGCCCTGGGAAGGCCATCCTGAGCCTGGTCTGGGTAAGCCAAGCTCCGAAGGGCACCAGCCTGTATCTTGTTGTGTTCTTGTTGAAGTCCATGCTGGTGTCAGACTGTCACCTTTGAGGAAGGTTGACCTGTCTATGAACAGAAAAAAAAAAAAAGCATTGCCCTGTCCAGGTGAATAATTCTTAGAGAGCAACTATTGCATGAGAATAATTAATCTGGAAAGTTACAGGAGGAAAGGAATGTAATTATCCCCTAAAGAGGGGCGGGTCTAAATCTCTCCCAGGGTGACATGCTTGGAGGCACCTCCTGGAAGGGGTACACTGAAGCTCCAAGAATCTCCCCAAGTTGTCTCTGAGGTCAGTCTCCAGGCCTGACATACCCTTGGGGTGCTGCATGCCTGCCCCCTGCCCCCTGCCATTATTTGCTGGATACCTGGCCCAGCAGGTCAAGACACCTCACAATTCTACACAATTCTACACAATTGTGACTCACTTCCCTGGGCCTTAGTTTTCTTAACAAGTCGGTTGATGAGATGATCAGAAATCCTGAGGTTGAAGGAGTCTTAAAACTAGAAACAAAGAGAAATAAAACAAGGTAAATAAAGCAAGCTCGTTTTAAAGCCAGAGAGGAGTCACGAATAAAAGAAAGGATGAAAAGCAACAGTTTTCCAGAAGAAAGTGGTAGGAGGGGAAAATGCCAATTTCTAAGTAGGTAACTCCACGTCTGTCTTTGACTCCCGTGGAGCCAGTGCTCAAGCTGGATCTGATTAAATAACCAAAAGCAGTTTTTCTGCCGCAGCTGATATGTCTTTGGGGATATGTGTCTCCCAGGATTCATCTGCTTCCCACACAATGCCTGGTCTCCTCGACCTGCTGTTCTCCCTGCCCCTGAAAAGGCACGTGGACCAGCACTAAGAAAGGCCATATAAATAGCCACGTTGATTGTGTGGACAGTAGGGGTCAAACACAACACTTGGTATTTATAACATGCAAATAAACACCCAGCCAGATGACGTAGCAGCTGCCCTGAGACTGGCTGACTTCTAAATAACTCTACAGATGCAGATTCCCATTACTCAGGGAGCCCCGTTGACCTTGGATGCAATTTGAAGAAGCAAATCGAAACCAAATGCTATCATTGGATCCCAAACCACTGCGGAGGAGCATCCAATAGCCTCGCTCGCTCCAAAAGAAGACATGAACCAGTAGTAACTTATGAACAGATCTGGTTCTCTGGCTGAAAAACAGAAGATTTTGCTAGTATAATAAGAACATCGACCACCTGGGACTGAAAAGACACATCTCCTTTTTTTTTTTTTTTTTTTTGAGACAGTCTCGCTCTTTCGCCCAGGCCAGAGTGCAGTGGCACTATCTCAGCTCACTGCAATGTCCGCCTCCCGGGTTCACACCATTCTCCTGCCTCAGCCTCCCGAGTAGCTGGGACTACAGGCGCCCGCCACCACGCCCGGCTAATTTTTTGTATTTTTAGTAGAGACAGGGTTTCACCGTGTTAGCCAGGATGGTCTCGATCTCCTGACCTCATGATCCACCAGCCTCGTCCTCCCGAAGTGCTGGGATTACAGGCCTGAGCCACCGCGCCCAGCCGACAGATCTCTTTTATCTCCCACTGTTCCTTTGAACATGCTCTTCCTTTATCTCTCAATAAAAACACGGGCAGTCCCATGACTTTTCTGATCACTCCCAGGTATTACAAAGTCACTCAGTCACTTTAAATAGCAAAATAAGCTTTTATTAAGAAATTAGAGTGTCCAGTTCTTTATGACAATCAAAGCTTCAAACTTGCTATAAAGTTAAATCTCTCCATTCTCCCGTCTGAGCTCCATCCCCGCTTCAGTTCGTCTGATGTCAGGGGATACCTATTAAGCTCTCCAGGTAACCCTAATGAACCCTCTCTTTCCAGGTTCAAGGAGAAGAGTACATCTTCTGCCTTCCCTCTGTGGGTGGCAGAGAGTTCCCAGAACATCTCCCTCTCAAGAACATTTCTAAAAATGCTCTCTCAGTTTCCACCCTCCTAAACACTTTATACCTCAATTGTGGGTGAGGGATTTTCGGGGTCATCTAACCAGAAGATTTTTTTCAAATTGTGATAAAATGCACACAACATACAATCTACCATCGTAACCATTTTTCAGTGGCCAGTTCAGTAAGGTATATCCCCATCATTGTGCAACAGATCTTCAGAACTCTTGTCATCTTGCAAAGCTGAAACTTTACCCATGAAACAATAACTCCTCTTTTCTCTCCCCCCATCTGCAGGGAACCATCATTCTACTTTCTGTTTCTATGAGTTTGAACACTCATATAAGTAGAATCAAAGTTATTTGTCTTTTAGCAACCATGGGGTTTTAATATCCAAAGCGAGATACCACTACAAATGAAAAGGGACATTAGTGAATAATTATTCCATGATATCAAACAAACCAGGGTTACTGGCAAACAAAGGCACATGTTGACCTAGCTAACCAGCGTGGTGACCTAGCTAACCAACATAAAAACCTAGCTAACCAACTTGGAGACCTAGCTAACCAGCATGGTGACCTAGCTAACCAGCATAGGGATGTAGCTAACTAGCATGGTGACCTAGCTAACCAACATAAAAACTAGCTAACCAGCTTGGAGACCTAGCTAACCAGCATGGTGACCTAGCTAACCAGCATAGGGATGTAGCTAACCAGCATAGGGATGTAGCTAACTAGCATGGTGAGCTAGCTAACCAACATAAAAGCCTAGCTAACCAGCATGGAGACCTAGCTAACCGGCTCCCTGCCCCTTTTTACCTCTCCTGTGGAATGGTCTGCTCATGGCCCTCTCTAGTGATACTGCTCATCATAAAATGTCAGCCAGAACTTCCAGTTTACTATCCTGTGGTTCTAGTTAGGCAGCGGTGAAGTTACTCACAGACAGCATAATTCATGACAAACCTGTGTAGGTGAGAATCAAACCAGTGATTGGAGAGACCTCAGAGAGTCCCAACGAGGCCGGCCACAGTGGCTCGTGCCTGTAATCTCATCACTTTGGGAGATTGAGTGGGGAGGATTGCTTGAGGCCAGGAGTTCAAGACCAGCCTGGACAACATAGAGAGACCCTCGACTCTACAAAAAAAAAAAAATTTTTTTAATTAGCCGAGTATGGTGGTGCGTGCTTGTAGTCCTAGCTACCTGTGAGGCTGAGGTGGGAGGATTACTTGAGCCCAGGAATTCGAGGCTGCAGTGAGCTATGATCGCATCACTACACTCCAGCCTGGGCAACAGAACAAGACCCTGAGTCAGAAAAAAAAAAAAAAAAAGAAAAAAAGAGCCCTGGCCAGTGAAATAGTTCATCCAACCACCCAATTCTTTCTCTCTAGCTTTTCCAACAGGTGTTTCTGCTGGCTGCATGGGATTTTGCAGATCTCTTCACCAACGTTTATAATCTTTCTGAAAGATGTACACTGGCATCTGCTGCACTGCATGGGGTCCCTGTACCCGCTGGAGCGAGCACAGCGTTTTCATGGGTGTCTCTTCTCTGGCCTTTGAACAGGAAGGCCAAGAGCCAGAGGAGCTCTGTCCTGCAGCCTCTCTCGGTCCTCATGTTTGACTGAAAACCAAACCCCAGTCCTACCTTTAATGAGCATTAGAAGTCACAGCTGAGAGAATTTCCTCTGTATGTGTGTGTGTATTTTTAGGCACGCACATGTGTATTTTTAAGTACATAATTGAGTTTATGTGTAAGGTTTGAAAACCCATTTAAAAAATGGATCACTGGCCAGACTCCTCACTAGCCATGTCTATGAGAGAGTGCTTGCCCATCCCCGAGGGAGAAGAACAGCACCCTGAGGTGCCGCTGCCCCAGCTGGCCTGGTGCTGACAGGCTGGAAGAAGTGAGTTGCCCTCTGTAGAGACCCCCGGAGCAGATGTGAGAAGACGGCCCTAGTGGGAGTGCCATCTGACGGGTGGGGGAGCTTTTTATGGACAAGGGATACCACTAAAAATTAAGGATCCTCTGTTTTGTCCTGGACTGCTGGCTCCTTTTAAATAATAAGTCTTACTAAGTTCTTTCTTTCTTTTTTTTGAGATGGAGTTTCACTCTGTCATCCATGCTGGAGTGCAGTGGCGCAATCTCAGCTCACTGCAACCTCTGCCTCCTGGATTCAAGCGATTCTCCTCCCTCAGCCTCCTGAGTAGCTGGGACTACAGGTGTCTAACACCATGCCTGGCTAATTTTTGTATTTTTAGTAGAGACGGACTTTCACCATGTTGGCCAGGGTGATCTCAAACTCCTGACCTCAGGTGATCTGCCCACCTCAGCCTCCCAAATTTCTGGGATTACAGGCCTGAGCCACCAGGCCCAGCCAGAGTTTCATTGAGTTTTAATCAAAGACTGTCTTGTGATCTGTGATTAATCCAGAGTAGAATTCAGTAGGCAAAAAAGCAGAGGGCCACAAGGGGAGCACCTTGTCACTGTCCACTTCTCCCCATCCCCCAAATCCCAAGGCACCCACTCATCTACTCTCTGTCCCTATGGATTTGCCTATTCTGGACATTTCCTAGAAATGGAACCCTATAGTATGTGGCCATTCGTGTCTGGCTTCTTTCACTTAGAGAACGTTTGCAAGGTTCATCCCTGTTGCAGTACACATTAGTACTGAATTCCTTTTTTAGGGCTGCATAATATTCCATCATCCTTTGATGTTTATTTCAGCATTTTCTACACTTGTACAGCAAACACAAACACACAAATGATGCCCCTGACTTCTGTATCTGCAGTCATCCTTTTCCCTCACATAGCTGCCCAGCTTTGCCCCTGGTTTCTTTCTGATATTGACTTGATGTCACTTCACCAATGCCTTCCCTGGCTACCTTGTTAACAATGGCAAACCCTGTCCTATCCTTCCCTGGTTCACATTTGTGCTTCAAACCTGTTATCCTCTAACTTACTGTATGTACCGTGTAGTTTTCTTATTTATTTCTTATTTATTTGCCCACCTCTCCCTTCATAAGAATGTACAGGATACACTGCTGTATCCTCAGTGCCTGACACAGTGCCGGGTCCATGGTAGCTACTCAACATGTGGTTGTTGAATGGATAAAAGTCGCCGGAGTGGAATATCTAATCATTTGTTACGACCCACTGCTAATTTCACAGACTCCTCCGTATGTCTGTGGATAGTGGCCTCATAGATTGATGCATTAAGAACATAACTGGGGCCAGGTGCAGTGGCTCACGCCTGTAATCCCAGCACTTTGGGAGGCTCAGGTGGGTGAATCGCCTGAGGTCAGGAGTTTGAGACCAGTCTGGCCAACATGGTGGAACCCCGTCTTTACTAAAAATACAAAAATTAGTCAGGCTTGGTGGCGCGCACCTGTAGTCTGAGCTACTCGGGAGGCGGAGGCAGGAGAATTGCTTAAACCCAGGAGGCAGAGGTTGCAGTGAGCCAAGATCACCCCACTGCCCTGCAGCCTGGGCGACAGAGCAAGACTCTGTCTCAAAAAAGAATATAACTCATCTAAGGAAGGGTTGCAGAGAACTCCACGTAGCAAGCAAGACAGTTGGGAGGAGAATGGAGGAGAGGGACTGGCTTTTTACAGCTTAGGTTTGCTGATGAAAAAATGAAAAGCATAAAAATTTGCTCCCATCTGGGCTCTCCTTTGATTTTGTTTTTGTCTGTAGCACCAAAAGAACACAGAGTAATGAGGATATCTTGAGTGAATTGCTAGAGTACTGCAGACCCTTGAATAATTCTGGTTAATCTAGACTTCTTTCCTTTCTTCTAAGGATCTGTTCAGTTGGGAAACCCTGCTTGTCGACTTCTAGTAAACTCTTTGTCTTGGCCAGTCTTAACAGCTTGTTTCTGCTGAACCAGCCAATACTTAGGAAGCTGTGTGAGGCTTTTTTTTTCCCCCTCCTTCTTCTTAATGAGTTTGATTCAGAGGGGAAGCCCAGGCTGAACTGACCTTCCGGAAAATGTAAACCTGTTTAACACCAAACCTTACACAGCCAGAACATGCTGTGCCCAACTGTGTCCGCCTGCCTTGGGCTGTGAATCGGCACCTGCAAGTAGGGCTCAAGGGTGTTACAGTCGGGGTCCTACCTGCCTGGGGTCATTCTTGACCGCCTCAAGCAGACAGAGGCAATTTCTAGGCAACGTGATTTGTAAAGATCTGACCTCTAGGTTGGGAGTAGGCTTCCAGTTTGAGACCATGAGCTGCTGGAATCGTAGACTTCCCCAGTTCACCTTGGAAAAGTAGAGTTCAGTTCTAACAGAGCTGCCAGAAAGAAGGGCTACGGCTCCTCGGCTGTGGCTCTTACCATCGTCCCTCCTTGAGCTGACCCTAACTGCCATTTCCCTATTATCGCATCCCTTGCAGCTTAGAAATGTATTTTTAACAAGATATCTGGGTTCAGCCACTGGAGGTTCCTCACGTGGTGAAATAGCATGGAGTTGAGCAGACAGAGGAGGGCTCAAGTGTCACCTCCCACCATGTGTCGTCTGTGTGACCTTGAGAAAGTGACTTAACCTCTCTGAACTTCAGTTGTCATAATAGCTAATATCTCAAAAAGCTCTTCATTCATTCACTCAACAGACAACTATTGAGTGCCTAATATGCCCCCAGGTACATGCTAGGTGCCAGGAAAACATACTCAAGGAAATTTGAGTCTGGTTGAGGAAGACATTAGAGCAAAAAAGCCATTACGGTACCACATGATCATTGCTTGGGCAGAGGTATGTGTATGAATATCTGGGAGAACTGGCCCAGACCAGGGCTGGGAATTTTGGGAGGCTTGGGATAGCCCTGGTGAAAAGAAAGTTGTTTAAGGCAGGCTGCGGAGTAGAGGCCTCAGCTTCCTCCTCTGCTTCCGCCCCTCCTCTTCCCCGCAATTCAGTTTCCCCAAGTCAATCTGTGCACTGCAGAAGTCCTCTGGGGGAAAGAGCAGCGCTCTAAATAGGACCAGCCCTCCCGGAAATACAGAAAGTCTAGATCTGAAGTCCTCACTTCTTTCTGGAAGGAAACCTCGCAGAGCAGATACCAAATTGCTCCCGCAAGAGGATCCATAGAGAAAAAGGCCCCAGCTGCAGACACCGTGGCCCAGCTGCAGCCCCCTGCATGTCTCGGGTCAAGGGGAGAAGTCAGGCCCTCCAAGTGGAAAGTCCAGGCTGGAGCGGGGCAGGCCCACGGCCTCCCATCTCTGCTGGCTGCCGCCACAATTGCAGAGCAGCTGGCGAGACCGCAAGCGTTCCTTCTCCCAGCAGCAGCCTGACTTGAAAAGCAAACCGCAAACCCCTGGCCTGATGCCTGCTCACCCGCCTCACTCCGTGGCACCTTCCAACCAGGGGAGCCTGGAGCTCACACGTGAAGTCGCAGCAGCAGGCAATCTGCCTCGATTCTGGTGCCCACCGAAACCAAGGTCTGCCAGACAGCAGCGCTGGGACCTCTCCCCTCCCCAGCAGGATGGGCCGGCTCTGGAAGCACGAGGTGTTCCAAAGTGCAAACAAGCTGCTGTTAAATAATTATTCCCAAAAGCCAAAGCCCTTGCTGGTTTTCTTGCTTGCTTTTTTCTTTTTTTGCCTCACACACATACCGCTAGGATAGAGTATTGACATTTCGTTTTCTTTTTGTTATGGGTGATAAAGCACAGTGTTAGTTGTGAGTGTATGCCTGTATTTCCCTGCAGAGCTCGTTGCCAGTCCATTTTCTTCTATCCCATCCCCATCTTCCATACAGTATGATGACCTCCACAGAGGAGATCGGGATGTCTCTATGATGCCACGTCTCTGGATAGAGCTGGACCAGGCATAAGAGAAATGCCAGCTGCCAACCTCCCCGCCACCCCTGGAAAAAAAAAAAAAAAAAAAAGAAGAACAACAGGTTTCTCCCTAAAGCCTGTCCTCCAAAGTAGTCAAAACCTGATTTTAAAAAAAAAAAATTTAGCCGGGTGCGTTGGCTTATGCCTGTAATTCTAGCACTTTAGGAAGCCGAGGCAAGCAGATCACTTGAAGTCAGGAGTTCGAGACCAGCCTGGTCAACATGGCGAAACCCCATCTCTACTAAAAATACAAAAATTAGCCAGGCATGGTGGCACATGTCTGTAATCTCAGCTATTCGGGAGGCTGAGGCAGGAGAGTCGCTTGAACCCGGGAAGTAGAGGTTGCTCTGAACCGAGATTATGCCCCTGCACTCCAGCCTGGGCAACAGAGCAGACTCCATCTCAAAAATTAAAAAATTAAAAAAAAAAATAACTTTACACCAATCTGGAAAGAGATGTCTTGGCCAAAGCAGGTGAAATGGCCTACCATCATTTTCTCCCCAGATGTACCAAGTGTTTCTCAGATTGATTAATTCCCCTTTGAAGCATCCCACTGAGGTCTGTCATAGCAGGTAGAAGCCTTGGCTTTTTTTCAAGGAAAAGACTGGAGCACAGAGAGGTTAATCCACACTTCAGTGGGTCATAGTGCTCATTGCTAGAAAAACCAAAGCTAGACCCAGATATTCCAAATCACTGGACAGCTTCAGCCATTCAACCCACTGACCCCAGCCAGTCCCTCAGGGCACTCTGAGGAGGGAAGGAATTACATCAGGGGGCAGAGGATAGGAAAGGAAAAACAATTCCAGCTTCTCTCGAAAGTATTTACATCCACCAAAGCTTTATGGTAAAGTCTTTCTGCAAGAAAAGCCAAAATACACGCAAGAAAATAATACAGAGAGAGGCCTCTAGGGAGAAAATTACAAGGAAATCAAGTCCAATGGAGAAAAACAAAATGGCCTGCGTCTCAATGGGCTTGTTAAGTACTTGTTAACCTCTTTCTCTCTTTTCCCCTAGTAATGACTCTTAAGCCAAAGGAATCTAAGAGGTTTTTGATGGGTTAAAAAGAGGCCATCCATTAAGGGGTCAAGGCCCAGTGCTCTGGGTATCTGTCACTGAATGAACCAAATCAATTTAGAGCTCGCGTTGTCTGACAATGAGGAAGACGCAATTGGCCGGAAGAACATCTTGATTCCATTAGGCCTGGATGCAGAGAAGAATTAGCCATTGTCTCCTGTGCTGGGTGTGTGGCCATCTCTGAAGAAGATAGATGCCTCTTTCAGTGCAAGTGATGGAGGACATCCTCAGACCCATTTAGGAAGCCAGTGATCTGCCGTCATTGGGTATTTGGGAGGGCCTGATATGTTCCCATTATAGCCCACTCTGTTCTATGTAAGACTGAGTCATCTTACAATGGGATACTTTTTTCGCAGGGTGAATGTTTTGAGATTAGAAGTCATAACAGGAAAATGGTCAAAACTGACTCTGGTCAAGATTGCAGTGGACAGAGGAATTGGCCAATAAGACTAGGAATAAACAACCCCAAAGAGAATACAGCAAACTCCAGCACAAATGAATGAATGGGGATCCAGGGTCCAGCTTATGCTTGCACTGTAAACAATCCAGTTTCACAGAAAACAGTTTTTGCAATGCTCATGACACCATAGGAGTCATCTTTCAAAAAAAAATTACACAAACCTGTACTTTGTGCTGATATGTGTTCAAAGTATTCATAACTTTTATGTTTTACTTTAACAATAATATTGGTATGTAATTGACGGAGGGGAATGCGTACAATCATAGTATTTCTTTTTTTTTTTTTGAGAGGGAGTCTCACTCTGTCGCCCAGGCCAGAGGGCAGTGACATATCTCGGCTCACTGCAACCTCCGCCTCCCGAATTCAAGCAATTCTGCTTCCTCAGCCTCCTGAATAGCTGGGATTACAGATGCATGCCACCACGCCTTGCTAATTTTTGTATTTTTAGTAGAGACAGGGTTTCACCATGCTGGCCAGGCTGGTCTCAAACTCCTGACCTCAGATGATCCACCCGTGTCAGCCTCCCAAAGTGCTGGGATTACAGGCAAGAGCCACTGACTGCACCAGTGTCATATTATCTCTTGAGCACTATGTACCAGGCACCATTTTAAGCATTTAATATATATTAATTCATTAATACAGCAGCCCTATGAGAAAAGTGCTATTATTCCTATTATTTCAAAGAGGAAAAAACTAAGACACAAATTCAATTGCTGAGAATACACAGCCGGTAAGTGGCAGACAGTATGACATTGAAAACCATGCTTTTAATCCATGCTATTCTGTATTGTCCCCCATTGGTAGGAAATGTTTAAATCAAGCTACTTTATTTTTAAATTCCAAAGAATTGCAGCTTGACATTCTCTGGATTTACAATGCTGACCTTCAACCCATGCACAGAATGTAGGAATGCCCACACATCCTCTCGTTTTAGAGAGGACGAAGCTAAGATGGAGAGGGCTTTACAAAGTCAGAGCTAGAACGGAGGGCTCTTGACCTCCCACCCAGGGTTCTTGCTCCTAAAAATGAAAACCAAAACAATCAGGAGTAAACAACAGTCATGAATACTGATTATTTGAGACAAAAGCATGAGATATATGTGAATGAGGCAGCGCAGCACTTCTAAAATTTTTTTTTTTATTTTTTATTTTTGAGACAGAGTCTTCCTCTGTCGCCCAGGCTGGAGTGCAGTGGCGCAATCTCCGCTCACTGCAGCCTCTGCCTCCTGGGTTCAACTGATTCTCCTGCCTCAGCCTCCCGAGTAGCTGGGATTACAGGCATGTGCCACCACGCCCAGCTAATTTTTTGTGTTTTTAGTAGAGACAGGGGTTCACCATATTGGCCAGGCTGGTCTTGAACTTCTGACCTCATGATGGGCCCACCTCTGCCTCCCAAAGTGCTGGGATTACAGGGGTGAGCCACCATACCCAGCCCGCAGTGCGGCACTTCTATAGAGTTTGTAAAGCCTGGTACAGAAACCAGAGATGGTTTCTGTCTCTGGCTATAGGAATCGTGGATTCCTATAGCATGAATACAGGCTACTTTATGTATGTCTTGTCTTCCCAAGTAGATTGTAAGCTCGCTACAAATATAAACATGTATTAGGCACCACGTATTTCCTCTTGCCTATTAGAACAGGCCAGTACAAAGTAGAAGACTACTACATGAATGGTTGGAAAGGGAATGGGAATTCAATGCTGCCTAAAACCCAAGGGCCTTGCCTCTGTCTTCTTTTTTTGTAAAAAGTAAAATATATTGAATGCCTAAAAAACTGATGGAAAAAAAAAACCTCTGACATATGATTTCAGCCCACTAAAAACATATACCTGGGCCAGGCACAGTGGCTCACACCTATAATCCCAGCGCTTTGGGAAGCCAAGGCGGGTGGATCGCCTGAGGTCAGGAGTTCCAGACCAGCCTGGCCAACATGATGAAACCCTGTCTCTAGTAAAAATACAAAAATTAGCCGGGCGTGTTGGTGAGAGCCTGTAATCCCAGCTACTTGGGAGGCTGAGACAAGAGAATCGCTTGAACCCGGGAGGCAGAAGAGGTTGCAGTGAGCCGAGAACGTGCCACTGCACTCCAGCCTGGAGGACAGAGTGACACTCTGTCTCCAAAAATATATATATATATTTTATATATATATGTGTGTATATTTTATGTATATATATGCCTACTTCTGTTGCCCCTTAGAACCGGCTGTGCTCCAATAGCAAAACCTTACCAGGGCACATAGGATCCAGTCCTCTGAGAGCACAGTCTTGGAGCTTTCTGGGTGCTCTCACATTTTAAATTCCATCCGATTCGGGTTCAGTGACTCCTTTCTTTTGCCCTGCAGCCCTCTAGATGTGTAATAACTCATTTGTATTTGCTGAAAATGTAAATCCACCTAAAGATTTGCAAGTGCCAGTCTGCTCTAGAAAGTCAAAAGGGCAGAAATGAAATAAGGAAGTGAGTTTTTCAGTTTGTATGTTTTCTTCTGAGCTTGGAGATTATTCCTGTCCATGAGTCTAATTCTTCTTATATACAGACTCAGAACAAGAAGCTTGAAAGAACTTTGTTCTCATTCATTGTCAGAGCTTCATGGTGTGTTAGAAAGAGCCCAGGACCAGAAGTCACAAGATGTGGGTCCCATCATCAACTACTTATTTAACCTCTGCCAATCCCTTAACCTCTCTCTACTGGGGTTACTTTATCTGTGCAAGGAGGAGGTGGACCAGATGGCTGCTGTGATTCTGTGTAATAGCCCCCCTGGATGAAGCAGGAAGTTACTCATAGGGAGGTCATTAAGAAGCTTGGTGACTCAGCCTCAGGGACAGCAGGGGAAGACGAGGTTCTCCAAAGTCCTGGTAAAGCATCAGAGCCACTAGACTGAGCTTCCTCTCAAGCGTCTATTTCCGTATCGTCCTGGGAGCTTGCCCACCACTCCACATGCAGTCCCAGCTCTCCATAAATGCTGGCTGGGGAGGAAGTCCAGTGGAGCCAAAGCCCCCTCCTCTGCCCCAGCCTTCAGCTAAATACAGGATGTGGGAATCCAGAGGGCCAGCTAATAGAAACCAGTAACTGGTCCCTGCTCATTAAGTATTTAGAGTGGACCCTGTTGCATTCAGGGCTCAAAGGCAGTATTTATTACCCATTCTTGTTTACACTCCATGGATAAATGTTTCCCACCTCCTGTTTTCATACATGAAGATACTGAGGCCCAGAACAGGGAAGTGGAGGACCTGTGATCACATTGGGAGTCACAGCAAGTCTAAGTCAGAAACTAAGAATCCCCATCCAGTATCAGCCAGTCCCAACAACAGGGACAGACATAGTCTCAAGGAAGCCACTTCTTGGTGGTTTCCTCTAAGTTTTGTTTCACGCAAGCCCAGATCATCCAGGCTGTTTTTTTGTTGTTGTTGCTCTTTTTTTTTTTTGAAACAGAGTCTCGCTGTGTTGCCCAGGCTGGAGTGCAGTGGTAAGATCTCGGCTCACTGCAACCTCCATCTCCTGGGTACAAGCAATTCTCCTGCCTCAGCCTCCCGAGTAGCTAGGATTACAGGCGCGTGCCACTACACCTGGCTAATTTTTAGTAGAGACAAGATTTCACTATGTTGACAAGGCTGGTCTTGAGCTCCTGACCTCAAGTGATCCCCCAACCTTGGCCTCCCAAATTGCTGGGATTACACGCATGAGCCACCACGCCTGGCCCAGGCTGTCCTTCATCACAATCGTCGTTGTGTTTTAGTCTTTGGAGTATGGAAAGCATTGAGTATTGAAAGCTACTGAGTATCGAAGCATTGCTGTATAGAAAACTAGAGAAAGCCAGGACTCCAAGGATAGAAAGAAAGAATACTTGTTATCATTTACCGTATAAAAGGAAAGCCAGGCCATGGTGCAGGACGAAAAAGATTTGCTTTTTTACTTTCTACTTACAGTCATATTGTAGCTCATTTGTAAAAATCATTCCACTTGTAAAGTTAACCATCCATTAGTCAGTAAGAGCCGTTCCCACTAATTGGTGGACTCTTGGGGAAAGCAACATAGTTAGAGGTTAGAGTAATGGACCAGGTGCCCTTGACTTCTATTTCTGGTTCCCTCACTTACTTGCTGTGTGGCCGTAGGCAGTTTTCCTTAATTTCTCTGGGCCTTGTTTTCCCCAAGAAGTAAATTTCCCACCTGATCTTCTTGAGGGATGCCAAAAGATCAAAGGAACGATGTTTGCAGGGCTTTTTAAAGATGCCTAAATGACATGCACTAGAAACCCCTTGATTTAATAGGTATGAATTAATACATTCTTTGATTATTGGTAGAACTACGTATTTTAGCTTTTTAATTAGCTCCTTGGATATAATTGGCCATAGGAGTGACACAAATCCCTAAGGGAACCCGCCCAGTCATCCTGATGATCATTATGGGTGCCTGCTGTGTTTTTATGTGGAGGGGCAGAGCGTGTCGGCAGCTTTACATGGTGGTGGGTTATGACGGCTGCACCAAGCCAGCACAAGCTCGGGAGGCTCCCCTGAGGTGGCGCAGACCATCGGGGCTGCCCCGAAACCAGCTCGGTCAGAGCCCACCTTACCCTGTTTACAAAGGGGAGGCAAGGTGGAGCATCTCCTGTTTGTTGATTTGATTGTTGTGTTTGCTCTGCCAGCCTTAGAGTGAGGTATTTAACAGGCAGGACTTCTAAGCCATGGGCACAAGGGCCCGTGGGCAGAAATGCCCCAGACCCCACGAAGAACATGATGCCTTTCCAGCAAGCTGCACCCTGGCCCTGGGCAAGGGGCAGCTGCTTCCACCCTCCTGGTCCCTACTGCCTTCATATTCCTGCTCCCTAGCTCACCCCCTCCCTCCTAAGTGAAGAGAAAAGGATCAGGCTACTGTTCTGACGTGCACACCTCCTCTTCTGTTCCTGGGACCCTTTTGTTTTTGTGTTTGTTTGTTTGAAGAAGGAGTCTTGCTGTGTTGCCCAGGCTGGAGTATGGTGGCATGATCCTGGCTCACTGCAACCTCTGCCTCCCGGATTCTAGTGATTCTCTTGCCTCAGCCTCGCGAGTAGCTGGGACTACAGGCGCCCACCACTACACCCAGCTAAATTTTGTATTTTTCGCAGAGATGGAGTTTCACCATGTTGGCCCAGGCTGGTCTCGAGCCCCTGACCTCAAGTGATCTGCCCACCTCAGCCTCCCAAAGTGCTGGGATTCCAGGCATGAGCTGCCGTACCCAGCCTGTTCCTGGGCCCTTCTAATGTCTCAATGCAATAATCTGATTCTGAAAACCACCCATCCCTTCACTTCATTCTTACCCTGCCTTCCCAGGATTGCATTTGTAAAACAAAAATTCATGCTTAAAGCAAGCATCGGGGGAATCCATTGTTCTGCACCCTGCTAAAAAAAATGTCTAGTGCATCATCCCAGAGATATGCCTGAGAGCCGGGACTCCATGGTTCACAGCCAAGGGCAGAAGCTGGAGGCAGGGCCTTCCACAGGCAACTACAACAGCTATAGCAGCCACAGACAGGGCCATGCAGCAGAGTCCAGATGGTTTTGTTCGGGCCCTTTGGCAGACGCACGGTTCTCCACGCTGAACCGCATCAGGGAGCACTTAAAGCAAAGCTTGGTTTGTGTTTTATTTTGCATGGAATGGGGGAGACAGGAGTTGCCAGGGAAACAACCCCTTGGAGCATTCTGCTCTGGGGTTCTTCATCAGGCGGGGAGGGGGTTTCCCATGAAAGGCACAGGGGTTTTCTCAAGCATGCTCACACCTGGTTCTGCTTTCTTTCCTTCTCTTGGAGGGCTTGAGGGTCCCACCTCCCAGGCCTGCCCATTAGGCTGGCAGGCACCTTACCCCACAGAGCCTGCCAGCACCAGTACCTGCCAGGACCTAAGGCCAGGATCAAGTTCACAATGAGCAGGGCCCAGTGCAAAATGGAAATGCAGGGCCCCTTGATCAAGCCCATTAGGTGGGTTCAGTGTACACTGCTCGGGGGATGGGCATACCAAAATCTCACAAATCACCACTAAGGAACTTACTCATTAACCAAATACTGCCTGTTCCCCAAAAACCTATGGAAATTAATTTTTTAAAAAGCATATAGCAACAAGACAAAAAAAAAGAATAAAGATATAAAGAAAGAAAAAAAAACCTATTAGGAATTTCAAGATATCAACAGCAGAGCAGGAAATCAAGCCAAGGAACTTCTGAGCAAAGGGCCCTCAGGTCGCACACCCAGAAGGCCGATCCTCTTCAAGACTTCACTTTGCCTGAGCAAGGCAGGTGCAGGATAGGGGCTGAGGGACCTCCGTGGGATGCAGCCAACAGGACCCTTTCATTGAAGTACCATCCACATCCCTTACCTGAGAGGAGGGGAGGGGCATTGGGAGAAAAATTCTCTGTATTTAAGGATTTGCAGCACACACATAATAATTTTTTTTAAATCCAAAACTCAGGGCTTGAGTTAGGAAATCAAAGAAAAGAATGATTCTGGTTGTTCTGGAGTTACTCTCTTTTAATCTGCAACGATTTGGGAGAAGTAAGAGCATTTGGGATTCATAGTAAGATCTAAGGTCACTTTGTGCTGGTACTGTGCTACGATCTGTGGCTTCTGAGATCTACGTTAGAGGGGTTATTTTTGCCATTTTACAGAGGGGAAAACTGAGGCTAAAGGAAATGCTGTAACTTGTGTCAGGTCCAGCAGCTTAGGGCCTGAGTTGGGAGTGGGGGCTCATGCCTGTAATCCCAAAATTTTGGGAGGCCAAGGCGGGCAGATCACTTGAGGCCAGGAGTTGGAGACCAGCCTGCCCAACACGGCAAAACCCTATGTCTACTAAAAAATACAAAAATTATCCAGGTGTGGTGGCATACTCTTGTAATCCCAGCTACTCGGAAGGCTGAGGCACAAGAATCGCTTGAACCCGAGAGGCAGAGGTTGCAGTGAGCCGAGATCGTGACACTGCACTCCAGCCTGGGGGACACAGCGAGAGTCTGTCTCAAAAAAAAAAAAGTAGTGGAGCTTGGATTCAAACAGATGTAGTCAGACCACAAAGCCTGCCTGCCTGACCGCTTTGCTCAGTGTACTGCCCCCAGGCTATGAGGCCAATGTCGTGGAACCTGTTCATTCTGGTATTTTTGTAACTCTGGCTAAGTTCAGGTGGAATGTCTCTGAATATGTAATACCTGGGGACCAGAGAGGAAATGTGAGTGTTTTCATGGAAGGATTTATAGTGGCCAAGCATCAGACAGGACCATGAGACCTGGGTCTGTGTATTTTAGTAATAGACTCTGCTAAGGTGCTGTTGAATCTCTGACACAAAGCTGTCAGCCAACATAGGGCTTTGGGCCATTTGCTTTCCTTGCAGTGTCTCTCCACCCACCTGGAGTTGATGCTTAACAAGAAAGAAAAATAGAATTTCCTTGGGCTTCAGAGTGAAATGCACTCTGAGCCGGGGACAAAAGAGGCAACTCTGTAATAAGAGATAATAGATATTCTCCTTCCCAGTACTTACGCAGACAAAATAATTGTAAAATTCCAGAGAGCAGACTGTGAGATTAAAAGAATGTGGCCATTCCAGAAGCACTTTTTATTCCAGCCCAGTTTTATTTGGGGTGCTGGGTCCACTGGCCAACTGTTGACTAGCAGTGTCCCCCGCCTGGGAAGACAGGGTGGATCAGATACAGGAAATGGCCATCACGTCTCTAAAGTGCACAGAACATGAGCAGGTCAGAGAGGGTCAGGAGCCTGAGGTCCGAGGACTCTGGGGTAAGACCCTGAAAAGCATTTAACTCAGTGGCCAGAGAAAGGGGGGAGCCCAGGGAAGCTGTTCCCCGCAGAAAGACAAGAACAAGATTCCTGCTTTACCCCTTCTTTCTGCAAAAGAAACCGAAATTCCCAGTATATGGAAGGTGATGCAGTAACCATCAAATATTAATGCAAATGTGTGTGCACACAAGTTGAAACTCCTGTGGTATTTCCCAGAGGGTTAAAGTAACTTTCTTTTTCATCCAATGAAAGGAACCCCGTTCCTGGAGCAATTGGATGCAGCCCTAATTACTTCCAAACATTACAGTCAGCTTCTTAGTTAACGAGCTCACTGGTCCGAAGGAGGAATGACCACCAGGGCCCCTTCATTCCACTTCTCACCCTCCCTGGCCAAGCTCAAGGGAGAGACTCTGGCTGCAGCGTCCTTCCGGGCGACAGAACTCTTGGTGTTCTTTGTGCTGCAGCAAGAAGAATGGGCTTGACAGGCTCACACTGTGATCTTGAGTTGCCTGCCCCTGAAATAAGGTCCCAGCCTCCTCCGCCCTTTGCAAGGCTCTTACACATTAGTGAGCAGGAAGTGGAGTCCCGATGGGAGGCTGGGAATTTGAACGCCTTCCCATTTCAGCACTGGAGGGGAGGAAGCTCAGTTCAGCACTCCACGCAGATGGCTACCGCTCCCTCCTGAGCGCTCGCTCCTCTCGCTCCTCTCCCCTCACCCGCCGCCTTCCCTGCTGGGTCCCTCTCCCCGTTCTCCACCTCTCCTCCCTCTCCTGGAAGGGAAAAGTCTGCCAAGCTGGGGACTGCCACGACCAAACCAACAAAGGCCGACCGAAGGCGGAGAACTTGAAAAGAACTTGTTTTGTTCCAGTTAAGGAACCTGCAGGAAAATCCACACCCACGTTGCCTGGTTTTGAACTGGAGAGCTGCGTGTGTGTGTGTGTGTGTGTGTCAAGCAAGAGGCGGAGGAGGCACAGACTACGGTCTCTGCTTTGATAAGGAAACTGCCAGCTGTCGAAAGTTAACCAGCAGAGAGGGGAAGATGGCCCAGGAGCCAGCCCATCCTGAGTTTTAAACTACGCTGTTTTCTGTCCAGATATTCCAATGGAGACAGTTGGAAAACCTGTACTTCAGAGAAAAGAAGTTTTCCGTGGAAGTTCATGACCCACGCAGGTAAGCTTGAAAAGTCCTCTTCTTGCGGGATGGTATGGCTCTCGGCCGGGCGTGTTATTGATATTATTTTGGGGCTGTCGTTGTTCATGGTCAGTTTGCAGCAGGGAGCGAGGGTGGGGGCTCCTGGGGAATGGAGCTCAAATCATACAGTGAAACTTTCTTTTCAATTACATGTGTTGATAAATGCAGTGGGTTCGCACGTGTGTGTAAGTAGCAATCCCCTGACTGTCTCATCTGGCCACATGTGTCCCTGGCTCGTGTGTGTGTGTATGTGTGTGTCAGTGTATTTGTTTGTCTTACCTGCCGGGGCACTGGAGGGAAGCTTTATGGCACTTTGTAACACACTCCAGTAAGTCCCCATAGGAAACCTTTGCTACAGAAGAGTCTGAAAAATCCCTCATTAGAGCTTCTAAAAGTGTTTCAGGCAGGACAGTCAGTGCGAAAATGAATGTGTCACCAAAGCAGTTGTGCTACATTGTTTTATTCCAGGAGCTGTAATTTTAGGATGTTAGTATTGTGGGTGGATGTGAAAGAAATGAAATTATTTTTCCCTCCACCCAAGATCGTACCCCAGAGAGCACCAGGGTTGTAAAAAGTCCCGGTACTCTTAAGTCAGATGTAAGGCAGTGGGGCCCCAGCTTGGAATGCAGGGAGCCCCGAGTGGCTGGGGTCTGGGCAGCTCATACCCACTGTTTTCCTCTCTTTGTCTGCCGCTGGACCTAGAGTTATATGCATCCCCAAAAACAGCAGCATAATTCCCTAAAACCAGGCCTGACAACTAAGAAATCACTTTCCGTAAGGCCAGAAACATTTACAATAAGAAGGTAGCCCCAGGGAGACAGAAAAAAGATCAGACTCTACAGAGAAGCAAAAGTGGATTTTAGGCGCTGTTGACGCTCCAGCCCTGGGCTTAGAAAGAGGACTTGGCACCAATTCCAGCTCACACATGGCTTCTGACGCTCAAAACAAGCTGCAGTCCCTCCCCATGAGCTCTGGACAGGAGGGAGATTTGGAGTTACCCCGCCCAGTGAGAGGGCTTGGACCTGTGCAGTAGCCCCTGTTCCTGCAGCCCATGATAACTTGGCAGGAATGAAGCCATGCTTGCCCTCCAGGGTAATCTGCCTGAAACAGCCACTCCTGTGTAGGGGAAGAGCTTATCTCAGCACCACGGTTACTACAGGACTAGTTAGTGGAGAGCAGCTGAGAGCTTCTGCATCTCCGCAGACAGGTGAAAATGGTAGCCTTTAACAGAAAAATATTTTATCCGGTGTTTCTCAGGGCTCTGCAATGGGTTTCGCGGCCAGAAGCCCCACTCCATGGAGCACAGATCCATCTGTGCGGGCCAAGTGGGGTGGGCGGGGAGATTTCAAAAATAATATTCCAGCCAAGAAGAAACTCACTGTTCATTTTCCAAGTGAAATGAATTGGACCAGGTTCTTAGGCATGTAAGAGAGGGGAAATTTAAGTACAGAAAGAGTGAAATGAACTTTGCCACAATGGGTCAGATGCAGAAAGGGGATGCTCCATAGGATAAAAATGAGGGGCTGGGTAATCTAAGGGGCTGAGCGCAGGGAATAGACCCTCTGCCATGCCTGTGCTCTGCTGGGAATTCAGTGAACACCCAGGCACCTTGGACAAATCCTTTAACCACGCATGCGCATATCTGCACCGGTGTGTTCATGTTCTCTGTGCATTTGTCACCCTACTGGTGAGTACTGCTAAATTCTCTTTACCAAGGCCCAGGGATATAGGAAAGAACCTAGACCTCACACGTGACTATTCAGTGGGGCTGTCGCCTGTTAGACAGCAGTGATCAATGTCATGTTTCTTGCGAAGCTTCTGTGTCCTTGTCGGGTGCTGTGGCAGGGAAGGAAGGAAGTCGGAGGCAGGGTCTTCTTCCTTAAAGATCTTCTAGTGTAACTGAGAAGACAGGCAGAGGAAGGAACTTTGTTATTTAGAGACAGAGTGTCATTCTGTCGCCCACGCTGGAATGCAGTGGTGCGATCATAGCTCACCGCAGCCTCCACCTCCCAGGCTCAAGCAATTGTCCCACCTCAGCCTCCTGAGTAGCTGGGACTACAGGTACACACCACCATACCCAGCTTTTTTTTTTTTTTTTTGCAGAGACTGGGTCTGACAGTGTTGCCCAGGCTGGTCTCAAATTCCCGAGCTCAAGCAGTCCTCCCATCTTGGCCTCTCAAAGTGCTGGAATTGCAGGCATGAGCCACTGCCTGGAACCTGGCTGAGAAGAAGGAACTCATGGAGTGTCACAAGAAACAAAGAAACCTGCTCTAAAAGACAAGTAGCTAGTATACAGGAGAGGCAGGATTTGAACCTAGAAGGTCTGGCCCCAGAGCTCATGCCCTTTACCTTTCTACTGTACAGAAGGGCCAGACGTCGTGGGCCGTGAAGGGTGAAGGACAGGGTCACCAGAGGCCTGGCTGGTCAGGGAGGGAGAGGCTTACCAGGAAGGAGAGGTCTGAGTGGGACCTGGAGGGGTAACTAGGATTAAAGCCACGTGGTAGGGCCTCAGGGGGATATAGATGTCAGGTGGGGGCTTCTCAATTAGGATAAAGAAACGAGGGAGGGTCTGGCTGGAGGGAAGTGGGAGTTGGAGGAGCCCAGAGGAAGAAGCAGAGCTGTCTCCTCCCAGGCAAACTCGCTCTGAGTACACTGAGTTAGCCTGCAGACAGGCAGGAATGGGGGAGAGGCCCAGGGAGGCCGGAGGTGGAGACCCAGGATGACTTCAGCATTAAAGACACACAAGGAGAGGAAATGGCTTCAGGTCAGTTATTTAGCATGGTGGCAGAGCCAGAGCTATGAGCTGTAAGATCTTTCTTGCACTCAGTTCTCTTTTTCACATCCTAGTGGTGCCTTTTTTCTCTTGTATTGAAAGTTAATATTTCATGTATTCATGAGCCACGTGTGGGTGTGTGTTACACGCATAGAACATGGAATGATCAAGGCAGGGTATGTGGGGTATCCATGGCCTTGAGTGTTTTTTGTTTGTTCGTTTTGTTTTGTTTTTTGAGACAGAGTCTCACTTTGTCCCCAGGCTGAAATGCAGTGGCGCCATCTCGGCTCACTGCACCCTCCACCTTCCAGGTTCAAGCAATTCTCCCGCCTCAGCCTCCCAAGTAGCTGGGACTACAGGCGTGCGCCACTACACCCGGCTAATTTTTGTATTTGTAGTAGAGACAGGATTTCATCATGTCGGCCAGGATGGTCTCAATCTCTTGACCTCGTGATCTACCTGCGTCAGTGTTTACTATTTTTGTGTTGATATCATTGCAAGTCCTCTCTTCCAGTTACTTTGAAGTGAACCTCGTGGTGCTTTTTAAGTTGAATGGGTCATCCTATTGCTTGTGGCCTTGCTTATTTGAGGTAGGGAAGAGGAATGTGATTGGCCTCACGTTAGTTTGGTGTTCCGGGCTCGGCCCCTCCACCAAGCCAGGAAGGGAGTCAGAACGGCAGTAATAGGATGAGCAGCGCCAGATACGGTCATTTAATAAAGATGTAATCGATGGGAATGACTCAGGGCAGAGGCTGCTTTCTAGGCCGATGGGCTTAGGTGTGATTGCACTATTCCCTGTGGGGCACAGGACAACACTGTGCACTTTCTCCCCCTGGGCGTCCTAACTCAGTGCTTAGCTTGATTCCTGAGCTTCCAGTCTGGGCCAATATTTCACTTCTACGGTTTGGGCAAAATAGGAAGGGCTTGAAGCGAAAGATGAGAGGAGAGGAGATAAAGTAATAATAGAGCAGGAGAAGAACTCTGAGTATCTGATTTAGATGCTCCGGGGAACTACCCGGACCTGACCAGCCACTTATCTCTTCCGCCCTCCTGGTACCTGAGAAAGGGAGGTACCTAGCCTTGCACCGCCTTTCAAGATACTTTTCTTGTCTAATTCAGCTTTTCTGGGGGGGAAAAAAGCCATTCATTTATTTCCAAGAGCAGCAACTGCTATGGAAGCCAAGCTGGGAGCACAGATCCCTGTTTTCTTTTAAATTTAGAAAGACTGGCAAGGGATCTCCCCCTCATCCCCCTCGCTGTCTCCCTGGCTCCTTTATTCAATTATTTTCAACTGTGCACTCTTTGACGCGCTGGCTTTTTTTTTTTTCCCCCCCTTCACTTTTGTTGGAACCAAAGGGAGAAAAAACCTGTGTGGACTCAGTAACATTAACCACCAGATCTGAATTTCTCCTTAAAAGTGAGGGTGAAGAAGACTCCACTTTAAATCTTTAGCCCCCACCCAAAGTAAGATATTGCTGGCAGCTTTGTTTTCTTTAAGGGAAAATTAGCCATGGAAAAAAAAAAAATGTTATTGTTTGCAAGTCCTGATTACCCCCAGGTTTCTTCCAAATTAGATATGTTAGTCTTGAGAACACACATTTTGTTTCTGACATCCAGGTAAAATGCCCCAAATCCCAGCCCACCTTCCCATCAGCTTGTCTCACATACACGCACACACACACATGCAAACACACATTCTCAGATTTCATTTGCAAAATAATCCGCCTATCCTATAAAATATACTTCATTAAGAGCATGACCGTATAACTCCCTCTAACTCCATGAATGTGGTGAATTACATGGAGATCAGCAGTTCCCATGTTCACTTTTAAAGTCTGATTACTCCATGTAGGTTTCAAAATGTATAGACAGGGCCTGGCGCAGTGGCTCATGCCTGTAATCCGAGCACTTTGGGAGGCCGAGGCAGATGGATCACCTGAGGCCGGGAGCTCGAGACCAGCCTGATGAAGCCCTGTCTCTACTAAAAATACAAAAAATGAGCCCGGCGTGGTGGTGGGGCATCTGTCATCCCAGCTACTTAGGATGCTGAAGCAGAATTGCTTGAACCTGGGAGGTGGAGGTTGCAGTGAGCTGAGATCGTGCCAGCACGCTTCAGCCTGGGTGACAGAGCAAGACTCCATCTGAAAAAAATAAATAAAATGTATAGACAGGTTGGGGGAATTGGGGCTGGGCACATTTCTCTCTGCCTTTCCTCTCCTGATTCTTTATACCCTCCCTGCCCTCTGAATAGATTGGAAATTGATCACCAAATCTTCAAGGAACATTGGGTTAGTTATGTAAGAGGTCCCGATTCCCTGGGATGCTGTAGCCTGTGGTGATTAGAAAATAATTTACTCATCCCCACCTTAGGCACATTTCCTGTCTCATAGGGAGCATCATTGAAAGTTTTGCTGTCTGCGAAGTTTGTCTTGGCCCAGTGCAAGGTCCAGGATCGAAAAAGGACCATCCAGTGACCTAGAATGACCCATCTTATCCCAGACAAGGCCGAGGCTTGGCCAAATTCTGAACTCTAGGGAGTCAGAAAATCAGAAGGTGGCCTTTGCCAGCCAATGACTCTAAGGTGTGTGTGCACGTGAGTGTGCGCGCATGTGAGTGTGTGTGCGCGCCTAGATGTGTGTGAGAGCTCATCTGTCACCTTTACGCCAGGGCTTCTAGGACGCAGTGGGTTCTGTACAGAAGCTGTTGACTGAGAAATGGTTTCTCTCAACAGAAATGGGATTGAACCTTGTGATTCTTGCTTCCCCAGGGCCTCAGTGACAAGGAGGACGTTCGGGCACAGCGGCATCGCGGTGCACACGTGGTATGCATGTCCGGCATTGATCAAGTCCATCTGGGCTATGGCCATAAGCCAACATCAGTTCTATCTGGATAGAAAGCAGAGTAAGGTGAGTGACCAGACCTCTCACCAAGCCCTCAGCCAGCTAAGAGCAGCCCGGGCCATTGTCTGCCTCTCTTAGTTTAGGAATGAGAATCGGATAGGTGGGGGAGGCGCCATGTCCCTTGCCCGGGTCCATACCTTGCACAGGTACAGACTTGCCTCTTAGGGCTACAGGTGGGAGGGATGAGATTAGCTCTTCAAGAGGGCACATTCCATACATCTTGGTCCACGGGTCTCCGACCACCATCAGAGCCACTCAAGCCGCTGACTGCAGCCACATAGGCCCCTTTTGAGGAATTCCCACTGTGCTTTTGGCCCTCGGGAGAATCCTCTAGCAGTGTGAAGGCAAGCCCTTTTTGGTGTTTAAACAGTGGTATACTATCTTCCTTTTGAAAAGAAAAAAGGAATCTTTCTCAAGGAATAGACACCACCTAACTGTTTAGGGTAATTGCTGTGAAAACCCTCAGGCGGTTCAAACTGCCAAGTCCATTTTTTTTTTTTTTTAATGCAAAACTGGAAACGTTAAAAAAAAAAAAAAAAAAAGCAACTACCCTGTTTCCCTAAGGTAGACCTAGAGCCTGGGGCCTTGGTAAACAGACTTCCTCCAAGGAGATGTCACCACCCCCCACTCTGGGCACGCAGCTGCGTTTTCTGGTGGGTGAGAGGATGACGTCTCCTTGGTTCACACAGGGCTTATATCAACACTCTGCCCCCTCTTCCTCCAGCCCTGTCTCCCCAGACTCCCCTGTCAGCCCCCCACAAGCCACTCCCATTCATTCTCCCTCAGGGGAAGAGCCCTGCCAAGATGGCCCTGCAGCTTCTCTCAAGATCCTGCTGGCTTGGGCTGGGGGAATACAGACTGAGGTCACCCTGGGCCCCTGGGCTAGTGGTTTCTAGCACTTACGGAGGATTTCCCTTCATCGTGTGAGTTCTTGGGAGAAGGTGGCAAGATGCTCCACTTACTGGGCACAAGAGTCACCGAATCGGTGCCCTCTAGGGTTCTTTCTCTTTACCATCTTATCCATATTTTAAGGGGTTTCTCTCTTTCTGGGGAAGAGGAGAGTGAGTGAGTTGGGGGGTCGAGGGGGAGGTGATAAGAGAAAGATAGAAAAGAGGACAGGGCTGGGCACAGTGGCTCACATCTGTAGTCTCAGCGCTTCGGGAGGCCAAGGCAGGAGGATCACTTGAGCTCAGGAATTCCAGACCAGCCTGGGCAACATAATGAGACCCCCGTCTCTATTAAAAGAAAAAAAAAAAAAAAAAGAAAAGAGGACAGGAAGATATGAAACAATCCCTTTAGTCATAATTCAGTTTTAAATCGGGGTCTGTCCCCTGCAGCCATCATTTTCTCCTTTGTAAAATATTTTGTCCTCTACTTTCTGACCCCCTTTTTGGTCATTTTCTGAGATGCATGAGTGCAAGACAGAGAATTTCTGTTATTAGGAATAATGAGAGTGTTCTCCGCAGCTCTCCTGGCAGTGATGGGTCCTAGCCCTAGCACAGGAATTTGAAGCTCGATTAGATCAAAAGAAATGGGGCCAAAGTGTTTTTGACTCATGCTCGATATTGACACAGTGGGTGGGTGTCAGGGTTTTGCTGTCCAGGGGCAACAGTTGGAGGTCAACACCTGAGAACGCTAATTTCATCCTCTGTGGTTGGGTGATGGATGGTGCAGGTTAGGGGATTGTGCAATGCTCCTGAACCCCACTGCCAATTCCCCTTGAGGGCAGACCCCCCAAGCACTGTACCACAGTGTGGAAAGAGGAAAAGGCGTATCTCACCCTGAGGATAGCACAGCATTGGCTGTTCAAGCTCCTCCTCTCTGCACCGGTTTTTGCATAGGGGGTCTCTTGAGCATCTCAAGAAGCTTGTTCTTATGGCTTTCCCGCTGCACCTGGGAAGATGGACTCATTCTGCAGTTGGCAAGCCTTGTTATTCAACAGGCTAACAGGTCAACTTACTGACACAGCAAGTACATCTCAAAAGGAAAATATTGGCCGGGTGCCATGGCTCACATCTGTAATCTCAGTACTTTGGGAGGCCGAGGAGAGCAGATCACTTGAGGTCAGGAGTTCGAGACCAGCCTGGCAAACATGGGGAAACCCCGTCTTTACTAAAAATACAAAAAAAAAAAAATAGCCAAGCATCGTGGCAGGCATCTGTAATCTCAGCTACTGGGGAGGCTGAGGGAGGAGAATTGCTTGAACCCAGGAGGCAGAGGTTGCAGTGAGCTGAGATCACACCACTGCACTCCAGCCTGGTTGACAGAGTGAGACTCCATCTCAGAAAAAAAAAAAAAAAAAGTTATTGTAGATAACTTAGTAACAAGACGTGTCTTTTAGGAGGTAAAACCAAATGCCCATAGCATTAGGAATGTTTCAGCTGTCCCTTTTGTAAAAGTAACCCTTGGGGACCGAAGAAAACCTCCACGCTCCCAGGAGGAGAAGGAGAACATTTCCCAGGAAGCCTGGTATGCTCACAGATGCCCTAGAGCCCTCACACTTCTCACAGGAACCAGTTCCCCAGCCTGCAGTGACAGGTGAAGATCACGACCCTCTATGTGGGAATTGGAGGCCTCTGTTTTTCAGCTCTGGGACCCTGGGTGGGTCTTTCATCGTTGGTGTTTTGCTTTCCCCAATTAGCAGCAAAGGAAATTCCTGACCTCAATTAGTGATTGGTCAAATGGTACCACATTTGTGAAATTGCTTGAGGAAATACGTGCCATCTTTTACTAATGTAATTGTTAATTTAGCACACTATCGCTGGCCAACAGTTGCATGAAGTTTAAATTCTCTAAAAGGCCTGCAAATTAAATCAGAGATGATGACATACCCTTTGGGAATTACATTACAACACCTTTCTGTTTCCGGAATGTTCTTTATAGAACGGCGATGTGATTTATCTCTGATGGGCAGCACGGCCTCTGGGTGAGTGATGGCCGACAGGGCTGGGACAGAGAGCTTCCTAATATTTCTAGGCAGCCAGTTCTGGCTGGCATCCTGGCCACTGCTCACACTCTACTGTACTGGGACATGCCAACCATTCCTTTCTCTGAAGAGCTTCAGCAAAGCCCAGGCCTCCCAAATGATGTTTATCAACCCCAGAGAGACAAGTGCAGTCTAGTGGTTTGAGTCAGCAAGGGTGGGGAGCCATGAGGGTTCAGGTGCTCCCCTGACACTCGGGTTTTTTCTTCTTTCAGGGTCACTGTGCAAATCATTTAAGGAAATCTCTCCTTCTTTCTCTCTGCCTCTCCCTCCCTCCATCAGCTCTCTATGCATATACATCAGGAAACCATTCTGCCACCTAAGACAGGGCGGAGGGAGGCTGTGCTGGTTGGTTATTTGTAGCTCCTTCAGAACGAGAAGCTGCACAGGCACCAATTATAATTGGTAACTTCTATGCTGACCCCAGAGATCAGAAATGTTGTCTGCTAGATCCCAGCAGCCTCTGAAGCCCAGAGCCAAGGAACGTCTTAGAGACTTTGCAGGAGAATATGTGAAAGTTCAAAATGTTTAGAGTCAACATTTGACACTTTTCCCTCTGAACTCAGAGTGGGGACTTCTTGAATTGGCCCCCAATCCAAACGTCTTTCCTTCTTCCTAACCTTCTTTTCCTTTCTCTCCCTGATGCAGTTCTCCATTTTATTGAGGGTCAAAGGCAGAGTCAAAGGGGGACAGGGACATTGAAGCTTTGTTCCCACAATATCAGTCAGAAGACTGAGTCACGTGTATCAGGCAAGACTCCCAGAGCAAAACGTTCCGGAGTCTGGGGACTCCTTAAGGTCAGCCCAGAGACCTGACTTTACAAAGAGAGACTCCCCGACAATGCCCGTGTCCTCCCGGTCCTCTCTCCACCGAGTCTATTAGGTCGCTGTGATATTTCCATTCTAGAAAGAATCCGGGCCGGGCGCAATGGCTCATGCCTGTAATCCCAGCACTTTGGGAGGCTGAGTCGGGCAGATCACCTAAGATCAGGGGTTTGACACCAGCCTGGTCAATATGGCAAAACCCCGTATCTACTAAAAATAGCTGGGTGTGGTGGCCCACACGTGTAGTCCCAGCTACTTGGGAGGCTGAGGCAGGAGAATCGCTTGAACCCAGGAGGCAGAGGTTGCAGTGAGCTGAGATCACGCCACCGCACTCCACCAGCCTGGGCAACAGTGTGAAACTCTGTCTCAACAAAAAAACAAAAAAAAAAAACCAGTAGTTTCCTAAAGCTTCCAGGAATCTAGTCTACTTTAGGAAGGATGCCTTTTGATCTCATATTTTTGTTTTAAGAATGATGTGTGGCAAGAGTTCTGGTATGACAAGGGGGACAAGTTTTTCATGTGATTAATGAGGTCCCCAAAATATCTAGTTGGGCCATCAGTCTAACCTTGGTTAGCAAATTACAGCCAGGCCCTAATGCAGATCCTATTCTTATTACAATGGCCTTTACATAAATTACCTACTTTAGTTATCACAACTCTGGGATGTGGGTTTTAAGACCTCCATTTTACAAACATGTATCTGAGGATCAGGAAGGTGAAGGGTCAAAGTCCGATAGTGATTCACTGGGAAGAGCCGAAGTTCTAATTCAGGTGTTTTTTTTGAGACAGAGTCTCACTCTGGCACCCAGGCTGGAATGAGATCAGGCAGTGGCGTGATCTTGGCTCACTGCAACCTCTGCCTCCCGGGTTCAAGCAATTCTCCTGCCTCGGCCTCCCAAGTAGCTGGGACTACAGGCGTGTGCCACCACGCATGGCTAATTTTTGTATTTTTAGTAGAGACAGGGTTTTCCCATGTTGGCCAGGCTGGTCTCAAATACCTGGCCTCAAGTGATCCACCCACCTCAGCCTCCCAAAGTGCTAGGATGGACAGGCTTGAGCCACCATGCCCAGCTCTAATTCAGGTCATTCTGACTTCAGAGCCCAGACCCTTCACCCAGCGCTGAATTGGTCTAGGCCTTCGTGAGTTATTGTTACATCACCGTTTGGGAGTAGGCTACTTTTTATTAAAACCTGGGTCTCCATAACAGAGCGATGTAGAAAGAAAGGAAGTCATGGATCGTACTCGCCATGCTTGCTTAGAGGGTAAAACTCAACCAGATGGGTGCAAATGATAGGCTGTGTCAAAATGAAATAAAAGGCCCTTTTCCTTCCTTCTGCGGCAAGCCAAAATCCTTCGAGGGCCTGGCAGCCAGGATTGTTTTATGAACAAGGAAATTCGCCTGACGAAGTCGACTTCGGTCTGAATGCAAGGAAAAAAGTTGAGGTTAGGAAGGAAGCATAAGTCGAGGAAAGGCCCACAGGGTAGAGAGGAGGAGGAGGAAGACAGTTCACACCAGGTGGAGAAAACAAGCGCCACGTCTCAGCGTTTCCTCCGGCCTGCAGACTTCCATCGTGTTAACATGAGGTCGGAAGTTGTTATCCTTGCCAGTGTGGACAGCAACATCGAGGGCAGAGGAAGGGCAGAGCTGCAGGCATTCAGACAGCCCTGGCTGGACAGTAAGGGCCCCTGGGCACGGAAGGAAGGCTGTACACAGGGCATCCAGGAGTGGTGGGTCCACACCCTCCATGGTCTTCGCCACCGCCCCCATGCCTGCTTTCTCCTATGTGGGAAAGACCTTGGGTTCCACAGGCCAGGCAGGAAGCTACAGTGGTGAACCTCGCCCAGCCCGTGTGTGTGCTGTAGACAGTGGCTACAGAAAGGACAGATGAGCAAGTGACCGTTTCTAATTGTTTTCACGAAGTTCCGTGTACTGGCAAAGCCTGTTGCCTTCAGCACACTCACAAAAAGTTGATTTCCTGAAGAAGAAAACAAGCAAACATTGGACACACGTGTGGGAAATGCAAACACATTGTCACTACCGAAGGTAGAAACTGGAGCAGATACCTTATAAAAACCACTGCTTTAGCCAGGCGTGGTAGCTCACGCCTGTAATCCCAGCACTTTGGGAGGCTGCAGCGGGCAGATCACCTGAGGTGAGGAGTTTGAGACCAGCCTGGCCAACATGGCAAAACCCCGTCTCTACTAAAAATACAAAAATTAGCTGGGCGTGGTGGTGGACAGCTGTAATCCCCACTACTCAAGAGGCTAAGGCAGGAAAACCACTTCAACCCAGGAGGCAGAGGTTGCAGTGAGTCAAGATTGGGCCACTGCACTCCAGCCTGAGTGACTGAGACTCTGTCTCAAAAAAAAAAAAAAAAAAAAAAATTGAAAAACCGCTGCTTCTAGGACTGTCAGTATAAACACAGACCTTTTTTCTAATTATTCTTACCTGCTGTGACTTTTAACCAAACAGAGCCAATCAACGTGGATTAAAGGGAGTGTTGTTTGAACCATAATAGGAAGACTTGGGCAACATGTACTTAGGTATCAAAATACAAGCAAAGCACCATGTCAGACGTTCGTTGGTGGGACCCCAGAATCCAAATGAGCAGTTTTTCCACAATCATGCACCCTGTGATTGCGGGTCTAGAGAGCTGTCATTGTCATCTCTTTTTTTTTTAAGAGACAGGGTCTCACTTTGTTGCCCAGGCTGG